>NC_089250.1:238383265-238697015 GCF_963930625.1 Muntiacus reevesi
GAGCTTGGCACTCAATGTGAGAATAAAGGCCACCAGCCTTTCCCAAACTCACAGATCATCGAAATCACCCGGAGGCACGTTAAAATAAGATTCCACGGGTACATTTAGAGGTATTGAATCGATTCTCCAGGAGAAAGATCTCCGGATCCAATTTACTAACAAGCATCCTGATGGCTTTTCCAACCTGGCAAGTTTGGGAATACTCAATTATACCAACTCAACACCTTGGAGGTTCGGGGAAGACACAGGTTCAAATTGACAAGCTGTCCCCTGGACCTCAGGCTAGGTCCGGCTGCGCGGGAGATAAGGCAGCCCGGGAAGGACCGAAGTCACCACTCCAGGGGCCCCAGGGGAGACAGGGCCAACGCGGCCCCTCACACCGGCTTCCTCCGGGCGAAACCCAGCTGTGGTCCTCAGGGAGGTGGCCACGGTCACGTTTCCGCCGAAGGACGGGGCTGGAAATGGGGAAAGAGCCGATGTAGAGGAGAGAATGGGTCGGGAGGGGACCGTTGG
Source organism: Muntiacus reevesi (assembly GCF_963930625.1). NCBI lineage: Eukaryota > Metazoa > Chordata > Mammalia > Artiodactyla > Cervidae > Muntiacus > Muntiacus reevesi. The sequence goes on from NC_089250.1 coordinate 238,383,779, forward strand.
GGACGACCGAGCTCACGGACCATCAGAAGAGCGCTCACCTGCCGCCCTGAGCTCGCTCCGGGATTCTCCGCAACCGCCGGCTACACACCTCGCGCCTCTCGCGAGAGGAGAAAACTCCCACTGCGCGGGGGAAGGCGGAAATAGCCACTAAGCGCTGCCGTCGCCTCGCCGTAGGCCGCGTGCCCGCTTCCAAAATGGCGGCGACGGCGGCGTTTTCTGGAGCCCTACGCCGGGCGGGCTGGAAGCTCCTTCAGCTGCGGTGCCTGCCCGGTGAGGGGGCGGCCGAGCCCGGGAGAAGGGAGGGAAGTGGTTGTGGTGAGGGGAACCGACCTGGTCTGGGTGAGGGGCGGAAGAAGCCTCGGGGCGGCTCGAGAGCAAGGTGAGGTGAAGGGCATAATGGCTCGCGCCGGCGCCCCGGCCTTGAAGTGGTCGCTTGGCTGGCTTCTGACCACGTTCTCGATCTGTGAGGAACAAGAGCATCTGGGAAGGGCTTGTCATTCCCATTTCACGGAGTTGACGGAGCCTGAGAGAGGGCTGTAGGTGCCCCAGATCACACAGCTAGTCCGTTGCAGACTGGCACACTCGCCCTAGTCTCTTGACTCCGTTGTCAAATCCCTGGGCCCTGATCACAGGAAACAGCTACAGAGAGACCCTCGTCTATTAATACTTTTTCCTAAGTCAGTCATTTCCACACCACTTAAGTAATTCTTCAATATCTGCGTATCACCTTTGCCGCCATATAGTCACTAGTTTTGTTTATACATCTGATTTTATAAAAATATTGACCTTTATATCACTACCATTAATGGAAAACCAATGTCACCTCCCATAAGTAAATTATGCATTAACATATATAAGTATATAAATGATGAAATAATGTTCTTTTGTATTCCTCCTGTAGTCCACCTGAAATCTCGTGGACTGCAGTGATTCTGCAGTATTGCTTTGGGATCTCCCAGACCCTTTTCAAAGTTTTATGAATGTTTGCTTCATTTTTTTCTGTGCATATACTAAAATAATTGATATTTTCACCTGTCACGTGCTGTATTTCTTTTAAAAATCATTGTTTCCTGAGTTGATCCATAGACTCTTTTTTCCCTTAATGAGCTCTGTTTTATACATAATTCCAAACTATATTCAGTAGAAGTACAAATAATGCCTGTGAGCCAGCAAATCTAGGTATTTACCCAACAGAAATGAAGGCATATGTCCACAACAAGACTTGAACAAGTGTGTACATAGCACCTTTATTTATTATAGCCAACACTGAAACAGCCCAACATAGTAGTGTTTCTTAGTGGAATGCTACTGAACAGTGAAAAACTAACAACCAACTGACCTACGCAACAATATGAATTAATCTAAAAGATACTCTGGGCCAAAAAGTCTTGTACATACGCAGAACCCACAGTATGATTCTATATAGATGAAATTCTTGGACAGACAAGACTAGAGTGAAAAATTTGAAACAGGTGAATATAAATGTCACCTCAATAAAAGAAAAGCAAAAATTTTAACTCTGGTTAAGGATGTGTGTGCTAAAATGTTTAAAAATTAAGAATACTGAAGTCTGCGACAAATGCATCAAGAAATAGATTAATGTAGGAAGAGTGTGATGAATAGCTGTGTAAAACTTAGGTAGTGGATATACAGGCATCCATGCTACAGTTCTTTTCACTTGTCTATATGTTTGAATCTTTTTGTATAAATGCTGGGAAAGAAAAATGTAGTATTAGCCTTTCCTTAGGGAACACAATACTGTACTTTTCAAAAGCCTTTGCCTAAAGTAAATGGGGGTGTTGCAATATTGCAGATGAAAAAACAGACACCCCATAAACACTAGGGAGTTGGTACTCAGACCTGATTTCTAGTCCAGTGCTCTTGCTGTGACATATAAATATGTAACATTTTTAAGTCACTTTCATTTTTTGTTTGAGCCTCACAGCATTCTCATTGAGTAAATAGAGATTATTTCTTAATTTGCATATTTTAAGGTCATGCTCTTTGCCCATTAACCTAACAAACGATGGAAACATGCCTCGAAGACAGGTGTTCTTCTGGTTTATGCTTTTGCCAACACATCATGTCAAAAGGGAAGAAGGAAATGGCAACCCACTCCAGTATTCTTGCCTAGAGAATCCCATGGACAGAGGAACCTGGAGGGCTACAGTCCATAGGGTCGCAAGAGTCGGACACGATTTAGTGACTAAACACCGCCACTACCATGTCAAAAGGTTCGCAGTTTACCTCAGATTTTTGTCTAGGATCTAGCACTTGGTTCTGGCTTTCCTCTGCTTGTCTTGCATCCCTCCTACCACCCTGGGTCTCAAAGGGTCTGCTTTGGTGAGTGTCCTTGGCTGACCAGCTCAGCTTCTGTTTCAGTGTCCCGCTGCCGACCGGCCCTGGCACCATGTGCCTTCCACGCTTCAGCTATGCAGCTAAGGTCTTCGGATCAGCAGAAGCATCAACCTCCGCCCTCTTCTTCTCAGCAACAGTCTGAGGCACAGGGCGTAGAAGAACCCAATCCAGAGGCTCTGCGTTCACCCCCCAGGTAGGCATCAGAACACCTGTCCACCCATTTTGTCCACTTTAAGTGCCTGGGTGAATCTGTGCATCTCCTTCCTTTCTCATCTCCACCTTCTTCACACCTATCATCATTTTCAAAACCATCTTTGGAAAGAACTTGTTCTTTGTTTATTTTATGAAAATGGTGCCTATACATTCTAAAATGTTCTGAACATTATAAAGACGTTCACAAAAAGAAAGCAAAAAAAATTACCAGAAATCACAAACCAAGGAATAATTCTGCTAACGTTTTTGTGATTATCCTTTTAGATGTTTCTCTAAGCAACTTTCATATATAGCCCTGTGTATATTATAAATGATTAATTACAGTGTATGCTATACCTGTTGTTCCAGAGACTGTTTTTTCACTCAGCAGGACATCTTTAATGTCTTTTCAGAGATTGTATGATTTTAATGGTTGTGTAATATTCCAACAAATGGCAGTACCGGAATTTATTTGACCTTTTATTGATGGATATTTAGATTTCATTCACTTCATGAAAAATGGTGTGATAAAGTGTGTGATTTTATCAGCAGTGGGAGCACTGAGCCAAAGGTTACGCACCTTCTGAATTTTGTTCACCTCTGTGGGGCCAGATTGCCTGGCAGAAGGGAGATAATAATTTCCGTCTCCATTAGATATGTTCTGTTTACTTCATCCTGCCCCTGAGAAGCTCTGAAATGAGAGTGTCCCCAGTCAGTTTTCTGGTTTCTCAGTGAATGTCCTTTTCATTTCGATTCAGAGGGTCTTCTTTGTGCCAGGCCCTGTGAATAATGTCACCATTGTCCCTGTCCTCATGGATTGCAGTTTGGTACAAACCTGGGTAACGAAACAGTACGTGAGGCTATAAGGCTGTAGACTGGGATGTCCAGGGTGCTGTGAGAGCGTGTCCCTTCTGTTGGGTGACCTCCTTGCTCAGTGGTTCTTTCTCTCAGTGACTCTTTGGGAGGCGAAGGACGATGTGATTTTTGCTCTCTTGGCATTCACACACTGATGCTGACACGTAAGTAAATGTCCTCCCAACACGCGCTGAGAGGAGGCACAGTGCCTGTGGTTTCTGGCCAGGCATGTTTTGCGTTGCTCCGCGGGAGGCGGTGAGAGGAGGAGTCAGAACTCTGTCCCCATGTCTGTCTCAGGTACACCGACCAGGGCGGGGAGGAGGAGGAGGACTACGAGAGTGAGGAGCAGCTGCAGCACCGCATCCTGACAGCAGCCCTGGAGTTTGTGCCCGCCCATGGGTGGACGGCAGAGGCCATTGCAGAAGGAGCCCAGGTGTGTGTGGGTGTGGGCAGGGTGGCCTGACCAGGATCAGCCAGGAGAGAGTCATACTGGCCAGAGCAGAAGGCCTTACATTTTCTTCCAGCCCAACTCAGAGTCCCAGAACCCCTCACTGCTACCAGATATTCTGGTTTTGCTTGTTTTTCCTCTGTACAGTAGAAATGGCTTTAGTTTTAGATTATTTTTTAATATAAAAAGAATATACCATGCAATTGGATCTTGGGAGTTAGGTTCTAAAGGCAGATCATAGGTAGTGTGATGGAAGAGATCCGAGCTGCGTGAGGCTGGGGAAGGGTCAGTTGAGGCCAAGTCAGACAAGATCCAAAGGTCACGTTGAAGAGTTACACCTTCTTTTGTTCTAAGAATAATTGGAGATGAGTGCTCAGTCCAACTCTTTGCAACCCTATGGACTGTAGCCACCAGGCTTTTCTGTCCTTGCAATTTTCTAGGCAAGAATTCTGGACTGGGTTGCCATTTCCTGCTCCAGGGGCTCTTCCCAACACAGAGATCAAGCCTGCGTCTCCTGCATTGGCAGGTGGATTCTTTTCCACTAGCCCTACCTGGAGATACAGAAGATATGGGATTAAATTTGACATTTCAAAAACCATCATTTTGACTGCTGGATGAAAGAAGGATTAGAGGCAGAGCAAGTCACTGGGGCCTGCTGCCAGTCATTCAGGAGAGAGGAGGGCTTTCTGACCTAGAATAGTGCAGTGAACATGGAGACGGGTGGTAGAATGACATAGGAGGGTGTGACTGAGTTGCCTGTCGATTTGCGTGTGTGGGTACGTGGTGGTGCCGTTTTCTAAGATTAGGGCCCCTGAAGAGGTCCGAGTCTGAGGAAGGATCATGGGTACGGTCCTGAGCTTTGTTGTGTCTGAGGGATCTTTGGGTCACATACAGGCCTGAAACTGGAGGAGCTACCTGGACTAGAGTATTTGTATGTGATCATTAAACCAGGACGTGAGTGAGATTGCCTCGGGTGGCACGAGTGTGAGTGTGCCAGGAATGTCATGTGAAAAGAGAGAGGAGTCTAGGTTCTCGGGGACCACTGACATTGAAGGGTGGGTGAAGCAGGGTGGGGTGGCAAAGGAGACTGAGGTGGCGAAGCCTGGCTCTGGAGGCCAAGCAGCAGCATGTGGACGGAGCTACTAGACATCGGTGACTGCAGGATCAGCCATCGGAGGGGAGTACAGGTCAGAAGTAATGGGTGGGTTGAGGAGTGAGCGGAGGGTAAGGAAATGGAGAGGCATGTGGCTGGGAGGGGGCAGAGGAGAGCTAGTGTTCAAGCTAGCGTATGAGCGGGGGAAGTGGGATGGAAGTTGGAGCCGGAGGATGCAGAAACACAGGTGATGGTAAAGATACAGGAGAAACAGCAAAATTTAAAATGTGAGTTTCCTTGAAGGCAAGACTTACAAAGTCCAGAAAACAGGTGGAAAGACTGGCCTTCGATGTATTAGAGGCAAAGCTGGAGAAGACAGCTGCAGATTTAGTTTCTAGAAGAATCTTTTGAGTTCCCAGGGAATGGCTTCTGTTTTCTCTGAAGTAGGTGTGGTTGTCTCATGAACCTGAAGTTAGGAAAAAGTGGTAAGACACAAAGATTTGGAGGTGGCAGGGGAGGTTTGAGAGAATCATTAGAGAAAGGTGCGGCACCTGCAGAGAACAGAAATGTAACAGGATTGTTTGGGAAAATCTGATTCAGCGACATAATTAAGTACATTTCTGGTTGGTGTCTTCAGGACAGATTCTGAGAGGCGGAGTTGGTCTTTCAGGGAGTGCGTCAGTCAGAAGAAATCACCTGAATAGAGAGAATTTAACAGGAAGCGTTGTTAACTAGATGTGACATTGGTAACCAAGTAGCCGAAAAGATAAAGAGAGCATTAAGGTATCCTAAAGGTAGCAGCTACAGAGAGTAGCTCTCATCCTGTTCTCCTGCACTGGCAGGCAGATTCTTTACCATTGAGCCACCAAGGAAGCCCAAAAAGGCTGGGTACTTCCGCCAGAAGAGAATTCCTTCCTGACTCCCAGCGGTGGGGATTTGTAAAGTCTTTTTGTTTCTTTCTGTCCTCCGTCCCTGCTGTCATCAGGGTTCTTCCGACCGTAGCTGCTCAGTGACTGTTGTTTATCAGGATTAGTAAAAGATCTCTGTCGCTTTGTTAAATAACCCCTTGATAACTCAGTAAGAAAAGTTTGTGGGTTCTTTTTTTTTTTTTTAATAACCGAGAGACCTACTTTGCAAGAGATTTAGGTTAAGTGAGCTAGAGAGAAAGACAGAGCTTTTTCCAAGGCCCTTTTCACAACAGTTACAATTCTAGGTTACAAGTGTTAGAACTCAGCTCTGAACTGGCTCAAGCAAGACAGAGTGTTTCAGCTCATTTAATAACAGAAAAGGTTGAAAGTAGCTGTGGCTCAGCATTCTTATCTTGTGCTGCTGGGAGCTGTCTCCATGGCGTATCTGCTTTGCTATCCACTCCATGATCTTCATTCTCAGCAGGGGCTTCCCATGAGTTGAGAGAGTCAGCAGCCCCAGAGGAGAGAGTCCCTCTTCCCTGTCGGTACTAGCGGAATTCCGGAGACAGCCTCGTAGTCACGTGCGTGTCCCAGAACTAGGCGCTGTGAACTCCACACATGCAGGCTTGGATCCCCTGTTTTGCATCACACCCGGGGGCCTGAGGGAGTGTGGAGGGACTAGTGCTCAGCTTCTCCCAGATCGCGTGGACCAAGAATGAGGAGTGGGGGTGTCTCACTGAAAGCCAAGCTGCTGGTGCCAGGAGCAAAGGTGCTGGTGATGAGCAGGCAGCCCGCGGCCACTGCACCTGCCCACCACTTCCGTTTCCCTCTCGCCCTCTGCAGTCCCTGGGCCTCTCCAGCGCAGCTGCCAGCATGTTTGGGAATGACGGCAGCGAGCTGATCCTGCATTTCGTGACCCAGTGCAATGCTCGGCTCACCCGTGTCCTGGAGGAGGAGCAGAAGCTGGTACAGCTGGGCCAGGCAGAGTAAGTCCCACGGCGTCATTGCTCGGGGTAGCAGCTGAGGATGGGGGGGACTCAGGCCCCACCAGCTGTCCCCAGGAGGCCAGTCCAAGCAGAGCCTGCAGAGTAGCACCGAGCACCCTAGCTGCTCCGATGGGACGGAAATGTAGCTGCCTGTCTCGTTCTAGCTGGTGGAACCCTCTCCGCTAGAACTGAATAGACGGGGTAGCACTGATCCCATGCCTTTGACCCAGAGACACTCAGTTTTCTTTTTTTTCTCTTCCAGGAAGAAGAAGACAGACAAGTTCCTGAGGGATGCTGTGGAAACCAGACTGAGAATGTTGATCCCATACATTGAGCATTGGCCCCGGGTACATGGTCCACCCACATCCAGGCCCCAGGATGACAGTGTGTTCATGTTTATGATTCTTAGCACCTTCACGCGGAAGGTCTGGCACGATGTTCAGAAGTTAGCTTGTTAGCCTCCACAGACCCAGGGATGTGCAGTGTACTTGATACTCTAGGTGTCAAATTGAGGAGAGCCAAAGAGAGAGCCCTCTGAGCCGTCTGTGTCTCAGTTCTTGGAGATGTGAGTGGCCTGGTCCTAGATCACGTCGTGGTGGGCTGCTAGTGGCCCGAGTGTGTCACTTGGTTTTTGGTGAGGAGGGCTCCATGAAGGAGATGAGAAAAGTCAGAAGATTTTACTGACCATCATCATTAACAGGCCTTTTGCATTCTAGATCTCAGGGGAGTGGGACTTCTTTTCAGTCTGTCAGTGTGATGCTTAGAGAATTGGAGTGTTCATTCCAAGGGCTTTCCCCAACTTTCCTAAAGCTCCATTTTTCCTCCTCCTCTTTTCAAAGTGTCACAATGTGGGCTATTCTCGGTTAAGAAAGTCAAGATATATCAACTGAGAGGACTCACAGATCAACTGGTATCTGCTGCCCAGCTTGGAGATGGTTGGATATTTATTTATTTATTTATTTTTTGGTTGATAAATTTTATTTAAGAACTTATACAAATATTCCCGTTTGAGTTTTAATCCTCATCTTCCTCCTCTTCTTCATCTTGATTAATCTGGAAGTAATGCAATTCATGACTTTCTTTGCTGTTAGCGACTATGCGTAACCAATCTCGTAGATTATTCTTCTTCAAATATTTTTTGGTAAGATATTTCACATACCTTTTGGAAAAGGGCACCTCGGAAGTTACAGTAATCTTGCTATTGCTTCTTTCGATTGTTACAACGCCGCCACCCAGGTTGCCAGCTTTTCCATTCCCCTTAATCCTCTCCTGAAGAAACTGCTCAAAATTGGCGGCATCCATGATTCCATCTTCTACAGGGTGGGTACAGTCCAGAGTGAATTTTAGGACTTGCTTCTTTTTTTTGCCCCCCTTCGCCACAAGCTTTTTCACAGGCGCCATGGCGGCAGCGGAGGCAGAAAGGCGATGGTTGGATATTTCATTTCAGCTGTGGGCCGGGTGTGAGGGAGTTCAGCCCAGAGTCAAGGCCCGCTCCCTGCCCGTGCTCGCATACTCGATTTCTTGGACTGACTCATTCCACCTTGCATGTAAAGCCTCACAAGTGCATGAAGTAGGCCCTGGTTGCCTTCTTATTCAGCACGTTTCCTCCTGGGCTATTTCAAGATAACTTTCCAGCCGATTGGGGACATCTCTCACCAACTCCTACAGGCCACAGCCAGTGGGTTTCAGAGTTGGTAAAGTGACAACCCTTGGATTGTCTGGTGTTGATATCTGCTAATGGAGGCATCTCTGGGTTGTGTCACTGCTTATATGAAAGGATTTTGAGGTCTCAGGTAACAGAAATCAATTTGAGTTAGGGGGAAAAAAAAAACTGGAAGGAGTTTATCATGAGCTGCAGCAGAGCATCAAGGGCAGGAATGCTGTTGGGCTCCAGGATGGCTTAGAATCGGGGCCTAGAAACCTCCCCCAGACTCCCCTCCTATCCCTGCTTCTTTCTCCATGTTACAGAATGGGGGTACCCTCCTCCATCCTTACTCGAAAGATACCAGGCTAGACCTGGCTGTCTGCATTCCCAAGTTCACATGCCAGGGATTGAGGGTCTGACTTGGCAGTGGAGGGTACTCTGCCTCAGCTCCCATAAGCCGTAGTTGGGAGGGAGCCTTAGACGCCAGGAGCTCACAGCAGTGGGTGGAGATGGTGCATCTCAGAAGGAAGGCTAGGCAGGCCCCTTACTACCTCTACTGAGCAGTGAGGCATTGTCTCATGTGCAAGTATCCCTTTTTGTGTCATCTCTCCCCAGGCCCTCAGCATCCTTATGCTCCCTCACAACATCCCACCCAGCCTGAACCTGCTGACCAGCATGGTGGATGACATGTGGCATTACGCCGGGGACCAGTCCACTGACGTGAGTCTCTCCTCACTCCCGCAGAGGGTGGGGATGGCTGGGTTAAGCATTTCCTCCCGAAGTCTGTGAAATTTCTTTGGTCACACATCCCTTCAGGGGGACTCCAGAGTCATTCCAATGCTGGAAGGAGAGGTTAACGTTTGAAGAGGGTCCCTCTTTAAGCCACAGTAGCCTCTAGGTCATCTTCATTCAGGGACCAGTGCTATAGCCACGCATCAGTGCTCCTTCCCCCTAGAGTGTGATACACGGCATCAGAGGGCTGAGGCTACCGTTTTATAATCATTTTCCCCTCAGTCTCTTAAGATTTAGATTCTGTGGCAGACTTCCTCAGTGTATGTCTTTTATGAGACTGATTTAAAAAAAAAAAAAAGAATGCCACAGACACCCTCTAAGACATTTTTTTAAGACATTGCTTTAAAAAGAAACTCCCTTCCTGCAGCCCATCTTGGCCTGCTTTGCTCAGAAATCAATAAGCCTCTAAACAGGGAGCCGGAAAGATTCTGACTTATTAATACTATCATATTTCTGGTAGAAAATTAAAAATGTATATACACATGTATATATCTACACCTTCATAAAAGAAATTAATATGCGATGGTACTTTGTGGGATCCAGGATCGAAGGCAGGGAGATGCTTCCACCACAGTTCTAACAAAGTGCTTTAATAAACTTCCCTCATATGGGACTATACCACCAACAGAGATGGTTGGAAAATGAAATTAGAAAGCCCAGAAATCAGGGAGGTAAAACAGGAAGCAGCCAAGCTAGCGCTCTGAAGAGCGATTGGCCAGGATAGCCACAGCCAGAAGTTGCGGAAGGACCTGAACTCTCAGCTTCTCCTAGGTGTCGCGGTCTGTGCCTGACGCTGCCTCAAGCCCTCACATCACTGATGGGTGATACAAGGTTTGGTCATAACTGCCTGATCACAGAGCCTCCCTGGAACTTAGATCCCATGGACTGTTGCCCGCCAGGGTCCTCTGTCCATGGAATTCTCTAGGCAAGAATACTGGAGTGGATAGCCATTCCTTTCTGCAGGGAATCTTCCCTACCCAGGGATCCAATCTGGGTCTCCTGCATTGCAGGCAGATTCTTTACCATCTGAGCCACCAGGGAAACCTGAAAATTACATGAGATCTTTGTGACCCAGCGGACTGTAGCCCTCCAGGCTCCTGTGTCCACAGAATTCTCCAGGCAAGAATACTGAAGGGGGTAGCCTTAACCCTTCTCCAGGGGATCTTTCCAACCTAAGAATTGAACCTGGGTCTCCTGCACTGTAGGCAGATTCTTTACTATCTGAGCCACTAGGGAGATCCCTAGATGTCCGGAGACTTGCACTTTTCACTGGTGGGTTCAAAGCTGAGCAGATCTAGCAAAGTCATGTGGGATGCTTAATAAACATCCAGATTCTGGCACTTAACTTCAGACCTGCTGACTCTGAGCTCTAAGAGGTTGGGCCCAGGAGCCTGCATTTTCAACCTCCCAGGTGATTCTGACACCCAGCCTAGTTTGGAAACAGCCACGTTGTCCAGAGGGCCACGTGTATCCGTGAGGGAAAGAGGAAATCAGGAGGGAGCCCAGGAGTGCCAGGGGCTTTGGGTAGCAACCACTCAGACTTCCCCCAGCCTGCAGCAACAGTGGTGACCTATCTATCCCCCTGGATGGGTTTCTTTGCAGTTTAACTGGTACACCCGCCGAGCAGTATTGGCTGGCATCTACAACACCACTGAGCTGGTGATGATGCAGGACTCCTCCCCAGATTTTGAGGACACCTGGCGCTTTCTGGAAAACCGAATCAGCGATGCAATGAACATGGGCCACACTGCCAAGCAGGTAGCTCGGGGCTTGACATCTGGGAAGCCTCCTCACTAGGCGCTCTGTCCTCTTGGGCCAGACTCATCACCTGTCTGTTCTTTTGCTCCCCTTGGGCCTCAGTTGGCAGTCACCAGGGCCTTCACAGGTAGCCTGACTGGTTCTTCCTCACCCAGCCCTTCCCTAAGAGCCACATGTGGTCCCTCTGTTACTCTGTTAGCTGTAGAGTCTTCTTCCAGGACACAGGGCCCTGTTGATTCTACCTGTAGGGACTAGTAAGCCTACTGATCAGACCTCCCTGTCTCACATCTGAGCAGTGGTGGGGGCCTGAGAGAACCTGACTCTGACTCCTTCTAGGTCAAGTCCACCGGAGAGGCCTTGGTGCAAGGACTCATGGGCGCAGCAGTGACGGTGAGTACCTCCCAGCCCGTCCCTACCCAGCTGGCTCCAGTCCCGTGACTCCTCACGCATTTCACTCACCCCAAGTAGTTTTGTAGTGAGTGGTTAAATTGGGGAAGCTAATCTTATGTCTGGCAGTGGTTCAGTCCCAATCTCTAGATCCCAAATATCCCACCTCTGTTTGTTACTGGCATGAAGACAAAACTTACACCCAGGACCCTGGTACATCAGATCTCCGCATCATAGCCACACGGGCTGCCTCGGAAATCTCAGTCTTTGCCCTTGGAGTCCTGGGGGCAGGGCCAGGTCTCATCACTCTCTGTTTCCATCCTGTTGTCAGCTCAAGAACCTGACAGGCCTAAACCAGCGCCGGTGAGCAAGAAGGGCTGTAAGCTAGAGTACCCAGAAGAAAACCGGATATATTTAAAGGGCTTTGAAACGTACAAGGCGCCACCCATGGAATAGGGTGTCAACGAGAAAGCGCCAAGGGACTCTGCAGCACTACCACAGCCACCTGGAAACCACAGGGCCCTGGACAACACAGGCGTAGCCCAGGGTTGGGCCACGTCTTCAGTTCCTAGTGCCAGGACAGACCTCCTGATGCCTTTTGGCATCATGGCTATGCGACCGAAAAACGCGGCACTCAACCCAGCATTCACGTCATGGAAACTCCCCACATCCCTCTCATGGTCTCTCAGGCACTTCGACCATGTCTTAACCTGCCTGCGGGGCTCCCAAGTCAGGGGCCGGGTCTGAGGCCACCGCAGGTGGCAGCCCCCACAGCACAGCGCAGGCCGTGGGCTCCATGCTCCAGTGTCCTAGTCCTTGCGCCGGGAAACCCCCTGGGCAGGCCGCCTCACCTGAGACCGGTGCTCAGCATGGCCAGAGGTGTGGTCCCAGGCCCTGTGTTGTGTTAAAACAGCACTTGTTGCAGGATTATTAGTGAATTTAGAGTCTGTAAACAATTATAATAAATATCTTTGAAGCAGTTTCCTGTTGTGTAGGAGATTTTCATACAGATCATGCCAGCTGTCCAAGACCCCAGAAGCAGAGAGCAGGGTGGCGGAGAAGGCTTGCAACTGGCAGCCAAGAGACCTGAGTTAGGGTCCCGGTGCCATGTAATGCTCCTGGGCAGTGAGAGTTCTGCACCCGTGGGCCTGGGCCTCCCTTCAGTACAATGTGGGTGACAGGGGTCTTTCCCTCTCCTGGTTAGCTTCTTTGGCTCCTCCTGTCCATCAATGACTATTTCCTTGACACAGTATTTTGCTTTACAAATTCTCTTTGCCTCTGTGCTGGCTGGGCCCCCTATTTAAGTCCAGTTAACTTTGTTGTATAAGTCTGTTCAGGCTGCTGTGGTGAAATGTCTCACAGTTCTAGAAGCTAGAAGTCCACAGTCAAGGTGCCAGCTAACTTGATTCTTAGAGCTTTCTTCTGACTCACACATGGCCCCCTTCTCCCTGCATTCTCACACAACAGAGAGCGTGCAAGTGTGCTCCGTTGTCTCTTCCTGTTTTTGTTAGGGCACTAATCTCCTGAGAGTTCTATCCTCAGGACCTCATAAAGACCCCCATTTCCAAATATCCTTACATTAGGAGTTGGGGCTTAAACATTTTGGTACACACAGGATCTAGCAGCCATCTGTCTTCTACTTTGCTATGTCCTACCCAAGTAGACTGAATGATGGTGGGAGTAACAGCTAGTAGGAATTTCCTGTCTCTTGTGCACTTTCCTCTGGGCCCTTTCTGCACCTGATTCTTTTATCTTGACATCCTGTCAAGTTGCCTGCAGTAGCTGTCCCATATTTTGTTCCATTCCCTCTTTTATCCTTTATAGCATCCATCTTACACTCAACAGACAACCTTAATTATTAATTTACTGAGATGATACAGGCTTTAGTGCAAGGGTGCCCTGTCTCAAATGTCACTCCTTGCTAAGGCAAGCGCCTCTTTATTCCCTCATTATTCTTCCTCTGCCCCCTACATGTTGTCCCCTGCCAAGTTCTATTTTAGGACTTCTCTGTATAATCTGCTGCCGCCTGGGAATTCCCTGGCGGTCCAATGGTTAAAACTCTACTTCATTTCAGGGGACATGGATGTGGCACAACCAAAAGCAAAAAAAGACCTATCAAACCTCTTTCCAGGCTGTTTAAGGCGCTGCGTACTATGTGCATGTAGCCTACATGTGCCCTCGCATACAATCTAAAGTATCTTTCGGTTACTTACAGTACCTAATACAATGTTTGCTAGTGCTAAGTCGCTTCAGTCGTGTCCAACTCTGTGCGACCCCAGAGACAGCAGCCCACCAGGCTCCCCTGTCCCTGGGATTCTCCAGGCAAGAACACTGGAGTGGGTTGCCATTTCCTTCTCCAATGCATGAAAGTGAAAAGTCAAAGTGAAGTCGCTCAGTTGTGTCCGACTCTTTGTGACCCCATGGACTGCAGCCTACCAGGCTCCTCCGTCCATGGGATTTTCCAGGCAAGAGTACTGGAGTGGGTTGCCATTGCCTTCTCCGAATACAATGTTTAATCTTATGGTAAATAGTTGTAAATGCTGTATAAATAGTTGCTGGTCATGCAACAAATTTGTTTTTGAAACTTTGTGGAACTTTATCTTCAGTTGGTTGGATTTAAAACCCTTGCATATGGAGGACCAACTATACTTTCGTTCATCCATAAATTTACACACTTCATTCTTTTTAAAAAGTTAACAGTATTCCTGTGTTTGTGTATTTAACCACGTCTCTGTCAATGGGCAAATTTTATTTATTTTTTGCTACAGACTGCTGCAGTGAACGTGCCTGTACATGTATCTTTGCTTACAACTGCAAATGCTTCTACGGTATGGATTCCTAGAAGTGTTCCTGTGGAATCAAGGGCGTGTGCATGCTTTGCCAGATCGCCCTCCAAATGGTTGAACCTGGTGCCTCTTCAAGAAGGTGGGAGGGGTGGGTAGAAAACTTCGGGCCTCCGCGCAGCAGGCGGCGCTGTGAGCGCCCCTCCGCCCCCGTGGCGAGGCCCCGCTGACGGACTTCCGCTGGTGCGGTTGGCGCAGGCCCGGCAGAGCTGACGCCGGAGGCCGAGCGAGCGGCGGGGCGCGATGCCGTACGCCAACCAGCCCACCGTGCGGATCACGGAGCTCACCGACGAGAATGTCAAGTTCATCATCGAGAACACGGACCTGGCGTAAGGCTTGGGGGAGAGGCTTACGGTTCTGGAGAGCCGGGGCCCCAGCCTGCGGGACGTCGTGTCTTTTCAGAACCGGCTCCCAGGCCAGGGCTTCCGCTTTGGGCACGGTAGGGCGCGGGCCCGGCCTGCCGAGGCTGCGGTGCCCTCACGCCGCTTGGTTTTCATTCCTCAGGGTGGCAAATTCTATCCGGAGGGTCTTCATCGCTGAGGTGCCCATAATAGGTAAGCGACTCCAGTCTCGTTGCCTGGGCTACCAGGCCTCTCTCCCTTCCATCCCACCACTCCCCTTACCTTGCAGCTCCTACCTCCAGCCTTGGTTTGGGCGAGGGATTGGGGGCGCTAAGAGAACAGTCATGCTGGAGACTTGATCGGGCCCTTGGCTCAGGGCTACTCTGGCCACCTCTCCGGCTCTCACGGGCTATTTACTTAGTTCCATTCTTTTCCGTGCGTTGGTGACGCGCATGGTTTCATGAGTCTGTGGCCTGGGACTCAGAAACTGTTTTCACTTACTATCGCTGCGAAACTTGGGCAAGCTATTAAACTCAGTTGCAGCCCCCTCTCTAATGTTCGGACGCTAATAGCAGTTGTCAGGGCGACGTCAACGATTAAGGGGAATAATCTCTGTGCCTTGTGTTCAGTGAGGGTCCAGTGCTGGTAGATATGAATCTGTTCCATCACCTGCATTTTGGGAGCATATAAGCTCCAGGCAGTGGTGCTAGGCACTGGAAACGCAGACCTGTAAAATACAGGGTTCTTCAGGAGTTCATCTTCAGTTGCTCAGTTGTGTTCGACTCTTTGCGACCCCATTGACTGTAGCCCACCAGGCTCCTCTGTCCGTGGGATTCTCCAGGCAAGAATACTGGAGTGGGTGGCCATTTCCTTCTCCAGGGGATCTTCCCAACCCAGGGATCAGACCCTGTTCTCCTGCATTTGCAGGCAGATTCTTTTAGGGTTTAAGGAGAACCATAGCTACAGTGGCTTTGACGCTTAGAGGAAAAAGGATCTGTTTCTGCTTTGGTTCCAGCCACTCTTCTCTGAGTGTTCTGCCTGTCTACAGATATACTACAAATATTTTCTGAGTGTCAATTCAGAGTTTGGTTTAGGAAAAAGAGATGTAAGCCATAGTTACCACATCAAGTGTGCAAGTTCCTAAGGAGATAAACAGGCCAACTGGTTGGTAAGCAAGAGAACATTGTAGTTTTTCCACTGTTACCACTCCCCGGAGACTTTTTCAACTCAGAGCTTGGATTGCTGGTTCTCCTTCTCTGCTTGATCACCCCGTGGGGTCTCAGGACCTTAGTTTCATCATGAGTGAAATGAGGCAGCTGTGCTTTAGGATGCAGCCCTGACATTCCAAGCGCCACTTTCCCACAAGTAGCATGAAGCACCTCCTGCAATCCAGACCCCAGCTAGGAATACAGAAATTAGAACATCTGAAGACCCAAAGAATTTTTGAAGCTTGAGATGGAAGCAAGATGCACACAAATATAATGCAGTTTGACGAGTGTCTTAAGAGAAGTCTGGACAGAGTTCTAGGAGAGAGTAGCTTCTTCCAGGGAGAGAGTGTTCATCTCTGTATCAGAGGGTGGGCAAGGCCTGGTTTATAGGAAGCTCACAGGATTTTAAACTGCACGGGAGATGTTAAAGGCAGGCCAGTGGGAAGAAAGGCAGAGACAGAAAAGCTTGGCTCTTAGTCCTTACTTGGCTCAGGTTTAGGAAGCAGAAGGACAAGCAGATGGGGGTCTGGTGGTGTCTTGTCCTCTATTCCTAGTGTCTGCACCCCTCATTGGACAGTTGGTCTCCACTGCCCTTTGACTTTTGAATTTATTTGTTTATATACAGATATTTATGAATGAATGAGTAAATGTGTGTTTAAGTCAACTATGTGTGACTCTACAGTTCTCCTCCCTCATGGCTGGTAGGGATTAGTATGCCGTGCCCATTAAAGGAATTGTGTAAACATTATTTGGTTGAATGATAATAAAGTATTAATTTGGATAATCTAGTCATTATATCACAAAAGGAGATGTGGATCATAAGTCTATGTTACTTCTCTGAGGTTTGTCTAGCTTTCAAGTGCCCAAATAGTTTGTGTTCTTACTGGTGTTGGCATGAGTAGCATGTTTAAGTGCTTCCCACAGAAATATTCAGCTCTAAGAAACACATTCCCATTCTCGTGGTATCTTTAGGTCAGTGTTTTTAGGGTAATATAGGGAACTCTCTGCATCATAACTGCCTGAGCAGGGGAGTGCGATGCGGTGTGTGTGGTTCTTATTAAAATGCATTTTCCTGGGCCCCACTCCAGAGCTGTGGAATCACAGTCTCTGGAAGCCTGACTCAGCCTCTGCAATTCAGTAAGCACTAGATGATTTGGAGGGGCTCAGATGGTAAAGAATCTGCCTCAGTGCAGGAAGCCCCCAGGGATTGATCCCTGGGTCGGGAAGATTCCCTGGAGAAGAGCATGGCAACATACTCCAGTATTCTCGCCTGGAGAATCCCATGGACTGAGGAGCCTGGCATTGTGAAGAGTCAGACACGACTGAGCAACTAACACTTTCAGATGATTTTTAAATCTGGAAAACCAGTACTAAGTCTTTAGGTGAATTTGGTGGCTAATCTGCCTGTCTGCTTTTTCTGCTTCCTTCATTCTTTAGCAATTGACTGGGTTCAGATTGATGCCAATTCCTCCGTCCTTCATGACGAGTTCATTGCTCACAGACTTGGTGAGTGCTGGGTTTGGAGGGTTACAGGGAGGGGCTGTGCCAGTGTCAGAGGAAGAAGTATCCTCACTCCCAAGGGGACTTCTGGACTCTCCTTCCATCTTGGCCCCTTGGCCTTCAGTGTGCTTTTCTGTCTTCCAGGATTAATCCCTCTCACCAGTGATGACATTGTGGACAAGCTGCAGTACTCCCGGGTATGCTGTGTGCTTGGGGAGCTCGGGGGAGGCAGGGAACTCAGTTCCCAAGGAGATTTTTTCTTACCATCTCGATTTCAGCTTTTAGAAAGACAGTGTGGAGATGTTGTTTGGAGCCCAAGGTAGGCATCGGTCTTTGGTTTTGATGGGACCACAGATTGATGAGGCTCAAGGGGCATCAGAGAGTCTCATTAGCCAGAGAAGACATACACCTGGATGCTCATTTATACCGAATGGGTGGAGCTGTTTCTCTTCAGCATCCGATGTGCAGTGTTTTCCAGGGCATCTCTTCCCAGGGACAGGGGCCTAGGAGGCTAAAGGGAGTCAACAGAAGGATAGCAGGTGAGGACAGGGAGCAGAGGGAGTGAGAACTGTTCTGCAGAGCAGCAGCTGTCTGCCAGCTTTATGCCTCACCCTGTAGGTTGTCTTACTGAAACATGACTCCATTCCTCTGGGGTGATGTTTGCCGCTTCCATGATATGGTAACAGACTCAGAACTAGGGAGCGTGTAGGATAGGATTAGGTTACCTGCATTCTTTCACCAGAGCTTTGTTAGTTGACAGCTTGAGAGTATTCCTTCTTGATGGCTTTAGGTGGTCCTGAATCAACCCCTTTTCTGGTATTCCCAGGGGCACATCATTTTGGTGTGCTAATGGCTAATTTGATATATTTTGTAAATGTATATGTGTTGCTGTTTGTTTTATTAATTTTTTATTTTTGGCTGTGCTGGGTCTTTGTTGCTGCTCGAGCCGTTTCCAGTCGCATTGAGCAGGGATACTCCTGGTTGCAGCGTGCAGGCTTCTCTCTGTGATGGCTTCTTGTTGCGGAGCACTGGCCCCAGGCTCACGGGCTTTAGTAGCTGTGTCTCAGACCTGGTAGTTGATGCTTGCTGGCTCAGTAGTAGTTGTGGTGCACAGGCTTAGTTGCTCCACAGAATGTGGATCTTCCTGGACCAGGGATTGAACCTGTGTCCCCTGCATTGACAGGTGGATTCTTATCCACTGTGCCACTAGGGAAGTCCATATATGTGTTTTTTTTTTTTTTAATATTCAAGCACACAG
Source organism: Muntiacus reevesi (assembly GCF_963930625.1). Lineage (NCBI taxonomy): Eukaryota > Metazoa > Chordata > Mammalia > Artiodactyla > Cervidae > Muntiacus > Muntiacus reevesi. The sequence goes on from NC_089250.1 coordinate 238,402,351, forward strand.
CAAACTGTGGAGCTAATAAAACAAATAGGCTTGCTGCTGCCAAACCACCTGTCACATTTTGACATTTCATCATATTTGCTTCATGTCCCCAGAGTCTGTTTTTAAGAAATAAAACATCACATATATTGGTAAAGACAGTTGTACCACCGATTGAAGAGCAGTTAGTCCATATCTTACATAAAGATATGCATCCCCTGTGACCTAACAGTTCTTCCATTAAATTTTTTTCTAGTATTGCATTTACTGAATAAAGATGGTGTGGATTTTTCATTTGTGTTTTCTTAAAATTTGCAGAAAAGTTAAAAATAGAATACATACTCATTCTCATTTCACTTTTAATTTCCAGTTGTTGATACTTTGCTATATTTGCTTTATGGTTCATATAGATGTTGTGATTTTTGCTAAACCATCTGAAAAAATGTTACAGAAATCATGATACTTCTCCCCTAACTACATCAGCATGCCTGTCCTAAAAATACAGATATTCTTACCTAACCACAATATTATGCCTAAGAAAATTAGTATGGATTTGTACTATGTGTATACAGTCTAAATTCAGATTTTCCTAGTTATCCTCAAAATACCCTTAATTGTTTTTTGGTTTGGCTGAACTGCTTGGCTTACCAGATCTTAGTTCCCCAACCAGGGTTTGGACCCCACACCCTCAACAGAGAAAGGGCAGAGTCCTAACCACTGGATTGCCGAGGAATTCCCCCTAGTTGGCTTTTTGTTTGTGGATCTGTGATGCGTGCATTGCCTTTGGTTGCTAGTGTCTCTTTAGTGTCTTGATCTCTTGAATAGACTCTTCTCTTTTCATTGTACTTTTTTTTTTAGGTTGAGTACCTTTTTATATTTTTGTCTTCCATTACATTTTGATTCTTTAATTTCATATTTCTAAGAGTGATTCCATCTCAAGGGTCTAGGTTGCCTTTCTGTCCCACCTGTGTGTGATTACAGGCTGGCCGGGTATGGCCCATAGATTTCCTTCATCCTCTTGAAAACGTCAAAAGTAGCTTGGATTTTCCTCACTAATGTGAAGGGAGAACAGTTTGCTTGACTACATTCTAGTAACTCTCTTCTTGCCTGAAGTTAAATGGTAGCAGCTAGTCTCTTGAGACGGGAGTGTTTCAAGAATCAGGTTAAAGAATGGCAAACTTGAGAATTATTAAAGCTGAGTTATACTTACATGGTGGCAGTCTGTTATACGCTTCTCTGCTTTTGTGAATGTATGAAACTTTTTTAGAAAAGGTCAGTAGTCTGGAGCTTAAAAGGTACTTTTTTCTCTTGTCCACTAGATTGTTTTAAGTGGTCATTGCACTCCCAAGCTAGTTCCAGCTCATGGATACTGAACTAAGTGGGATGAAAGCCTTCTCTGTTAGTGCCTTGGTTCTCTGAGGAAGAGCCGTTTAGCAGCCCAAGAGTGGTGTGTAGATGGACACAGCTGACCAGAGGCTGGCGGCTGTGGTCCACCCTTTCATCAGATGAAGAACCTTCAGGGACAGGGTATTAGAAGCAAGGAGCCAAGCCAGACTTCACCGTCTCTCCACAGCCTCACTGCTGTCTCTTTCCCACCTCAGGACTGCACGTGTGAAGAGTTCTGCCCCGAGTGCTCGGTGGAGTTCACCCTGGATGTGCGGTGCAACGAAGACCAGACGCGTCACGTCACGTCTCGAGACCTCATCTCCAACAGCCCCCGGGTCATTCCGGTCAGGAAGGCCTCCCTGTTGGGACCTTGACTGTTCTCCTGGCTCCAGTGGGCCAAATTGGGGTGGATTCTTAGAAGATGCCAACTTCCCTGTGTTACCCTCTGCCTTAACGTGAGCCTGATGCTTCGAAGTGCTAATGATTCTGCCAGGATGGGCAGAAACATTGGTTCTGTGGGCCCTCTGCCCCCTAGGACCTTTCTGAAGACCGTGCTACTGTTTTGACTGAGGAGGTTGTCACAGCCATGAGATAGGGGTTAGAGGCCAGTCACCAGCACAGACGGGATCCCTGGAGGTGCTGGAAGATTTCCGGGTGAGATGAGCAGCTGCTAATAAATGCCTCTGTTTGGACCCCCTGCAGGTGACATCTAGGAACCGAGATAATGACCCCAACGACTATGTGGAGCAGGACGGTAAGGCGCCCCGAGAGAGGCAGAGACCAGAGCCAGCCTCTCGTGTTGTCTGGTCTTCCAGGGGCTGCAGGTCAGACCCGGAGAACTGTGCCTCTGCCGCCCCTCAACTGACTCTCACCTGTCCCCACAGACATTCTCATCGTCAAGCTGAGAAAGGGCCAGGAGCTGAGACTGCGCGCCTACGCCAAAAAAGGTTTTGGCAAGGAACACGCCAAGTGGAACCCGACTGCAGGAGTGGCTTTTGAGTATGACCCTGACAATGCCCTGAGGCACACAGTGTACCCCAAGCCGGAGGAGTGGTACGTTCCTGGTGGGAGCGACGGCCGGATGGGTGGGCGGGTGTGGCAGTGGCTCCTAGTGACCCAGATGGGGCAGCCTGAACATGAGACACGGTCCCCTGAAAGCGGCCTTAGCAACGCTTTGCTGACCTCTGTTTGACCTCAGGCCAAAGAGTGAGTACTCGGAGCTGGATGAGGATGAGTCGCAGGCCCCCTACGACCCAAACGGCAAGCCAGAGAGGTAAGACCCTGGTTTGGCACTCAAAGGTCGCATGTGTAAGAACATACAGGTCTGGTGCAGCCTCTGAGTTAGGAGCCCCTTTCCCTCCCATCCAGTTCCCCTCAGCTGAGGAGGGGCTGGTAACTGCTGAGCCCCCCATAAGTCCCCTTTTGGTCACTGGGAGAAGGGGGCCCTCCAGTTATCCAGACTGTTCCTGTGGTGATTATTCAGCCCCCAAAGAAAGATCAACATAAGATCAAACCTAGGGCCCCAAACTGTCCAAAGCCTTCTAGTGACAAACATGAAAATGCTGGAGCAGGTGGCACTGCTTATTTCTTTCTTCCCCTCTGGACTGTGTCTATGCACAAGTGTTCTGAGGTTTTCACACGGTATCTTTTGGAGGCAGCTATGGCCCTCCTGAGGTCCTACACAGTGCACTGGGACCACTGTTTTTAAGAAGCTGGATGGAGGTCAACCCTAGGACAAGGTCAAATTCATAGGGAGAAAGGAGTCAGGACCTAGAAGGGAGGGAGGCCCTTGGCAAAGCTGGGGCCCGCTGGCCTGAATGCTTCGTGGAGGGCTCTCACTGGACTCTTGCCTCTCAGGTTTTACTACAATGTGGAGTCTTGTGGCTCTCTGCGCCCCGAGACCATCGTCCTTTCAGCCCTCTCTGGATTAAAGAAGAAGCTGAGTGATTTACAGACCCAGTTAAGCCACGAGATCCAGAGTGACGTCCTCACCATAAACTAGCTGCAGCTCACCTGTTTGAGGAAAACAGTTGGATTTCAGGTCTCTTCTGAGACTGTTTAGCTCCTGGGACTGGACAGCTATTGCTCAAGTTTCTTGGCAAGCCTTCAGTGCCAGTTAGCAGGGCGGCAGCGGGGCGGGGTAGGTCCATCCCGGCCTCGCTCAGTTACAGATCACCGGGGGCGCCACTGCCGCTGCAGGCAGGACAGCTTTCCCCCTTCACTGAGCATCCCTGGGCCTGCCTGTGGGTCGGCAGTATGCTCCCTGAAACACTGCTTCCGCCCTGTCTCCCAGTGTGCCTCGGGGGCCATAGGGCTCCCCTGTTGACCGCCACTGGGCTGGACTCTCATCTTTGGGTTATTTCAGCTCTTTACTTCAAACCCTTTCTGTTCACAAGTTGGAGTGCTCACCGTTGTAGGCTTGTGTGTAGGGACTGACTCTGGAATCCTCACTCGGGCTGCTGAGAGCCCTTTCAGTCCCTGCCTTGGCCATCCTATTGGTCCTTCACTCAGATTCTCAAGTGTCCTGAATTTGAGTACCTCTTAAGAGTAGTGTTAGGCCCAGGCTATCCCCCTCTTCCCGCCAGTAAACCTTGTATTTTGTTCTCTACCTGTCAAGTTTCAATCTTCACCAGCAATGGCCAGATGATTTGATTTGTGTGTGTGGTGAGGGGCGGGGAAGAGGACAAGGACCCTAATGAAGATCTGGCCTTGACCCCTTAGCCCTGTAGGTAGGCACACACCCAACACAGTTAATTAGGCAGCCAGGCAGGAGAAGCCTGGAGAAAACCGGAAATCTAGTACAGAAAGGAAGGGTTATTTATTAACAGTAGTTGTCTTTTGAAAGTTTTTATTTTTGGCAATAAAGAGCACAACGTACGTAATCTCCTTCATGCGTCATCGAGCCACGAACCGAGCCAGCCAGCTCCGCCTCCCTCCCCGTGGCCTCTGGGTGCCCTTCTTCAGGCTAGCTTACTCCTGGGGTGGTCATTTCCTGGGTCAGGTTCAGAGCTGAGCGGGCCGTGGCCCCTCCCTGGCTCCAGGGCTCTGTCAGGAGGGGCCTCTTGCTTTACCATCCTCCTGCCACGACTCGAATAGTGGTTATTTACAACAGGGTCTGTTCCCACAGATCAGAGCCCTAAAATAGTAAAAACAAAAAAACCCAACACACATACAGCCAAACGTTTGATGTGAGTAGAAAGATAGCCCTTCTGCACGGTAGTCAATAAATACCAGCACTAGAAAATCAATTGCTTTAATTGCATTTCAGCAGGGAGCCTCAGCACCAAGTGGGAAGGAGGAAGTGGGGAGGTCTCATTTCTGAGTCCTTTTGGCCAGAGGGAGGCCGCACAGGGCAGGGGGCACCCTCCACTGGAGCACTGCCCACCTGGTTAGTGAGGGGGCGGCAGGGTGCTCCCCCCCACCCCGCAGTGCTCCTGGGGGCCGGCCTGGCCCTGGAGCAGGAAAGAGCTTGGGACAGGCCACCCTCCCTGGGCTGAGGTAACCAGCACCCTGCCCCCAGGGCATCTTCCCAGCCTACGAAGCAGGAAGAGCCTGGGTAGAAACCACTTTAAAACCAGATTTTTCACCTGAGGTGTCAACCAGATGTCACCTCTGTGTAAAACTGCCTAAGTGCAGGGCTGCCGAGTGGCACAGTGTAAGCTCGGATCCTTCCTGTGCCACCAGGCCCAGAGGAACCGAGAAGCCACCTGCCGTCTCCACGGGCCCTGGGCTTTGTGGGAAAGCCAGCAGCCAGAGCAGACGCCGGGATTGCAGACTGTCTCCCTCCTCGGGCCCGAAGCAGGAGGGCTGGTACCCCTTGGGGGACAGGAAAAACCACCGCCCTCACATTCAGAAACAGCCCTGACTGTGGCCTGGTCATGGGGATAAAAAATGTGTATGTGGTGGCAGGGAGGGACAGAGGGGGAAATGTTATTAATATAGAAGAACGTCATAAGCCATATATATTAAAATCATTAACCGTATATAGTCCTATGGTAGCTCCAGCCCCTCACACATGCTCAGGTGGCATGGCCAGCCCTTTGCCTTGGTCCAGTCTCACCCTTGGGGGCAGAGAAGGGACGGCTTGCTCCCTTTCTCTGGGCTTCTGGCCCACAGCCCCTGCAGGCCGTCCACGATACGCTGCAGGCAGCCCCAGCGGTCGTCCGGGCACGCTAGCTCTGCCGTCACTGGGAAGGGGCCTTGGCCTCGCTGCTGTCCCCCTGGCTGGGCTTTGGCTTTAGCAGGATGAATCTGTTGAGGAGGTCCGTTTCTGAGCTGGCCTGGGCTGTCGCATACCCCTCACCTGTGGACACAGACGCAGGCTGAGGACCTGGGCCCAGGACAGAAGAGCCCTGCCCAGCACGCCTTGTCCCCCACAGAGCCTCCTGGCTGGCGGGGGTGACGCCCAGCAGTGACTCACCGGCGAAGCTGGAGGACTCCGCGATGTTCTGGGAACCCGTGATGTGGTGCCAGTAGGCACTGCGGGGCAGCATGGTAGTGGGCGTGCAGGGGTATGAGTAATGTTCTGTGCCCTTGTTCAGCAGCTGTGGGGCAGAGAGGGGTCAGCGGCTCAGCCCAGGGGCGGCCAGCCCAAGACCCAGCCTGCCTTTGCCATACACACGAGCTGGAGACGGCTGGCACTCTCCCGGTCCTCCGACTGCCCGCCCGCCGCCCCCTACCCTGGACTGAGATGCGTGGCCTCACCCTCACGTTCTTCTCCATCTCTAGTAGGACTCGTTTGTGCTGCTCGGCGATGGCCAGGGTGGCACTGTGGACCCGCTGGTAAATCTGTTCCCCTTCCTGTGTCTGGAAGGTGTAGAGCCCTTCTCCAGCGTCACACATCCTGGGGACACGGGGAGCACAGAGAGCAAGGTGGCGGGTGCGTCCCACGTGTGTGCACAGGCTCAGTCAGGCTCTCCTTTGGGAACACGCAGGCCTGTTACCTGAGGGCCCGACCACCCAGCTCAAACGTGCTGAACATTTTCCATGTGCCAGGTGGAGGTCTAAATGCTTTACAAGAATTAATCCGTTTGTTTTCTCCACCACCTGGTCTGTGTTCAGTTAGTTTCCTCATTACTACAGTTTTTCTCAAACTATATTATAGATGAGAAAACAGGCATTCAGAAGCTAAGTAACAGCCAAAGTGGAGTACACAGAACCAGAGCCCAGGCAGGCCGCTCCAGAGTTCAAGCTATACCCAGTCCTCACCACCATCACCCAGTATGTGAGGCCAGGCACTTTTATCATTCCATACGACAGATAAGAAAACCGAGATGCAGGTCTGCCATCACAGAGCTGGTCAGTGCCAGCATCTGATTTGAGCCTTGGACATACTTGCTGGGAGCCTCGATTTCTTCATCTGTAAAATGGGAATACTATGTTCCCCTTCAGCATGCTATGCTGATAAAATGAGCTTTCAGCACAAGGCCCGACACAAGTGAATGGCAGCCACCATCGAGACCATGGCTGGAGGGTGGGGAGGCGAGTGGGTCCTACCGGCCAGCCTCGAAGGTGAAGCGGGTGGCGTCCCGGCCGTAGCGGCGCAGTGAGCAGAGGGGCCACGAGACGAGCTTCACGCGGGGGTTGTGTATGTCCCAGAGGTAGATGTTCTCGTGGGTGATCTGCAGCTTGCACTCGCCGTACACGTCCAGGTTGGGACAGGGCAGCAGGAAGACGTTGAAGCGATCTGGAGGGGAGAGGACAAGAGGGCCTGGAGCTTTCAGGGGGTGGGGGGAGAGGTCCCCCCACCCCCACCCTGTGCCAGCACCAGGCCTCACCTGTCTGCTCACACTGCACTCCTGGGGCCAGGAGGTCTGGCTCTCCCAGACTGATGTCGTTGAGCCTCGACCCCAGACACTCCACAGAGAGTGTCTTGTACCACTCCTCTGCCTCCAGTTCTGGAGAAAACAGTATCTCATCATGCTGCCAGCTCAGGGTCCCTCGGCAGCCCACCCCACCTGCTTCAGCCAGAGTAGTCCCCGCATGCAAGGCAGAGAGGGCGAGGCCAGTGGACTCTGCCTGCCTGCCCACCTCATCCTGGAGGGCGGCTTCCTCAAAGGCGCCCTCCTGCCCCACACCTCCCATCCCATCAGGAGGGCTAGCCTGGCTCTGCCCCCTGCTGACTGGACCTTGACCAGCATGCCGCCTACAGCCCCATCCCCTCACCTGAGTCGCAGGTGAAGGTCCGTGCTGAGTCGTCCGTGAATATGATGGCCACTGCCTGCCTCTTGGTCTCCTTGGGGAGCCGTGTGACACATTTGACGTTGCTGATCTCTGTCACCTGGCACAGCATCCACAAGGGACTCAGCCAGGGCGAAGCACCTCCCTCTGCGTCCCCCCCAGCTATGCCACCCCCAGCAGGGTCCTGTTGACCCTCAGGACTCTGAACACATCACTGCTTACAGGTTGGGGAGCTAGGGCCCAGGTCCCCTAACCTTGGGGCAGCCTCGGAGGCACACAGACTTCTCATCTGGATACTTCTCCAGCCGCTGGGGCCCCTTGCTGGAAGACTTCCGGAACACCAGCCAGCACCTCCGGTAGATCTGTGGGGCGAGATGGCAGGGGGATGGGCCCTGGACCACTCCCAACACAGCCAAAGTGACCCTGCAGTTTTCCCTGCCTACCAAGGGGCAGTGCCACAGAGCCTTCTAGGGGGCTCAGGCCCAGGAGACCTGGGACAGCGGACACCAGTGTGACACCCCACCCTGGGGAAGAGACCCCGCCCCAAATTGAAAAGGCAGTCATTTCTTGGCTGGCTCCATAAAAGGTGCTCCTGAGCTACTGTTTACTATGAGTTCAGCTCTGGGTTTAATCTAAGTAGCCAACATTTATTGAGTGCTTCCTATTTGTGCTTTTTGTTATTAGCACTCCTCACATTTAATCTCAGGGTCACTCTTGAGGTCAGTTCTATTATCATCTCCACTTTACAGATGCAATCTGAGGCACCCAAGAGTTGAGTAACAGCTTTATGAATGGCAGAGCTGGTATTTAAAACGGGCTGCCTGAAACCACTGCGCTAAGGTTCTGCCCAGGAGCACCGGCCAGGACAGAGGCAATGTCATGCGGACAGGAATCAGGCCTGAGCCCCCTCCCCGTCTGCACATCACCACAGTCCTTGTTCTTAGAGCCAGGGGACAGCTCTTGATATAGGTAACACCCCCTCTTGCCTCTACCACCTCTTCATTCACTGACTATCCTGGGAATAAAGGGAACCAGGGTTAGTTTCCTGCCCCAGCTGGTAAACCAGACGCGCTCAGAGGTCAAGGAGCAGAGCCAGGAACCTGGAATCACCCCAGAGCACAGTGCCTTCCCCATTAAGGTTCATCACTCCTTGTCCCAACCACTGCCAATGACCCTCGCCTAAATCTACCTGAATTCTCTATAGCTTTCCGGACTCCATCCGAGGGGCAAGGGAGCCAGGGAGTGGGGAGTCAACCACTCTCCAGGGCTACAGGGGCAAACTGGCTTGTCAGACCCCTGCCACATTGGTGGCCCTCACCACTTGCCACTAGACTCTTCCTCCTATGGCTCTTTTCCAGCCCCAAGTCCAGCTGGGATGTACCTATTCTTTCAGAAAGCACTCCAGGAGGCTGGCAGAGCCATTCCCTGAGAATCTCCAGTGCTCCTCTCACTGGCAAACAGCGTGGAGACGGAGGGGCCCTCCTCTTTGCCCTGCTATGTGGGCACCAGGTCCTCGGCAGGCAGGTTCCCAGGGTGCGGTGGGCCAAGGCAGTCTCCATCCTGAGAAGCTACTCACACCCGGCTATTTCTGGCTCCGGAGACTCTAGGAGACGTGTCTGTCCCTGCCCCCCTGACCCTGGCTCAGCCCTCGGCCTGTCCAGATAAATCCCAGCCGGCCTCAGCTCTAAGCTGAGCAGCTCAGCTCTTTTAGGGAGAGACTGTATTTTATTCTCAGAATCCTCACATCCCAGTAGCCTCGTGAACGGAGCCTGCTGAACAAGTGAATGATCATGTGTAGGGAGCGTGAATGGATGGATGAATGAATGAATGCATGAATGCTGCCAACCCAGTTATGCCCTGCCAGGCTGGGCTCTGTGCAGCCTGCAGGGGCAGAAGGCCTGGGGGCCTGAGCACTCTGGTTGCCTGGTTACAAGATACACACACACATGCACACACACGCACACACACACACTTGCACGAACACAGAGCCCCAGGGAGCCACTGTGCTCAAGAGCCCTCCTTCCCCACTTCTCACAGGTCTTTGATCAGCGCTTCAGAAACGCTCTGCCACAGCTCTGCCTTGGGAGGAAAGCCCTGGCAGGTAGGAGGGCCCGCTCCTGATCTCTTCCAGCCCTTCCCCCTCACCTCTGTGGGCTGAGACAAGAATGGCCGGGTGGCCCCAGCCCCTCACAGCAGATCTGCAGGGGGAAGTCGAGTTCCCTGAGTGGGGGTGACTCCAGACGGGGCCTAGCCACACCCCGGCTCCTAAACCCTGCCCTTGACAGTGCCCACGGTAGGCTCCTGGGCCTCCCCCTGAAGCAGGCTGGGCTCTGAGCCCAAGTGGCCAGCTCAAGTGGCTTGGCTTCCTGGGAAACTCTGCTCTGGACAGGCCCTCAGCCCGGCTGGCCCCCGGAGACCTGAAGGACCTAACAGGTCTGGGCCCTGGGGAAGGAGGAGCCACACCAGAAGCTGGGCCCCTGCCCCCTGCCTCCCCACCTCAGCCTTAGCTTTGCTCCTCGTTCTGTGCTCCAAGCGGGCTCCATCCTTCTCTCGGGGCAAGAACACAGTGGCCGATGGCCACCAGGGCCCGGGCTGGGACACAGTCCAAATCCAGGTAAGACCCCAGCATGCCCACCAGCTAAGTGGCTGCCCCCTGCCTGGACAGAAGAGCCCCCAACAGGGGTCCGGGGGTGGGGGCCACAGGAGTGGAAGGGGGCTCAAGAACCATCCTGCTCCAAGGCCAGTCCCGTTCTGTCTGGTACCCCTGTCTCACACAGGGGCCCCTGAGTATCAGAGGCCAGCTCCTCTGCCAGCCCACTCTGCTGAGCCAGAAAGCCTTGAGAGTCAGATCGCACCCCCACTCCCACCAAGGCCATGGGGGAGGGGAGGGGAGGGAAGGGCCAGCAGGGGGCCCAGGTAAACCCAAGACTTGGGCCATCTCAGGCACCAGGGTTTCCTTCTTACTGGGGAGACCCCTCAATGGAGAGAGCAGGGAGGGTCAGGGAATAAAGGCAGCTCTTGGGACAACCTCACCAAGATTATTAAGTTGGTCCCTGGGGCCCCTGCTCATGCCTTTTGGGGGGATTTCACCAGTAGGGGGTGGGAGAGGGTGAGCACCCAGGAAAGGTACATCTGAGGCCTCATCTCCATAGGCCCTCCAAGACCCCAGCCCCCTCCAAAACCAGGGAGGAAAGCAGCCGGTCCCAGTGCCACGGGCCATCCCACCCAGGTTCTCATTCATAAGCCACATAAATGCCAGCTTCTGTGCCCCTCGTACCACCGACCTACCCCCAACAACCAACCACTCTCCTTGGCCAATACTTCATTAACCGTAGAAGCAACAACCAAAGATAAAACAAATAAACGCCTGTACACAGCAAGCCTCGGGAAGCAGGGGAGACGAGGTACTTTAAAGAAAAGAGGCCAGGAGAGGGGAGGGGGAGACGAGGAGGTGATGGCAAGGGGAAGTGACAAGCTGGTCTCAGCTCAGATACAGCCCGGCATTTCCAGCCGCTGCCCGGGCGACAACTTCAACAATAGCAGGGGAGCCGGCTGCCCATCGGCCACCACCGCTGGCCCAGCCACCGGGACTCCAGCCAGCCGGGCTGGGGCGGGGGCTGCGGTGGGCAGAGCCGGGCCCAGGCACATGCCAGGCAGCCCGCCGGCCAGAAACCTCGAGAGACCGGCAATGCACGATGGCCGGCCGGGAGCCGGCGGGTGGCCGTGCACCCCCGACATCCCAGATGCCAGACCACGGGCCCCTTGGAAGGTGGCTCACCCCGAGCTTCCTGCTCTTCATCTTCACGTAGCCTTGCTTGACGATGTCGTTGAAATTGGTCGCCATGGTTTCTCCACCGTGTCTTTGAGGTTCGTCTCTCTCGGGCGCCGAGGGGAGGGATGCCCAGGTGGCCTCGGTTTCCCCACTCCTCCGACGGGGCTGCTGCGGAGCTGCTCCTCACCTCGCCCGCCTCAGCATTGTTCTAGCAGCTCCTTTGCCCGGCGCCTGCTGGAAATAAAAATGACAGGGAGATTAGACAGTGACATCTTTCTCTTCCCCTGGCTGTCTCCGCTCTTTTTTCCCTTCCTCTACCCACACTCGTCCCCTCCCTTCCTCCCTCAGCCCGCCCTTCTTCCTTCCCTTCCCTCCCCACCCCAGGATGGCAGAACCATTCAGGAAAACCCGAGGTAGAGGCCTCTACGAGGAAAATGGTCTAGCCCAGTCCCCTCCCTCACATGGTTAACCCTTTCCTGGGAGGATGGGCTCCGGCTCCTGCTGCAGCTGAGGGGCAGGCCTCCAGCAAGCCCCCCTCCTGCGCGGGTACCTCCCTGCAGGAAGCCTTCCAGGAGATGAGGCTCCTGGGAGAAGACACAGATTCTGGGACCGTGCTCCCCGAGGTTAGATGATCCACCCCTTAGGTCTCAGCAGACAGCCCCCACCCCCACCCCAGGCCCTCTGACCCACTTGGTTCTATACCTGGATCTCCCCAGCTCCAGGCAAGAGTCTGAGAACCGTCCCCTCAAACCCTGCTCTCCCCGCCCCCTGGAACTCTTCAGCAGCCCGTCTGGGTGCTGCTTCCTGGGTGGGAGGGCAGAGTCCAGTGGGGCGGGCCTGCAGATAAGCCTGAGGAATGTGCTGGGCAGGCTGGTGGTGGCCACTGTCGAAGCGGTTGCCTCGCCCTGGCGCTGGAAAGGCCAGGCTGGTCTGTGAGGGCACAGGGTCTGGACAGGACTCTCGGTGTCCCGTGTCCTGGACCCGGGCAGGAGTTAATTACACGGAGAACTAGCAAACACCTGGGCTGGGAGCAGAGGACACAGCTGGACCACATTGAGGGGGACCAAGGGGCAGTCCATATGCAGTGGGGAAAGGGGGGCCACCGGGGGCTCTTGGAATCAGGCGGGTTGGCAGATAACAAAGACTCAGACTTGGCGGAGGGAGGTGTCTCAGTGATGACCCAGCCCTCCATTTCAGATCATTTAAGTAAGCTGCCCAGAGAGGGGAGGTGGCACGGCCAAGGTCACATAGCAAGCCCAGGCTTCAGCCAGAGACAAATAAGTTCCGGAGTGGGTGATGGAGGCGGGCCTGGGGATGGGATGGATGCTCTGCCACCTGGCTCTGGCCACTCGCCACCGCCTTATCCTTCTCTGCCACCCAGGCTCGGGGGGCAGGGCTGTGTCCGCAACATGGCCCCCCACGTCTCCAGGATCACTGGATGAGAATGTGGTAGCACTGCTGGGGTCAGCTGGGCATCTGTGCTGCCAGGACAGGACCCTGGGGCAAGCGTCCTGCCGGAGCTGCCAGCAGCTTGGCATTAATCAATCTTCTGGAGGCCTGTCTGTCGAGTCCCTAACAAGGAACAGATGTGACTACCCCAGTGCGCACATGCAAACAGGCGAAGGGACATAGAGGGTAGTGCTCTCTGTGCCCCGTGTACCCCGAGAGCCCCTTCAGCACCCCTCAGCGGCCTCCGTGCCCATCCACGCCCTCTCTCCCAGCTCCCTGGGGGCCAAGACTCTGCCTCACCCAAGTGATCTGTTTTCCTCCTATAAGGTTGGCTGGGGGGTCCCTCCCTGGTACTGACCCCCTCAACAGCCTTGCCAGACCCAGGCACTGGCCCTCAGGGATGAGCAAGCTTTCCTAGTTCTGTCTCCACCATGTGGGGCTTACTTGGCCCCCCAGCAAGGACTAGCTCTGTAAAAGTCCCCTCTGAGATGATGGCCAGCCGGCCACTGGCTGAGGGTCCATAGCAAGGAAGGCCTCTTTCAGAACATAATGACTAACACGCACGGGGCCCCTGGGTTCATCCAGGGCAGCTCGGGATGTGGCCCAGCCAGGAACATGCATTTAACGGCAAGAGGTCCTAGGCAAGCCGCTTAACATCTCAGCGCCTCAATTTCCCCATCAGTAAAATTAAAAAAAAAAAAGAAGAAGAAGATAAATCAGCCCATTTTAAATGAGGAAATGAATCCTTGAGGCACCTGCCTGCCCACGCAGGACCAAGAGCATCTGCCTTGAAAACCCAAAGGGCTGTTTGTATTTCGAAAGCTGCTGCCCAGCCAAGGGCTGTGAGATCACCCTAACTCAGCCTTCCACCTGCCCAACACAGGCCTGCTCCTTCCTGCCTCTCCCCCTTACCTTCCCCGCCGTACCCCTTGAGTGACTGCAGCTGCCAAGCTCTCAGGCATACCCCTTGCATGTCTGTCCAGAGGTCCACACCCCGCCCTAGGCCCCAGGCCCTAGAAATAAACCCACAGAAATAAACCAGCGGGAAGAGTGACCTTCCAGGGAGAGCCTGGGTGGCAAGGTACCTGGCAGCTCACGCTGGCCTGGAGTCACAGGCGGTGCTGACCTTACTCGATTCCTAATAAATATGCAAGAGCAAGACCCAAGCTGGGGCCCAGAGTGGTACAGCACAGGGGAGCTGGGGAGGCGGGGAGAGAGGGGGAAGGGTCAATAGGTAGACACACATTTGATGGGTAATGGGATCAAGGTGAGGGGGGTACGCAGAACCAATCAATCCCCCAAAGGACATGGCCCCTGGCTGAGCCTGTGCAGACCCAATCAGGCATCAAGAGACGGCGGGCAGCTAAGCATAGCAGGCAGGAACCAGGAAGGCGCCCCCCGCAGCCCCCCTCACCTTGCCGCACCTGGGGCCACTTTCCCCATCACTCCTGAAGCCCCAGCAGCTCTGGCACTCACAAGCCTGCAGCAGGGAAAGCTGCCCTGCTAACTGTGGTCTCAGGTGTGTAAGGTCAGCTCTGAGCACTCTGAGAGGCTAACAGGGTGTCAACACAGATCCTCAATGGGAGAGGAGTAAGGACCCCCATTCCTCCTCCCAGCCTAGCGTCAATGTGGTTGCTCAGCCACAAATGGTACCTGCCCCCGACCAGGACACCACCGGCTCCTCCAGAGAGAGCTGGACTCTGAAATGTATCCCCTCTCTCAGAAAGAGCAGGCGTCCTGTGCGGAGGGGGTAGGAGACTCCCTGGTGCCCAGCAGAGGGGTGGGGTGGGGCCACTGCCCACCTGCCCGGTGGGACAGTCTAAGCACTCCCTCCCTGCACCCGGATTCTGCCTGGAGGCTTGGCTCCAGAACAAACGCTACTTGCTGCTGCTAGCAACCAATGGCTGAGCCTGAGCGGCTGTCAGCCTGGCTGGGCCTCCCCACCCCGAGACAGATCGGATCTTATCAGGGCTTGGGGACAGCCCTGCCTGGACCCCAGCTCACTGACGGCTCGCTGTCTCCACCCGCTGGCAAAGATCCTATCGACCGGATTCTCTACAACACCAGGGACATTTCCCATTCCCCACCCCCACCCGGTCCTCTCTACCCCCACGTGATGGTTATCAGGGGCCAGGAGGAGGTCCTCCCTTCCCTGGAGGGCCCCACCCCTGATCTCCTCCACCCCTGCAAATCCTCACAAGCAACCACCACCTGAAACACTGCAGGTCTGAAAGTGGGTGGCAAAGTCAGATCCAAAACCAATGGGGAAGAGAAGACTGGCAGAAGAAGACATCAGAACAGTCACTGTCTTCTGGGCCCTCCAGCCAGGAAGGTGGTACTATGTCTCCAGACCACTGGTCTCCCTCCCGTCCCCCGCCCACCCTTCCGGCCTCATCTCCCCCCTGCCAGGGGGCAGGGGGGGTGATGTTCCTCAACATGCCTAACTCCTGCCCACGCGGTATCACTGCACTTGCTGTTCCCTGCCTATATAACACCGTTCCCTTAGATGGTCCAAGGTTCATTCTACTGCATCAGTTTAAAGACCATCACTTTAGAGAGGCCTTCCCTGACCACCCTGGCCAAAGGGAGCCTCCAGTCAGCCTCTACCACCACACCCAGTTTCCACTGTCCCCACATAGGATTTACCTCTTCATCTGCTGGTTTGCTACTTGGCCACTATCTCCAACAATATCCTAGAATGTCAGCTCCCTGATGGCTAAGCCTCCTCTAATTAACAGCTCCATCCTAGCACCTAGAATGGTGCCCAGTGCAGAGTGTTGTTTAGTCACTCAGACATGTCCGACTCTTGCGACCCCATGGACTGTAGCCCGCTGGGCTCCTCTGTCCATGAGATTTCCCAGGCAAGAATACCGGAGTGGGTAGCCATTCCCTTTTCCAGGGAATCTTCCCAACCCAGGGATCAAACCCACATCTCCTGCATTGCAGGTGGATTTTTTACTGCTGAGTGCAGAGTAGGTACTCAGTACATGGGGGCTGAAAACGTAATTATCTCCAGGATTTGTTTTGTCCTCTTCATCCTTTCTCCCACCACCACCACCAATAGCCTGGTCAGGCCCAGCTCAGCTTCCAAAGACACGTGGGCAGCGGTGGGTTCCCATTTCCCTGGGCCCCAGACCCACAGTTTGGTTCAGAGCTGACCCAGGGGGAGGCAGTACTGCTGACCCCGTGTCCGGGTCTGGCTGGGTGGCCCCACCTCGGCCCTGATTGTTGGGAGACATCATGCCCAGCTCTGCTGCCCTGCCTGGGAGAGAGAGCTAGAAGTAGCCACTGCTCAGGCTCAGAAGGGCAGACAACTGGGGGCACAGCTCCTGAGACCCATCCCAGCTGGGGGACAGGACTGGCCTGCACTGGAGCCACATCTCTTGAAAGGGGCAAGAAGGCACTCTGCACTAAATAAGCCCAGCCTCAAATTGCTGCTGTGGATCCTGCCCGCCCATCACTGCCTTTGACTCTCAGACCCCTACACCCGAAACCCTCCATCTGAGTCTCCTGGCAACAGCCACACAGCCACGGCTTGGGACATGGCCCAGGTGCCGGCCTCCGCTCCTACCCCTCTGCAGTGACAGCAAGCATTTAACGGGAAGCCGGACTTTGGGAGTCCTGGGGGAGAGAGTGAACAGGACCCCAGGAACAGGCAGAAAGAATCAAGGAAGGCGGGCAGCTGGCTGAAAGTTTAAGCTGCTGGGCAGGAATCATCTGCAGGTGGGGTGGATGGTGGGGGCAGTTGGAGAGTCTCTAGGAATTTTGGGACGGGGGGACTGGGAGAGTAGGAGGCCATGAGAGCAGAAAGGGTGCGAGGAGGCACGCTACGATGAGCTGCGCTGTGCCCCTTCGAGACGGCAGGGCCAGGGAGCATAAGGGCCTGGGCTCCTCCGATGGGTAGGTGTGGGGTGGGTGTGAGGTCAAGCCCTGACCTGGGGTCCCCTGGAGAAGAGAGCTGGGGGCAGGTGGGGCCCAAGGGGTAGTTCGGGGGCAGGGACTGGCTTTTGGAAGTGGACTCCTGAGGACCCCCACAGGGTAGGAAGGTCCCACGGGCTTGGAGAGTCCTCACGGGGGTAGTCGCCGCGGGTCTGGAGGGCTCCTGCGCGGCCCGAGGCCCTCCTCCCCGCCTCGCGCCCCCTTAGTTACCTGGGCGCTGCGGCCCCTGCCGGGGGCGCTGGCTCAGCGGACGGCGGGCCAGGCTCATGCCCGCGTCACGGCGCGGCCAGCGGGGGCGGCGGGGCGGCGGGGCAGCGGCGGCGCCGGGCTCCGGGCGGGGACGGTGAGGGAGGCGCGGCCGTCCAGCTTGGCTCCGGCTGCGACTCCGCGGAGCCGCCCGCCGCCCGGCTCAGCCTCGCCGCTCGGCTCCGCCCTGTCCCCCCTGGCGGCCCGCCCCCGCCGTATTCCTCCGAGCTGAGGGACACCAACTTCTGCCCCGGCTTCCCTGCCCTCCCCGCCTCCTCCCACCTCCACCCCCGCCGCCATTCCCTGCTTGCCTCCGCGGGCCCCATCAGGTGGCCCTCCTCACTCCCGGCTCAGCCTCACCTTCCTTTCCTGCGCCCCCGGTCGTAGTCTCACATCGCCTCTCAGCCCCTGAAATCTGAACTCCACATCAGCTCCCAGTCCCCAAATCTCTACCACCCTCTCTCCATTTCTATAGGAATCATACACACATCCCTTGCTCCCCTGTCCCCTAGAGGACTCCTTTGGCCCTTCTCAGTCTAGGCTTCCTGAGGACCCCAACCCCCAGGGACCCCCTATCGCCCCTCTCCAGCACCCCCCACCGCACCCTGCACAATCGAGTAGCTGCATCAGCGCCTCTCTCCCAGATTGTCAGCTCCCCTGGCAGTTGGCCAGCCTCTCCTTTTACTCCCATCCTGCAACCCCCTGAGACTTTTCCAAATCCCGTGGCCCACCATCACCCCCCAGCACTCACCTCACAGCTCGTAAGTCTTATCACTGCCCTGTTGGAGTCACAAACCACAGGCCTCCATAAGCTGTGCCAGGCAAGCATGCGGAGGTTGTCTCGGGCCTCCCCACGGGTGGGACTCTGTCACCCCTCTGGTTTTCTGGTCTGCACCCTTTAACACCAGTGGTTTGCAGAGTGAAGGGTCAGCATCAGCATCACTTTGAAACTTGTTAGAAAAGCAAATTCCCTACCCCAGCCCAGACCTGTGAAATCAGGATCTCTAGGCTTAGTGCCCAGAAATCTGCGTTTTAACAAGCCCCTAGGTGACTCTGATGCACGTTAAACACTGCTTTACACCAAGTACACAGAACAAAACAAGAGGCCACACCTGAACAGCTGAAATCCTTAAACATGAAAATGCTTCCCAGTCTAACCCTTGACCAGGTTTTCTCTGAGCGGGGAGCCCAAGGCACTGAATGTCCAAGAACCACAGCACTCACTCATGGATCCCATGCCCCTGCCTTCTAATCACTGGGCCTCAGTCTAAATCTGGCCCACGGGACTTCTTAGGGGGCTGCTTCCCTTCCCCTGAATACTTCCTAGGGTGGTCACTGTCATGCCAGTGGCCACCAAGGGGGCCCCAAGGGCTCCTAGCAGCCTCCACCCTGATCCTGAGCTAACCAGTCCCACGCTGCCAGGGGGAGGAGGGGACCACGCTAATCTTGTCCTTGCCAGCTAAGCTGGCCTGGGTTTTGACCTCCTGACCTCCCTATGCATCTTTCAAACTTGACCCCACCTGCTTTGCTTCAAACCACAGCTCATAAAGCTTCCAGCACTTGATTGATCACAGCAAACTCTTTTTACCACCAGTAACCTTTGGAGGGGCCTTCCCTGGTGGCTCAGTGGTTAAGAACCTGCCAGTGCAAGAGATGCGGGTTCCACCCCTGGGTTGGAAGATCCCCTGGAGAAGGAAATGGCAACCCACTCCAGTATTCTTGCCTGGGAAATCCCATGGACAGAGGAGACTGGAGGAGTCCATGGGGTCACAAGAGTCAAATACAACTGAGCGAGTAAACAACAAAAAACTCTGGAGGAGTTTTGGCCAACAATAACCACCAAGAGAGTTTTCATAATAAAAAACTTTTCTAGAGTAGGGTTTCTTAAACTTCTTCCTTCTCTCATTCTCTTAATTTTTCCCCAATCCGCTCTCTGTCTGCAGTACTGTCACCTAATTTTTTTAATTAAACTTTTTTCTTTTGAGATATTTGAAGATTCACATGCAGTTATAAGTTATGGAGAGAATCCATGTGCCTTTACCTAGTTTCATGATATCTTGCAAAACTGAGAACAGTATCACAACTAGCATGTTCAAGGTACAGAACATTCCATCACACAAGATCCCCCCTGTTGGACTTTTATAGCCATATCCACTTCCCTCCCCACCTTACCCCCTTTAACCCTGGCAACCACTATTTCTATACTTTGGTCATTTCCAGAATGTTTTAAAATCAGAATTGTAAGTATGTAATCTTTGGAGACTGGCTTTTTTTTTTTTAAACTCAGTGTAATTCTTTGGGGAACCATCCAGGCTGTTTCCTGCATTACTACTTTGTCTTTTTCATCGCCAAATAATAGTCCACGGTATGGATGTTTTACAGTTCCTTTGTCTGCACACCCATTGAAGGATGTCTGGTCCAGTTTTTGACTGTGATTAATAAAGCTGCTATAATTATTCATGTATAGGTTTTTGTGTGAATATAAATCTTTACTGCTCTGGGACAAATGCCTAGGAGCTCAACTACTGGGTCTTATGTTTTCCAGAGTGGTTGCACCATTTTACATCCCCACTAGCAATGTATAATTTGATGACCTCATCTCTTCACATCCTTGCCAGCATTTATTGTTATCACTTTTTTCCTTTTCAAGTCATTCTGGTAAGTGTATAGGGATATCTCGTTGTGGTTTTAATTTGCATTTCTCTACTGACTAATGCTGAAAATATTTTCATGTGCTTATTTGCCATCCGTATATCTTCTTCAGTGAAATCTTCCTTCATGTCTTTCACCCATGTTCTAATTTGAAAATTTGCTTTTTTAATGTTGAGTTCTGAGAGTTCTTTATATATTCTAGATACTAGTCCTTGTTCACATTTTTGTAAATATGTGGTCTACAAGTGTTTTCTCCCAGTCTGTAGCTTGTCTTTTCATCCACTTAAAATGGTCTTTCACAAAGTAAAATTTAATTTCAATGATGTCCATATTATCAGTTTTTCCTTTTATAAATTGTGCTTTCAGTGCCAAGTCAAAGAACTTTTCCCTTAGCCCTTGATCATAAAGACTTTTTCCTACATTTTACTCTAAAAGTTCCATCATTTTATGTTTTACCTTTAAGTCTATGATCCATTTTGAGTTAAATTTTGTAGAACATATGAGACTTGGGTTGATGTGGTGTTTCCCCACCCCCTTTGACCCATGGATGTTCAGTTGTTCCAGTACCATTTGTGGAAAAGTCTCCTTCTCTTTATGCCATTGAATTCTTTTTACAACTTTATAAAAAATCAGTTGGATCCATTGTGAGTTCTCTGTTCTGTTGATTTATGTGTCTATTTCTTGGCTACTAGCATACAGGCTTGATTATTGAAGCTACACAATAAGTCTTGAGAATCAGGTAAACTGAGTTCTTTCACTTTATTCTTTTTGAAAACTGTTTTAGCTATTTTATCTCCTTTGCCTTTATATATATATATTTTAGAATAATCTTATCTGTGAAAGTGAAAGCGTTAGTTGCTCAGTCATGTCCGACTCTTTGTGACCCCATGGACTGTAGCCCCGTAGGCTCCTCTGTTCGTGGGATTTCCCAGGCAAGAATACTGGAGTGGGTAGTTGTTCCCTTCTCCAGGGGATCTTCCCGACCCAGAGAATGAACCTGGATCTCCTGCACTGGCAGGCAGATTCTTTACTATCTGAGCCACCAGGGAAGCTCAATCTTGTCTATAGCTACAGAAAATCTTGCTAGGACTCTGATAGAAATTGCCTTCAAACTTGTTGATCAGTTTGGGGAGAACTGACATTTTTACTATGTTGAGTCTTCTAATCCATATTTAAAATGTACAGTGTGGGACTTCCTTGGTGGTTCAGTGGGTAGGAGTCTCCCTGCCAGTGCAGGGGACACAGCTTAGATCCCTGGTGGGGAGGATCCCTGGTGAGGAGGATCCCTGGTTGGGGAAGATCCCTGGTTGGGGAAGATCTCTGGTGGGGAGGATCCCTGGTTGGGGAGGATCACTGGTGGGGAGGATCCCTGGTTGGGGAGGATCCCTGGTTGGGGAGGATCCCTGGTGGGGAGGATCCCTGGTTGGGGAAGATCCCTGGTTGGGGAAGATCCCTGGTGGGGAGGATCCCTGGTTGGGGAGGATCACTGGTGGGGAGGATCCCTGGTTGGGGAGGATCCCTGGTTGGGGAGGATCCCTGGTGGGGAGGATCCCTGGTTGGGGAGGATCCCTGGCGGGGAGGATCCCTGGTTGGGGAAGATCTCTGGTTGGGGAAGATCCCACGTTTCACACAGAGTTATTAAGCCCTTGTGCCGCAAGTATTGCGCCTGTGCCCTAGAGCCCGTGCTCTGCAACAAGAGAAGCCACCCCAGTAAAAAGCCTACGCACGACAACTAGATAGCAGGCCTGCTTGCCACAAGGACAGAAAAGCCCATGCAGCAAAGAAGACCCAGCACAGCCCAAAATAAATAAATAATACGATTATTTTAAAAACGTACAGTGTGACAAGGGTTTATGTAGGTACACCTATCAGTACAACCCTGATAGTGAACATCCTCATCATTCCACAGTTCCTTCCTTCCCTCTCAAGTCTCCTTTACCCCTCCCCCACCCTCTTCAGTCCCTGGACAATCACTGCTTTGATTTCTTTTACTATATATTAGTTTGCATTTTTTTTACTAATTGTACAGATAAAAACATACAGCGAAATACAACAATTAAAACAAAGAAATATTCTATATGCAACAACATGGATGAATCTCAAAATAATTACACTGAGTGAAAATGAATTAAGGAGTACATATTATGTGATTTCATACACATACACTTCCCCCACAATATAACATATTTTATACATACATATACACTATATCTTAAAGCATGGAACCATTTCATTCATGTGCTACCTAAAATCAAGTATGCATAAAACACTACTCTGAAAAGTCTTCCTAAGAGCCAGTTTCCAAATTTGAACTCAGAGGTTGCGCAGAGTATGTCTTCATTCAACTCCTGGGTATAACTGGGGATAGGGGAAGTTAGGGCTTTCCTGGTAGCTCAGCTGGCAAAGAATTTGCCTGCAATGCAGGAGAGCCTGGTTCGATTCCTGGGTTGGGAAGCTCCCCTGCAGAAGGGGTAGGCTACCTACTCTAGTATTGTTGGGCTTCCCTGGTGGCTCAGATGGGAAAGAATCTGCCTGCAATTCGGGAGACCTGGGCTTGATCCCTGGGTTGGAAAGATCCCCAGGAAGAGGGCATGGCAACCAATTTCAGTATTCTTGCCTGGAGAATCCCATGGACAGAGGAGCCTGGCGGGCCATAGTCCATGGACCTGCAAAAGAGTCAGATATGACTAAGTGACTAAACACACACCAGATATATATTGCCTCCTGGGTGCAGCCCAGACTTCGGGACCTCACCCAAGCATGCCGCTGGGAGCCAGTACTTGAAAATCCTCACTCAGGACAGTGACTGGGAAGCCTGGGAGATCCTAGCTATGCTGCAAGACCCTTCATGATTTGGAGCCTCAATTTCCTCCCCTGGAAGTGGGAACAATGAGAGTTAGCTAAAACCACATCAGTGGAAACATCTTCCTCAGTGCTTGGGGTACATAGTGGAGGAGGGCCACACGCCCCTGTTTCTGAATCAGTAATAATATACTCAGGCCTGAGATTTATTCCCAGGAAACTGAAAGCCCTTCTCTGGTGTTGACCCTTCTGGTCCCTCGCCCACACCCCTTGTTTGTGTATCACTTGAGAGTTTTTGAAGCATTTTCACCTAAAGTGCGTTCACCCTGCTAGAACAGTGTTTCCCAAACCCCAGCCACTCCAGCCACTTTGGATGTTTCCCAGATTCAAGTGTCTCCTGTGCTATTATTTTTTCAATGCCTTTCTATCAATCACCTCACAATTTTCTCTTTGCTTCAAGAGCAAACTACATAAATGAAATACCTGGAAAATAAAACAAATGCATTCAATGTGTGCTGGCTAACCTCACCTGCCTGGAAAGCTAGCTCCAAGGCTTTTGTTAAAGAAGGAGTTTAGCAAGTGTGAAAGAAGTGCTAACCCTCGCTACCACCTGTCTGAGACCTCCTCCTTGAAACTGACAGAAGATGGAAAAAAAAAAACATACAACAAAATGAACCGAGAATCGTTTCTGTTGTAGCATGATCCCAGGGTGGTTAGGGGTGTTTTGTGGGGTGTCACTGCCATCATTCTATTTACCGTGGTGGTGTGAGTCCACACCGGGAGGTTGTTGAACCTCACTGCAACAATTCTGAGTAGATATCGCAGTCCCCATTTCACAGGTAGAAAAACTGAGACCCAAATGGATTTGTCTAAGATGACATGGCCATGGCAGGACTTGAACGAGAGACCGTGTATTCTCTGTGTCTTGGGGCTTTGACATAACCTAGAAGGATGGGGATCCTTGTCCATGCTGGTTTCCCGGGGAACCGCTGGCAAAATTTTCACTCCTCCCACACCCCCGGTTCTGCTCCTGGGAAAAGGACAGGTTTGACAGAGCCAAAGGCAGAGCCAGAGGAGAAGGAATCTGAAGCTGGGAGGAGGCCCCAGAACCTCAGGCAACCTCATGGCAGCCATCAGATTGGTGAGTTCTTTTCAGATGTTGTTGGTGAGTGGCTGGCGTCTATAAGAGTCCCAGGCCCCTCTGCTGGCCGGAGCACTGAGGTTTGGGCCAGTTCGCCACTCAAGACAAGGCCCTGAACGGTCTCCCTCCCCCTTGCTAGTCAGTGACACAAACCAGCCTCCCCAGGAACCTTCACATCAAAGGGGACAAGCCAGGAGGGGGTGGAGAGGAAGGAGATGGGGCCCCCCTGCTCCCTCTGCTTCCTTCCAAGGAGACTGGGCCAGGGGCCATTTCCGATGGATGCGGAGCGCCGCATCTCCGGAAGGAGATGACATTCCAGCCCCACCTCCCAGTGCAAGGCCCTCTCCAAGACAGCTCTCTCTGGGCTGCCTTCCTGAGCACACGTGTCATATGCTACTATCAGGACTGACACGCTATACCCCAGACAGGCATGCCAGCCAGCAGTAAAAGGAGGTTGCAGGCTCAGCCCAGCTTCCCCTCCCTCACTGATTCACTGATTCATTCAACAAACATCTGAGCACTTAACTCTGTGCCAGGCGCTGGGCACTGGGAAACTGTGGTCAACAAGAACAGCCTGCCTCTGAGGAGTTCATAGTCAAGGAAAAGTGACAGGAGCTGGGACTTCCTTGGTGGTCCAGTGGCTAAGACTCTGCACTCCTGATGTAGGGGGCCTGAGTTCAATCCCTGATTGGGGAACTACAGCCTGCATGCTGCAACTAACTAAGAGTTATGTGTTGCAACTAAAGAATCCCGCATGTCACAACCAAGACCATGTGCAGCCAAATGAATTAATTTTTTTTTTTAAGTGGTAGGCATTGATCTAAGAACTCCACAGTTGCAGGTGCAACTTACAAGGAGAAAGCAGGAAAGAAAGGGACTATAACATGCTGGAAGACCTATCGTGAGCTCCTGACCTGCCTGGGGGGGCTTTTAACAGATGAAGCGATCCTTAAGGTGAAACCAAAAGGGTGAGTTCTCTAGGTGGAGAGGGATGACAGGGTTCTGAGTTGGGGGAATGGCATGTGCAAAGGCCCTGTGGCAGAAGAAAGCCTGCCCTGTATAGGTGTGTGGGAGGACGCCTGGGAGGCTGGAATGCCTAGGGAGATGGGGACACACGCTGCTCAGTGAGGCTGGTTGTGTGCCGAGTCTTGACGGCCAGTTCAAGGGTTTGGTCTTCATTTTAAGACTAATGGGGAAAGACTTCCCTGGCGGTCCAGTGGTTAAGACTCTGCTTTTCAATGCCAGGGGTGTGGGTTCGATCCCTAGTGGGGGAACTAAGATCCCACATGCTATAGGGTGCAGTCCAAAATTAATTTAAAAAAAAAGAACAAACATTATTAAAGTCAAAAGAAAACAAGTGTCAGCAAGAATGGGAAGAAAAAAACCCCTGTACATCACTGGCAGGAGTGTAAGATGATATAGTTACTATGGAAAACGGGGCTTCCCAAGTGGCACTAGTGGTGAAGAATCTGCTTGCAATGCAGGAGACTTGGGTTTGATCCCTGGGTTGGGAAGATCCCCTGGAGGAGGGCATGGTAACCCTCTCCAGTATTCTTGCCTGGAAAATTCCATGGACAGAGGAGCCTGGTGGGCTATGGTACATGGGGTTGAAAAGAGTTAGACATGACTGATGCGACTTAGTTCACACACATCTGGAAAACAGTATTGAGGTTCCTCAAAAATAACAGTAACGCAGGAGATAGTCAAAAGTTTTAAACAGGGAACAGGATAGGATCCAATTTTCATTTTGGAAAAGTCCTGATTGCCCTTAGAGAAATCATGGAGGGGAGTCAAAGGAATTGTGGGGAGCAGGACAGAAAGTGAAGGTAAGTTGTGCAGGAGAAAGGTGGTCTAGCTTGGGTAGTGAGAGGTGGTGGCAAGGGACCGGCCCAAGACATCCTCAGAAAGTCCAAGATAATCTGATTCCTTGGTGATTGGCCACCAGAAGCCAGGAGAATCAGGGATAAAAAAGGAAAACAACGGCACTAACGTTGTGGTGTTGATTCTTCTACACAAACAAAGAGAAAACCAAGACCTCATTGTATTTTGCTGCTGTTCTTGTTTAGTCGCCCAGTCGAGTCTGACTCTGCGACCCCGTGGACTGCAGCATGCCAGGCTTTCCTGTCCTTCATCATCTCCTGGAGTTTGCTCAGATTCATGTCCATTGAGTCCGTGATGCTACCTAACCATCTCATCCTCTGTCGTCCTCTTCTGCTCCTGCCTTCAATGTTTCCCAGAATCAGGGTCTTCATATCTGATTTTTTACTCACTCTCTCTTCTTTAACAAGCTTCACCTTGCTGACTGTCTAGCATGCCCCTGGAGAAAAGGACCATCATTTACTTCCCCAGCCCCTGACCGTCTGGCTGTTTAGTTGTCTATTTTTGCTTTTGTAAACAATGCCACAATGAGTGCTCTGTGGCTAAGTATTTGTACCCATGCTTCTATATTACACATACTTACAGCCTTCCTTAGGCGAGGTTTCTAAAAACGACCTGTCTTTGTTTTAGCAGCATTTGGCCAGTTTGCTCTGCGGGGGTTTCTACCCTTTGACCATCTGAGGTTGCACACTGCTGGAGGAAACCTCACCGATGCCTAGAAGGTCAAAGCAGTTGCACCTTTAATATCCGCTGCCTGGGGAAAAAAAGAAGACCATATTGAGTGAAGGCTATTATGAATTCCACAGATCGTTGAAATGAATTTGTGTCTCATCTGTCCTGTGGCCTCCGCGCTTCCACTTGAAAGTGGTTCCAGTCTGTGGGGGCAGGGAACATAAGGATTTGAGGACGACTTTGCTTTCTGCCAAGACCCCTCTCAAGAGTCCTCGCCCAGAGAGATGGCTGGAGAAGTCATTCCCTATTCAGAACCCCTGCAGTGAGGAGATGGGAGCCGCTGAGCTAGAGGATGTAGGGAAAGTGGGGAGGGGAAGATGAGGGGGTGCTGGGGATGGCTAGAGGCAGGGGCTCTTCCTTGAGGACCCACCCTCTGGCTATTTCCTGAAGCAGGTCTGAGCCTTGACAGCAACGCTGGCTACATAACTTTGGGGCCTGGTGCAAAATGAAAATGTGGGACTCCTTGCAAAATTATGAGTAATTTCAAGACAGTGACAACAGATTATTAAACCAAGCATGGGGTCCTTCAAAGTGTGGGGCCCTGTGTGACTACACAGGCCACACGCCCAGGAGTCTGACCCTACGTGGCCAGCCTCTCTTTTCCAGAAGAGGCGCCAGGGGCATGGAGCAGCAGAGAGGAAGTGAGGGAGGCCGTCTTGTGGGTAGAGCAGTTAAGAAAGGGCCAGGGGCCAGCCCAGCCCAGCCCAGCCTTGGCTTGTGGCCTTTCCAGCCGGGGGTCCCCTGGGACTTCATTGAGGTTGCCTGTCAGACTGAGGGAGTGGATGGATGGGGTCCGGAGAGGAACAGACGCGGCCAGAGGCCTGGTAGACAGGCGTGCACAGAACACTTCTGCAGCCTCAAGCCTCGCAGCAGAGCAGGGAGGCTGATTCAAAGCCATCCCAGGGGGAGGAGGAAGGAGGTGGGCAAGGTCACCCTCGGGGATGAAGGGCACGGATTTGAGGGGCCAGGAGAAGGATGCTGAGATTAACAACAGGGACTTCCCTGGTGGTCCAGTGGCTAAGACTCTGTGCTCCCAATGCAAGGGTCCCAGGTTTGATCCCTGGTCAGGGAACTAGATCCCACATGCTGCAACTAAAGACTCGGTGTGCAGCAACTAAGACCTGGCATAATAAAAATAATTAAAAAAAAATTTTTTTAAGAGAGAGATATTAACAACAATGTGAGCACCAGTGGCCCTTCCCCATTGTCCCTATCTCAAACCTGGTGCCAGCAACACCTATACTGGACAGATGAGGAAACAGAGGCCAGAGATATTAAGCAGCAGAAGTGAGAGGTTCCAACTTCCACTCACCTGCCCTTGCTTGTCCTGCAAGGGACAGATGGGGGAACAGAGGCCTGGGATGGTAGGGAACTGGCCACCCACTAAGGGTCCCAACTCCCAGAGCAAGGCTTCCCCTCACCGCCATTGCCCCTGCCCTTGGGGTCCTCACCTCTGGTTCCTCCTCCCTCCACTTAGCCTGTCTACTGGGACTGGGGGCCGGGCAGGTGTCTATGTGTGTGTGCATGTGTGTTTCTATGTACCAGACATGCAGGAGCTTTAGCCCCCACCCCCACCACAAATCTAGAACCAAGGCCAGCTCCATGGCCACGTTGCCTCTCCCGGTTGACCTCCAGATGTGTGTCCCTGGTACCTTGGTTACTGTTTCTGAATCAGCTATGTGGTGGCCCTTCCACTGTATCCGGGTTTGATCGTCCATAAAAAAATTAATGGTCCCTGCAAATAAAGAAGCACAACAACAGAGGAAGGCTTTTTAGACAATCAATTAAAAGCCTAAGAGAGGGATTATCTCATTGAAATATCAATTTTTAATAGCACTGCATCTCTGAGTTTCCTCTCAAAAACTTTGCACAGCTCATTTGCCAGCCCTGGTTTATAACTTCATCTCTTTGCTGCTTTTGACCGATCTGTACCTCTGGGGCTGGCCTTGGGGAGCCCAGAGCAGGGGCCTGGGAGGGAGCATGGATGGCCATTCATTCATTTGTTCACCCATTCACTCATTCATTCATTCACCAAAGGCTCAGCGAGCTCCTGCTCTGTGGCAGGCATAGATGCTGGGGGAAACCAAAGTGACTCATAAGAACCAGATCCTAGCCCTTAGGGAACTCACAAGCTAGCAAGTCAGCACCAGCCAGGTGAGTAAATCGGTAATTACAGAAGGAGAAGCCATCTGGAAAAATCAATGTCCTGGGACTGAGAAGGAGGTTAATGGGCACAGAGCAGGGACTATCTGTGTAGCTAGTGAAGCCAGGGGAGGACGTGAAGGCAGAAAGAAGAGCACAGCTGGAGGCCCCGGGGCAGGCACGAACTTGGGGTTTTGGAGGAGTTGAAAGGAGACTAGTGGGGGCTGGGATGGTGAGCGAGGGGGAGAGGGTGGTGGAGGAAGCTGGGCAGACAGACACCATTCTGACTTGCAGGGGCCCTGGAAGCCAGGGAAGGGGCCTGGGCTATATTTAAAGTACACCAGCAGCCACTGGCGCAGTGGTAAGTGGCATCCTTGCTAGGCAGCGGTGGCCTGGATTCAGGAAGCCACCAGGGGTCTCAACCTGTATTTCTCACCTGTAAGGTGGGATGATACTGGTGGTCCCCTCACGGGGTTGTCACAAGCGTCGAAAGAAGTAATAGAGGCAGAATGCCTGGTGTGGCTTCTCTTTTTTCTAACCCTTCCCCTTAGCTTGATAGCTTCCTCAGTTTTCCCCTTGGGGATTGGGGGATTGGGCGATCAGATTAATTTTGTCTGATAAAGGACTCCCACCAGACAAACTCCTGAGGGATTTTGTTACACGCCTAACTCCAGTTTATCAACCCAGGGAGTGGGTTGGTGGGGAGTGGGTGGTGGTCCAAGAGCAGACAAAGGTGCCTTTGTCCTCTCAGCACGACTGCTCAAAACCCATTCCATCCTGGAATTAAGATACCTTGGGCAACAGGGCAACTGGGCGGGTGATCAGGTGGAGGTTTTTGAGATGCGATGGGGAGCAGAGACAACTGAGTGTGGCTGGGTGGTGTGGTGCAGAAAGGCAGAGGTGGGCCTTAGACAGAGACTCCCACCCCAGTGTGCACAAGAGCATTCACCCTTCCTACCAAGACAACTGGTCTCCCACACAGACACAGTGGTGGGAGTCCTTGGACAAAGATGAACAAACAGCAGTATCGCTGGATCCCAAAGCCCATGCTGGGGCTTGACAAGTGTCCTTTCTAACCACTATAGCACCCTGTGTGACATATGTGGAAACTGAGGCTCAGGTAGGTGGTGCTCAGTTAGTGGTATAGATGAATCCACATCTCATTGACTGCTTTCTTTTTTAAAAAAACTATTTGTTCATTTCTGGCTGTGCTGGGTCTTCATTGCTGCATAGCCTCTTCTGTGTTTGCTGGGAGTAGGGGCTACTCTTTATTGTGGTGCTTGGGCTTCTTACTGTGGTGACTTCTCTTGTGGAACACACGCTCTAGCCGAGAGGGCTCAGTAATTGCAACACACAGGCCTAGTTGCCCCACATGTGGGATCTTCCCTGATCAGGGACTGAACCCGTGTCTTCTACATTAGCAGGTGGATTCTTTACCACTGAGCCACCAAGGAAGCCCCTTGACTGCTTTCTTATTATAATAGAAGTTAATGTGTGAAAGTCATTCAGTCATGTCCAACTCTTCGCAACCCCATGGACTGTATAGTCCATGGAATTCTCCAGGCCAGCATAGTGCAGTGGGTAGCCTTTCCCTTCTCCAGGGGATCTTCCCAACTCTGGGATTGAACCTAGGTCTCCCACATTGCAGAGATTGCTGAGCCACCAGAGAAGGATTATGACCCTATCACAATAACCTGGAGATTCGCAGGACACAGTTGCTGGGTGCCCTTGCATACGCCTCTTGGCTCTCTGGACCTCAGTTTAACTCATCTGTGTAATGAGGTCCCCAGCTCTGACTTGCCTAAGTTAGAGCATCGAGTCATCAAGTCAGGTGCTAGAGGAGAAAGAGTCTTGAATGATAGCAAGGGAAGAGGGCTTGGTGACAGTGGTCACACCATTATTGTCTTACACTCCCCCCGTGCCCTCTGCCCCCTGAACATGCACAGAGCCTCTGCTTGAACTGGGCTCAGATCTGGGCTGAGGGCTGTTAGCCGAGAATACCTGGTCTTTGGAGCTGCCTGGATTCGAATCCTGGCTCTGTGATTTACTGGCTGGTCCCTTCCCTCTCTGGGCCTCAGTTTCCTCATCTTGCCATTGATCACTTCTGGAGGTGATGCTTATGCTTTGAATGATACTTGCCCTCCTTTCCTGGAGGAGGCGGGTGGGAGATGCAGATTCCCACAGGCGGGGTCCCGGCCGTTAGAGCGCGAGGTCCCGGTGAGAGCAGAACGCTGCAGTCACGGTGGAGCTGTCAACCTGTCTGACCGCACAGCGGCACTCCAGCCATGGGGCAGCTATGGAGAGGATGCCGTGGAAGCCAGCAGGGGCAGAAGAGAAGGGCCTGTCAGGACTTCATCCTGGAGCAACAGGGCCGTGAGACCAAGGCCTCTGGGGAATGTGCTTAAGGGCATGTCTGAACCTCCCGCACCCACGGGTCAGGATGTGAAGCGAGACTTTATCTGTCCAGCAGTGGAGAGCCATGGTTAGTTTTTCTTTTCATTTTTTTTTTTTTTAAATAATTTTATTTATTTTTGGCTGTGCTGGGTCTTCATTGCCGCTCGGGCTTTTCTCTGGTTGTGGGCTTAGAAGTCATGGCTCCTGGGCTCTAGAGCACAGGCTCTGCAGTTGTAGAGCAGGGGCTTAGTTGATCCGCGGCATGTGGGATTGAACCCCCGTCTCCTGCATTGGCAGGCAAATTCCCTCCCACTCACTGAACCCCATGGCTAGTTCTTGAGTGGGGGCGGGGGGCTCGGGATGTGCCTCTCTGATGTGGGGGGAAGCCTGGGAAATGAGAAAAGCTGAGAAAGGCTTATACCTCTCCTGGCCCCCTCCCAGAGCAGGAGAAGGGAGTCTGAGCACCATGGAGACCACCCCTGAGCAGCTGGTCTGTGGGGCTGGTGGAGAGCTGAGAGGCTTTCCAGGGAGCCCTTGATCCACTGGGAGGCACCCGCCTGGGGCCTGGGAGGCAGCTGGCTGCTTGCAACCCTACAATTAGTAGACAGAGGAGCTGAGTGGTGGTGGGGGAGGTGGGGAGCGGGTTGAGAGTTGCAGCTGGTTCCTGGACGCTGCCTCTGTCTCCAGCCCACCACCCACTGTCCCAGAGGGGTGGCCAGGGTGGTTGGTGGGCCCCCAGGCTGACCAGGAGCTAGGGTCTCGGCAGGGGACAGAGAGCATAAGGAAAGCCAGAAAAATAACACCAACAGTGAAGCCATCTTCTGTTGGGAAAATCCAACTGCTACTGTCTTCCTTTCACAGATAAGGAAACGAGAGCCCAGAGAGGGGCAGAAGCTGGCCGGAAGACACACAGCCAAACAGAAAGCAGCTGGGTCCAGAAATCAAGTTCGCCTGGAGGGCTAGGATGTGGGGACTCACTCCTGGGCATAAATCTCAAGGCAGGGACCCTAGGGGCTGCCTAGTAGGGGCAACACAAACTTGACTGGAGAGCAAGGGGAACACAGACGCCAGGGCCCCCAGCCTCACGCTGCAGGGGGAAGAGGGGCCGGGCGGGGCAGTGTCTGGCCCGTCAGGTTCTGCAGCTTGTCCCGGCACTTCAGGTCTGTGTGAAGAGGCCCTGGCACTGCTGCCCCCGGGTTGTTGCAGCTTTCAGTGACTGGGAGGCTTCTCAGCTGACCAGAAGAAAGTCATCTACGACCGGTCCTCCAAGTATTGCAGTGAAGCTGGAGTCAGGGGTGGTTCTGGCTTCAACCTTCTACCATCTCATTCATCCAGTCATCCATCCTTTGTTCTTTCCCTTTTTTAAAGATGCTCACTAGGCCCAAGGCACTGTGCTGACTGCTGGAAGGTTTCTCTGCCCTCAAGGAGCACCTGGTGGGGTGGAAGAAGCAGACAAATACACAGCCCAAATGAACCAAGTAGACTGAGCTTTGAGAGGCTGGTGGGACTTTGACAGGGAAGGGGCAAATCTGAATGGCAGGAAGGGGGTTCAACATGGCTTGAGCTGCAGGGCCTGTGGAGTGGGGTGGTGCCTGGCCTTGGAGGGGTAGGGGAAGGGGGTCATCATCAGGAGTGTGGGCTCTCAGACTGCCCGACCTGGAATGCCAGAGTCACCACTAAGTAGCTGTGTGGCTTTGGGATAGTTTCTATTTCTTTTTTTAAAATAATTTCTAAACATTTTTATTTATTTTTTGGCTGTGCTGGGTCTTCATTGCTGTGTGAGATTTTCTCTGGTTGTGGTGAGCGAGGGCTTCTCTTTGTTGCTGCGCAGGCTTCTCAATGCCAGGGCTTATCTTATTGCAGAGCAAGGGCTCCAGGGCAGAAGAGCTTCAGTAGTTGCGACATGTGGGCGCGGTAGTTGCAGTTCCTGGGCTCTACAATGTGGGCTCAATGGTTGTGGCCCATGGGTTTAGTTGCTCTGTGGCATGTGGGATCTTCCCAGACCAGGGACTGAATTCATGTCTACTGCATTGGCAGTGGATGCTTTACCGCTGAGCCACTAGGGAAGCCCCAGCTTTGGGACAGTTACTTGCTCCCTCTGAGCCCCTGCATCCTTGGTGTAAAGTGAGATGATGCTGGGACGCCCTGCCTCACAGGGTCGTGAATCACACGGAGTGGCTCAATACACGTTAACTGTTCTTGGCACTGCTGCCCATGGTGACAAGGAGCCTGCAGGAGTTCTGAGAGGCAGAGTGACATGTGAACTTGGCCTGGCTGTGCTTCACACACTCAATTTCCTCACTTGTTCAAAGAACGACTGGACTAGGCCAGGGGCAGGACACAAGCCTACTTCTAGGGGCCAGGCGGTGAGAGGTGAGGAGGGTGCAGGTGAGGCTGCAGGGAGTGGTGGGGACTGTGGTTCATGGGTGCCTGTGCACTGTTCCAGGGAGCACCTACCTCTCACCTCCATAGTTGCGGCCATGCAGGAGTGTGAGCCCCGTGTGGTCTGACGTGCTGAGGTCTCAAGAGGGGGAAACCCACATTTTTTATGAGGAAACTTCCCATTATTAACATCAGCAATGCATTAAATATCATTTTTCAAGCAAGATGTGAGCCAAAGTTAATGCTTCTGTTTGGCAGATGTTGCTGTCACGACCCCCAAGGACGCAAGGGCTCTGAGCCGTGAGACAGCGTGAGTTCCAGGGCCAGAGAACCTTCCAGCCCCGTGTCTGTGGCTGCGCTTCCCTCCCAAGACTTTCCGGCTCCCTTGTACATGGGAGGTGGGAAGCCAGACCCTCTCCTCTCTGCCGTTCTCAGGAGTGGCCCCGCCTGCAGACAGGGGCTGTAATGGGGCCCCTGCTCCACGCTATCTCTCCGGAGGTGCCGGGGAGTCTGGGGGAGCCCGCCGGGCTGGACGGTCTGCTCTGTGTCTGGGAATGGCAGGTCTGCCTGGGGGCCTAGGGGGCGGCTCTCAGGGCTGCTGTCTGTGAGCGCCTGACTCCCGGCTCCCAGGGGTCAAAGGGCAGCGCTTTCAGCCTTTTCTGGGGCCCACTTCCTGTTTGGGAGAGAAAACTGCAAGACCCCTGGCAGAAAATGTTCCTCTTCCCGCAGAGCCTTTTCTCTTTTCCGCTGGCTCTGGCTTGTGGGGAAAGACCCATGTGGGGGGATCCATGTGGGGTTTCTCCCACTCCTCTCTCCCCACCTTGGAGCCCAGGAGGGGATCTGGGGCCTCTGTGTCTTGACAGCAGACCTCACCTTGCCAGCATGGACAGTTTAGGCTTGGCAATAGGGGACCTATTTATCATCCTCTGCGGGGCTCCTGGGCCTGCCTGGCGCCTCCTCTCAGCCCCCAGGGCCTGTGGCAGTCGTGGGTCCTAGCACCATCGCCCCAAGGGTCCCCTAGACTGGGCCACAACAGGAGAGAAGTCTTTAACTGCAGCTGCCCACCCCAAGGCAGGGAGCCCTCCCTCCACCTCCATCAATTGAATTTAACTTCTCTTGGGTGCCAGGCCCTTGCTCTGAGCCCAGCCTCTCCGTTCTTACCTCTGAACACAGGGAACTCGCCGTGGCCCCTGGGCTAGGACAGTTCTGAGAGTGCCTGCTCCTGCAGAAAGCAGGCCCTGCATGCTAAGAGTTCACGTCAAACTCTCAATAAGAGCAGGTGTCTCAAATGCCATCTCAGCTTGTGAAGATTCAACAAGGTATACTACCATGCTTTGAATAACTTTTCCTACCAGATTTAATATACACTGGCTGGTTATAGAAAGTTTAGGAATTAAGAATCAAAAGATAAAATCTATCATGTCACTACCTAAAGCAGGGCTAGGAGAATGACGAAAGGGTTAGAGGTTGTGTTCATACCCAGCTCTGGGTAAACGCCCACCAGTCAGTTGCCTGAATGTCATTCCTTATGGCCGAACCCAGTTGGCAAATCCCTCCTTTCCAGGGCATACCTTGAAGTGTTTCAATTATAATTCACTTTTAATGAGGACCAGGTGA
Source organism: Muntiacus reevesi (assembly GCF_963930625.1). Taxonomy (NCBI): domain Eukaryota; kingdom Metazoa; phylum Chordata; class Mammalia; order Artiodactyla; family Cervidae; genus Muntiacus; species Muntiacus reevesi. The sequence goes on from NC_089250.1 coordinate 238,437,039, forward strand.
ACTCATCTAATCCTCCTGATGACTCTATGAGATAGTTTACAGATGGAGAAACTGAGGCTCAGAGAAGGCAAGTAACTTCCCCAAGGTTGCACAGCCAGTAAGGGCCAGAGCAGATATCTGAATTCATCTGGAGTCAGAACTGAAGTCTCCTGCAGATTAAACATGCACCATCCTTTCTCGTTCCCCTCACAGGAGCTGGATTCCAGACCATTCATCAGTTCCACTGTTCATTCATTCATTCTTTCTCACATTCATTCATTTATTAAGTCACTCAAGTGACTTCATATCAATATTCCCGAGCTCAGATTTGGTGCTGGGGCAGGCTGATCCTGTCTGTCCCCCACGCGCGTGCCTGCATCTGCCACACACTCAGGACTCCACCCAAGAACCTGAACTCCATTTATTACTAAAGACTGGGTTATCACACTGTACTAAGAACAGCCACAGCCCCTGCCAGACCTCCAAGGTCCAGAGAGGCAGCCTGGATGGAGGCCCCTAACAGCTCTCCTTTGACACCCCCTCCCCCGGCAAGAAAGCCCTGGGTGGGTGGGGGCACCTGACTGGGCCTTGGAGTGGTCCTGTGTTTATAAAACCAAATAAGTCCAAGGACCCCAGGCATATATACTAATATATATATGACATATATATATATTAAAAAAATATATATATATATAAAACGTAGGCCACGGCTTCCCTTCCGTGGAGTGTCGGTTAGGTGGGACCACCAACGCTCACCGTGGGAGAGAAGGAAGTTGTCTGTGGCAGAGACCGAGGTCGGCTCCCAGAGCGAGCACAGACAGCTGCATCAGTTCGAGTGGCCGGTCAGCCTGGGCACCCAGAGTTGGGGGGGTGGCGTCCAGGCCACGGCCCCGTCCTGCCCAGCGCCGGCAGCTCTAAGCCACCTGGATCTGCAGGTCCTCATCCTCGTCCAGGTCACTGGCTCCGTCCCCTGCCTCCTCGGCGCCAAAGCGAGCACTGCGGATCTTCCCAAAGAGGGGGGCGTTCTGCTGCTGTCGGCGGAGCCTGTGGGGTGGGGTGACAGGCGGGTCAGAGACCAGCCTGATCCGCTGGTGCTGACAGCAGCTAAGCCTCCACTAGCGCTTCCCGCTGCCAGGCATTAGACTGGGCCTTCCACAAACATTACTTCATCTCACTTCATCCTTCCAGAAGTCCCCAAAGTGAGGGAGGTGCTCCTGTCTCTCCCATTTTACAGATAGGGAAACTGAGGCACTATGTCCCACAGACGGCAGCGAGAAGGGGCTGGGCTCTGAACTGGATGGCTGGCTCCTGAGTGGGCAGGGGGTACGGGTAGGGGGGATGGCTTGAAGAGGTGAAGAAGCCGGCTCAAGGTCCCGCGGCTGGGATTCGAACCCACGCCAGGCTCCAAAGACCATAGGAAGAGAGTCCAGGGGTGGGGGTTCTGAGTCCCCTACATCCCTAATGTCAGTGAGAAAGCCCTCCGCCCTAGTTTTTCCCCACATTAAAATTCCTAAAGCCAAAATTTACAAGGCAGACTTGCCTCTAAGAAGAGCCAGTAGAGGAAATGCCCATCCCCCCCCTCCTCCCTGGCTCCCCGCGCCCACCCCCAGCGGAGCAGCCGCCTGGCTGCTTCTTACTGGAAGGCATGAATTATTAACATGGCGGGGAGGGGCGCGGGTGGGGGCCTCCATTACTGCACGGTGATTTAGTGAGCTGTCCCCGGAACATTAAAGCACAAAAAGTTGGGAAATAAGATGAGGCAGCGGTCCTGGGCACCCCCGCCCTCCCCATGGAAGCACTTGAGAGCCTGGGCAGAGCCAGCCTGCCTGCCCATTTTGGGAGTTTATGGCTCCCAAAGAATGTGGCCAAGACTGCGGGAAGGCCCTGAGGCTAGGCGGCCTTGTGAGGGGCATGTGCTGGAGTCGGGGGCGGGGGGTAGATGGGGAGGGGGGTGGGGTGGGCAGAGCTGGCCAGACACGAGCCTGACTTGCACTTATGGCTGGGCTCCAGCATGACACTTCATAGGCAACATCCCAAGCAGCTGGGGAAACTGAGTCTTGGTTGCCCGGGTCACACGGCTATCAGGTCTGGCTCCACAGTCTGTGCTCTGAGCCACAGACACTCAGCACATATATAACAGTACATGCTCTGTAAATAAGGGCTCAGGTGGCAGATGACTGGCGGGGGGACAGTCTGACCTGACCACCCACCACCTGTGTGGCAGTGAGAAGATTTAACCCTCTTGTGCCTTAGTTTCCTCATTTGCCAGCCCCCTAGGGGGAGAAAAAAATTCTCCTTCCTGTCTCTCCTACGATCGTGGTTCTTAAAGTACAATGCTGTTGATCAGTTGCTAAGTCATTTCCGACTCTTTGAGACCCCATGGACTGCAGCAGGCCAGCCTTCCCTGTGCTTCACTATCTCCTGGTGTCTGCTCAAACTCATGCCCATTGAGTTGGTGATGCTATCCAACCAGGGCACAATATCTGACTCCAATACTAAAGCTCTGCTACTATTTAGCATTTATCATGGGCCAGGTCCTTTTATAAGCACAGATTGGCTCATTTAATTCCCACAATCAAGAAGTAATAAAAATTGTTATCAATCCTATTTTACAGATGAGGAAACTCGGGGGGAAAAAAAAAGATGTTAAGTAAGTGGCCCAAAATGACATAGCTACTTAGTGCAGAGCCAGAGTTCCCACCACCCAGGCAGTCTTGGCAGCAGAGACTGGGTGCTGTCTATTCCATGAAATAAGAGGATGGAAGTAAGGGCCTGGCCTGGCACAGGAAATCAGTCTCAGGGGGGAGCTTGTGAAATGGGGCGGGGCTTGGACTAGATGTTCTCTGACATATCCCAGCTCTAAGGGGAGTCTGGGGAAGAGAGCCACTCTCGGGGTGTTGGGATGGGGCGGCAGGCAGTGCGTGCTGGGTGGGCCCCCAGACCTCCTGGTCCTCCCTCACTGAGGTTGATGGGTCCTGTCTGCAGCTGAGGGGTCTGGGGCTATCATCAGGGCTGGGATCCCACAGACCCCAGCTAGTCCAGAGTCACCCCAGCCTGCGGACCTTGCGGGCTGCTTGTCCTTCTCATCAGACTGCCCGGATCCACCTGCCCTCCCTGCTGCCCCGAGTTGGGCCTGACCTCTTTGGCTGCTCCCTCTATATCCGCTGGCCACAGGACACAACTCCAAGGCTCCCAGCTGGTCTTACTTCCTGCACTCCCTTCCCTGGTTTCCGAGCCCTGGCCCTTCCTGCTTGGAGGGGACAGGATTCTGGCCCCAGGACATCCAGATCTCTTCCTTCCCTGTCTTCCCCTCTAGGCCCATTCGGGGCTCCAGCCCTGACCCCTGCCCCTGGGCTGGAAGCACCTCCGCCCTGTGTGTGTGCCCCGGCCGGGAGTCCTCGCCCCTGGGGCGGCACGCTGGGCCCACCTCGACTGCACATGTTCCAGCTGCACTTGCAGATTCTCACTCTGCTCCGTCTGCTCATCCAGTGACCGCTGCAGCTTCCGCGCTTGGTTATGGGCCTCGTCCAACTGTGAGGGTGAACGGGGCCAAGAGCGCAGGAGTCACCTTGGGTTGGGCCAGCCTGCCCTGCAATCTGCTGAGAACCAGCCACTCCTGCTGTTTCTCTGAGAATGACCCTCCTCGAGAGTAATTTCTGTCTCTCCTTTAAGAACTAGACCAAGGCCCAGCTCCTCCAGGAAAGCATCCCTTTTTTGCCTCTTCTTGCCTGTTGCCTCTCCCTTCCAAATCTACCCATCCTCCAATGCCCCAAGCTACTGATCCATCTATCAACCCACCTACCCATATATTCCTATGAATATGTCTGTCTGACCATTCAACCATGGAAATATCCATCTGCCTATGGAGACACCCACTGACCCACTCACCATCCATTGATCTATTCAGCCACCCATTCATACTACCCTTCTGTCCTTCCACTCTTCCAAACCCATCTTCCCATCTACCCATCCTTCTGCCCTTCTTTCCTTCAATCCATTCACTCTTCCACCCACTGACCAAGTCAGTTGTTTGTCCACCTTTCCACTATCCACTCAGTCATCCATCTTTCCACATATCCATTCATCCACCCACCTACCCCTTCATCCATCCGTCCAACCACCCATCAGACATCTGTTGTTATGTCTCATCCATCTCTCCTCTCTCCCAGCCATCTGTCCATCTATCCCCTCATCCATCTGTTCATCCATCCATGGAGTTATCCTTCTGTCCGTTTAACCAACTTCACATCCACCCACTCATCCATTCATTAACTCTACTCAACCACTCATCTACGTTATCTGTCCACTTCTCTTCCCGTCTTCCTACCCACACACCACCTGTCACTCACCCACTCTCTCCTGAGTGCCTCCCGAGAGTCAGGTTTGTACCAGGCACCGGGGACCCAGCATGGAGCGACACAGGAGGGCCCTGCAGCTCCACTCCCACCGACTCCAGCCAAGGTCTGCAGGCCGCACCCCGAGGCCCCACAGGGGCTCACCTCGTCCTCAGCCTGGGCCAGCTCCTTCTTGAGCTCCTCCACCCGCAGCCGCAGCTTCTTCACCTCGGCCTCGTGCTGCTCCACCCGCCGGTTGGCATGGGCCAGCTCCGCCACCTTCTCCTGGAACTGCTTCTTCAGTTTGCCGTGCATGTGCTTCAGGTCGGCCAGCTCCTGCAGGAGAGCGGAGATGGAGGAGGGCTCATGCCGGGGAGTCCACGAGGCCAGGTGGTGCTGTGGTCCCTCCTCCCTGGAACCTCTCTGAAATGCCAGCACTAGAGTTGGGTGAGGAGCTGGAGGCTAGAGGTGCCACCAAGTGAGGTGAGAAGGCCTGGGGGTGATGCGGGGGGAGGTGGGTGGAACTGCTGGCTCCACTCTGGACATGGAACTCTGGGGGTGCCTGCTGGAGATGACCTGAGGTGTGCAGTAGGCTACTTGCGCTGAGTCTCATTTTCTGGGGAGGGATAAAGTCAGGACTCTTTGATGTATAAACGGCATTAAAGCTCTGGGTCAGCTGAGGAGTGTGTTTTGGAAGTAAAGAGATCTGAAGCCAGAGTGGCTGGGAGGAAGATGAGCAGCTAGGAGAGGAACTGTCCACACCTGAGCTCTGGGAGCTCTCTGAGCCCTCAGTCTTCACATCTGTGAAATGGCCTCTTGAATCCATTCTTTGTTCCATTTCCACCAACCTCAGCCTGGTCCTGGCCTCCATCATCTCCCGCTGCCCCCAGGAAATGGCCCAGACTCCTCATCAGCTTGCCTTCTCATCCATCTTCCACATAGCAGCCAGTGAGCGCTCAGAGCCACAACTTGCTTGCACCTACCTCTCACTTTTCAAAGGTGGCTCAGGCCTCCTGCCTCAACTACCACAACCCTCTTGCCTGCTCCCCTCCAGCCACACCAGCTTCCCTTGTTCCTCGAAAGCTCTCGGTCCCTGTCACCATGGGACATTCATTCACATCATTTTTCAAATTTCCTCCTGGAATCAGTCCACTGCCAGTCAATGTCTGCTCTCCCTGGAGACCTGGGCTTAAACGTCACTGCCTCAGGAAAGCCTCCCCAGGACCTTTGCCTCAGCCAGGTCCCCGGGCATCCCCTCTCCTCTCTCCCTGCCACAGCCATAGAGCTGTGTGACCAGCATAAGTGTGTGACAGAGGGAGCAATGTCTGTATCCCCCTCAGCTATCAGCTCCATGAGGGGAGGCCACATTCCTCCTGTCTGTTCACGACTGTGTCCCCACCACCTAGAACAAAGCCTACACACAGCTGGAGCTCAACAAACATTTGTTAGACCAATAAAAGGGCTGCTGAAAGGATTAAGTGATGTTGTTGTGTCTGACTCTTTGTGATCCCATGGACTGAACCCTGCCAGGCTTCTCTGTCCATGGGAATTTCCAGGCAAGAATACTGGAGTGGGTTGCCTTTCTTTTTCCAGGGGATCTTCCGGACCCAAGGATCGAACCTGCATCTCCTGCTTGGCAGGTGGATTCTTTACCACTACGCCACCAAGTATTCTCCATAGCACGGGCAAAAAGCACCAGCACGGAGCCTGGCCATAGTGGTGCCCCACAAACCCAGCTATGATGGTGGTATCATTGGGCCTGGCCCACAGCGGGTGCCCAGGAGGAGCCGTTGCCAGGCAATCACCTCCTCAGTCTGTAGTCGTTACTTCAAGGGTCTCTGGCCCCCTGCAGTCTGGAGCTGGACGCCCAGGAGGTGGTCTGCCCCGGCCCTGGCTGCGGCCGTCTCACTACCCCACCTTGTTCTTCTCAAAGAGCGCGGCCTGGCTGGCCCGCAGGTCACAGTCCAGCGCGCTGGCCGTCTGCCGCCGTCGTCGGGCCAGCGCCTCCTCCAGGTCCCCGACCTGCGCCCGCAGCTTCTTGTTCTCCCGCTCTAGGCCCAGCTTCTCCGTCTCCAGCCGCTCCCGGCGACCCCACTCGGCGGCGTTCTCCGCCTGCAGCCGCTCCATCTGCAACAGGGCAGGACAGGGGGAGGGGTCCACAGGGAGGGGGCACAGCACAGACTGAGCGGGAGGTTTCCCCTCTCCCCACCTCCTCCGGCAGTTGTTTTTGGCTCCAGGAAGCAAGTCCAGCTGCAGCAGCTATAATTAACCCGGGCTTATTTCAGGGTGTGCAGGGTGTGAGTGAGCTTCTGGTCTCTGTGAGCCAGAGAGGCCCACCCCCTGCAGACTGGAGCACCCAGGGCTGTGGCTGGTTCCTGCCCTCCTGTGACTGAATGACTGATGGAGGCAGGGCCCCCCGGGCACCCCCAGACCCAGGGCCCTGCTGGTGGCCTCACCTCGCCCCTCAGCTCTGCCATCTTCCTATCCATGCTGGAGCGCGCACCCAGCTCATCCTCCAGGTCTTCGGACATGCGGCCCAGCTCATCCTGGTGGGCCTCCTTCAGTATGCTGAGCTGTGTGAGACAGCACAGGCTAGTTAGGTGAGGACCACCACACCCAGGGAGGGGTGGGCGCTGGTGCCGGAGGGCTCAGCAAGAAGCCTTACATGAGGCCCAAATGGGCCACGGGGTATCCAGAACAGACCCTGAATCTGACCACATCTGCCTCCTCCAACATCTCTCACCTCCCTGATTATCATCCAGTCTCCCAGCGTCCATTCTTGGGCGCCCTCCTCCTGCCCCCTGACCTTCTCTCATCAACCCATTTTCCACAATAGTAGCCCAGGGTGAGCTTTTAAAAAAAGATAACCCCAGGGGAATCCCCTGGTGGTCCAGTGATGAGGACTCTGAGCTTCCACTGCAGGGGGGCAAAGGTTCCATCCCTGGTTGGGGGACTAACATGCTGTAAGCTACTCTGTGCGGCCAGAAAATAATTAATAAAAAAGAGATACAGTTAATCATATCCCCAACCCCAGGTTCCCTAAGAACCAACCCCTTGGTTCCACAAAGCCATCTCCCCTCAACTGCATCACCCTCTCCCCAGAGCTCTCTGAGCCTCCTCTCTGGTCCTCAAATACACAAGTTCCGTCTGCTGCAGGCTTCACACCTGTGGTTCCCTCTGCTCCGTGCTTTCCATCTGAGGTATCTTGAAGGGCTGACTGCTCTCATTCTCGGTCTTGGCCTAAATGCCCTCTCCTCAGGGAAGCTCCTCCTGTCTTCCCTATCTAGAAGGGGTGCTTCTCCATCTCCCTACATCCACAAGAATGTGAGCCTGGGAGACAGCATTTCTGTCTGCCCGCCTTCGTATCCGTGTATGGCCTGGGCACCCTCAGCGAACACTGGCTGGACACCCCCACTGGATCTGAATGCAGGTCTGCCTGTGGGTGTGAGGCTGGTCACACCAGAATTGCCTGGGGTGCTTTTAAAATAGTGCAGAATCCCTGTTAAGAGCAGGGAAAACTGCCAGAGGAATACTCTGCAATGGCATGAATGAACCTTAAATATGCAGTGTTGCTGGGAAAAAAACCCAGATACAAATGAGAATCTTTATAGTTATATATCTGTAAAACTGCACAGTTGGGTCTCACATTTCTTCAAATGACTACACAATTTGAAAAGATTAAAAAGACAGATTCCTGGACCTAAGCCCCAAAGATGCTGACACAGGAGAGTGAGGGCAGGGTCTGGGAAGCTTTATTTTAGGAGATTCCTTAAGGAGATTCTACTTAAAGACCAATCTTCTTGTTTGGTTGAAATCTAGTTTCAGGCTCTGGGGTCTGTGAGCTGCCAGCCTTTTAGAAAAGCAGGGTGGCTGCGCCCCCTGGTGGCCATCAGGGTCTGCGCATGAAGCAGTAAGGGAAGCCCAGCCTGACCCCAGCATGCAAGAGTTCCCAAACTGCAGGGGTGGAATTTCCTCTCTGCCAGCTGGAGTCTCAGTTTCCTCATCTGTAAGATAGGGACACCAAGTGTGTTTCCCTGACTGCTGGGAGGCTCTAACAAGATCTCATACCCACTATGTGCCCAGTGAACATCCAGACTCTTTTCCTTTATCTTGGTCTACAAGGCCGGTGGGATCCCCTTGCAATCTCATCTCTTACCAACTACCCTTCAGCCACACTGGCCTCTATTTCTTGAACACACTAGGCTTGTCCTGGTCTCAGGACTTTTGCATTTGCTGTGCCCTCTGCCAGGAACTCTGCCCCCATCTCTTCTCAACAGTGGCTTCTTCTAATCACTTTAGGTCTTGCCTCAAATGTAACCCTCTTAGAGAGACCTTTCTATGACCCACCATCTCATCTCTCTGATTGTGTTTTGGCTTTCACAGCTTCTGAATTTATCTACCTGGTTGCTGTTGGTCTCCTCCCCACAACCCCTCCTCCACCTCCTGCCCCAGCCCACAGATCACCACATGGCATACGGCTGGTGCTTGACAGTGAATGATTGAATTCTCCTCTTTCTCCCATTCCCACTGCTGAAATTCAATGACACAGTACTGCTTCCTCCAGGAAGCCCACCCTGGTCTCCAAGACTCACTTGCTTGAGCATCTCCTGCTTGGTCTTGCTCAGTTCCTCGTACTTGATCTTCCACTGGCTGAGCTCTCCCTCCAGCTTCTCGATGTTCCTGCTCAGTGCCATTTTATCCCTGGGGAGGGGAGACGTGGGGGTGAGCCCACTGGGGCCCTCTGCTGAGTCCTCCTGCATAGTCTTCCAGTCCCTTCCAAGCCCAAGACCAAGGTGTTGTGAGGGTTGTGAGAGGTAATCTGTTCTATGCTGCTTCCCTGGCTTCTGGTGGTTTACTGCATACTCTAGGCCTTGGCACCCCACTCTGTGGCAGGCACCCTGGTCATGCAGTTTTGGAGCTCCACCCTGCTGTGGGGAGAGTCCAGCCCCTGCTGTGGGGAGTGACTGGTTCTCCAGAGCACCAGGCCCTGGGCTCATCCATCAAATAACACCCCCACTCCCCCTATCTGTTTTATGCTGACTTGGTGTGAATGCACAGCTCTGCAGTCAGAAAAGCTGGAAAACACTGTCCAGTGACTCTCCGAAGGAGGAGTCCCTTCTCGCCAACATCACTGGGTGGGCGCTCCATCAGCTGCTCTCATCACCCTAACCCTGCACACTCTGCCCTGAATGTGAAGGAGGCGCCGTGGGTATTGGCCCCGGTATTTAGTGTTTCATGACCAACCCCCACACTGCGCTGGCCTCCCATTCTGAGAGTTTAGTATTACTTTACATTTCAGTTAGTACAACAGGTTGATTTTTGTTCACTGTGATTAAACAGAAATGCAGTGTCTCAGTTGTGGAGGCTCCAAGCCCAAGACCAAGGTATTGGTTCCACATGAGGGTTGTGAGAGGGAATCTGTTCTATACCTCTTCCCTGGCTTCTGGTGGCAATATCTGGTGCTCCTTGGCTTACAGAAGCATGGCTGTGATCTCTGCTTCTACCTTCACAAGGGCACTGTACTGATTTTTAAAAGATTTCTGTGTGTAGTTATCTTATACCATCTTTGTGTTTAATTTCTGGATGGAAAGGGGGGTGTTACTAAATATTCACCATAATCAGGCAAAAATGACCAATTAAGGTCACTGGTGACCTCCAAGTCCTAAATCGACTGGTCAGTGCTCAGTCCTCTTCTGACTTGACCAGCTGACTGCTCCCTCATCCATGAAACAGTTCCTCTGCCCCCTCACTGGCTCCCTTCTCCTGTATCCTTTGCTGCCTCCCTCTTCCTCTGATTCTATAGCTGGTCGGCTCCAAGGCCCCATCCTTTGACCTCTGCCCTATCCACTCTCACCCCAGTTCATAGTTTTCAGCATCATCTATTCACTGATGACTCCTGAATTTCTACCTCCAGCCCAGACCTGTCTCTTGAACTCTATAGACTCATTCACGTCCCCAAATGCCTTCCTGCTGAATCAAGCTCAACACATCCAAAACCAAACTCCCAGCTTCCACCCCTCAGCCCCCTTATCCCTCCTTCCCTGCTTTGATTTTTGCCCACGGCACTCTCCCTGCATGAAAGCAGGGATTGCTGGTCTCATGGATAGCTTTATCCCTACTGAGCACAGTGCCTGACCCAGATCCCTGACACATATTAATTGAATTAATTTTAAAAAACCCTCACATTAGCTCCTTGGGCACAGTACCACTGTTCTCAAGTCCCAAGAGTCAATGGGACTCCAAGGGGAAGTCCCATTCCCTTTCGGTGAGACTCACCTTCTGTGACACGGATTTTCATTCTGTGATTCCGAGGAGGCCCTGGTATGGCCTGACCCGCCCCCCAGCCCCTGCCTGCCTCCCGGGACTCACTCTCGCTCCTTGAGCAGCACCTTCTGGGACTCATCCAGCCGTAGCCGCAGGGCGGTCAGCTTGGAGGCATCCTCCTCGACCGTGGTGTCCTCCCAGGGCAGGCGGCTGCGCTCCTGGCGGCCCGAGCTGCCCCGTGGGGCCCCAGCCCCTGCGCTGCGCACCTCCCAGCAGCCCTCGGGCTCCTCTGGTCTGCTCTTCAGCAGGCTCTCCACCAGCTCCAGCTCCTGCGGGGACCCAGGCAGAGGTTGGACTAGTGATCACTGAGCCCTCACCCTCTTGGCCTTCATCATGGCCTTTCCCAGGTCCAGGGTCTGGCATCAGCTTAGTGGGTAACCATGGGCAAGCCACATAGTCCTCTGGACCCCCATTTCCTCTTCTGCTGCCTGTCTCTCCACCCCTGGAGAGGGAGGGCCACACCCTCTCCCTTCACTGCTTGGAACTTCACAGAGTCAGTCACTCAGATTCCCTGAATCCTGGAAGATTCCCCAGAAGAGGTGGTAAGCTCTCTGCTGCTGAAAGTGTGCAGATATTTGGTGGGACACTGATGAATGCAGAAGCAGGGATTCCTACAAGCAATAAGGACTAGATTCCCTCAAAAAGGACTCCTGCTCAAAGATCCCACTTTTCAGTGGGATCACCTGAATCATGGTAAGTTTCATGGTAAAAGATGCATGGACTTCCCTGGTGGCTCAGTGGTTAAGAATTTGCCTGCCAGTGCAGGAGACTCAGGTTCAATCCCTGGGTTGGGAAGATCCCCTGGAAAAGGCAATGGCAACTCACTCCAGTATTCTTGCCTAGGAAATCCCATGGACAAGGAGCCTGGCAGGCTACAATTCATGGGGTCACAAAAGAGTCAGACACCACTGAGCAACTAAACCACAATAGATAAAAGATGCACAGGAAGGTGGCCTCTGAGAGCAGAACCGGCTCCCGACAGAAAGGGGTGAGGGTTGATTAACTCAACCCCTGGCCTGCCTCTGACCACAGACCCAAGATGTCCATGGCCTCTGTCCCAGCCTGGCTCCTCCCAGTCTTTCCAGATGAATCTGGGCTGGTCCCTTCCCCACTGACCTTCAGTTTCCCTATCCAGACTAGGACAGTGGGCCTGAGGAGTGAAATTCTACTCCTCTTATATCTCAGACTGTCTGGGTGGGGGCCTCTGAGGCCATCTGGTCCAAAGCTCCAATTCCCAACTGAGGAACCAGAGAGGGAAGAAGGGAATTGCTGGAGGGTCACAGATCACAGACAAGGCTGGGCTGGAGAACAAACTCAGGCTGCATCCTCCAAGCTCCTGCCACGGTACCTGCCACCTCCTGGGGTGACTCATAACCGAACACAGAGAGGGCAGGAACAGTGCCCGAGGCTAGCTGGTATACAGAGGCTCATCCTCTGCCCCAAAGAAGAGCAAGGAATGTCACTTGCAAGCACCAGGCAGGCCCCCGGGAACGGGGCTTCAGCCACCAGGAGGCAGCAGTGACCACTCTAGCCTACAGGCAGGAGAGGGGAGAGGGCAGCTAAGAATCTTAGGAGCTGACCTGACTGCGGATGGAGCTGGGAGCAACCTGAGCCTGGACTCTGTCCCTAAACGGCCTTCAGGTGAATCTTGCTTGTTCAGAGGAGGCTGCCCTCCACACATATCATTAATGTTCCAGATAGCCTAATTATTATCACCATGGGCTCAGAAGTTCATCTGGGGTCAACTCCCAGCGACTCCAGTCACCAGTTGGGAGTCACTGGTAATTAACCTCTCAGCGCCCTAGTGTTTTCATTTGTAAAGCCAGTATTCCCTTGGTTGCCCTGAGAATTAACTAGATAGTGTGTATGCAGAGCCTAGCAATCTGTAAGGGTGCCCATGGAATGACAGAGGCCTTTCCCAGATTTACCAAGCACTCTCAGCCTCTCGTTATTTGCACAGAATTTCCATCACCTGTAATGCATTCCTGCACTTTTCACCATCAATTTCTCCTATCTCAGCTTAAATGGGATCGTTTCTAGAAAAGCTTCTGTGAAGCTCCCTCCTCAGAGCCTGACTCAAGGACCTCCTTCGTGCTCCCACTGCCCTGACACCCCCCCACCCCTCAGCTTTGATAGACACCTGTTAAAAATGTTTACTCCTTCCTCTAAATTGAATAAATAAAAGGATTCAGCTCTGCGACTAATGAATGGATGCCTTTCAGGTAAGTTCTTAAAACCTGCTCCTGCTCAGAGAGGATGATTTGTTGGGTTTGTTGATTACTCAGGTATGGGAGCGGCGGGACCACCAGAATCAGGGACACTTTGCCCTTGGGGTCTGTGGGAGGAAGGTAACCTGGGGTTCTGCACGGCAGAGCCTGAATCCCAGGAGGTGGGATACCTACCCCCGTGCCAGGCCCTTGGACTTCCCTTTCTGAGCCCTACAGCCTCGGCTCCTGCGCGGGTCAGGCAGCCCCTCCCACTTCCGGACCCCAGCGCGAAGGCCCCGCCCAGGAGCCCCGCCCCACGCGGCGCACCTGGCTGCCCTGCGGCCTCTCGCATCCGGATCCGACGTCGCGCACCGGCACCGGCTCCTGTTCCCTTTCTGGCTCCGTCTCCGGCCCATCGGGCGTCCTGTCCGCGGACCCCCGGGCGCCCCGCAGCCGCGCCAGCTCGCGGCCCCGCGCCTCGCACTCGCCCTGCGCTTCTTGGCGCTCGCGCCGAGCGCCCGCCAGCTCCTTGGTGAGCGCGTCGAGGCGCTGGCGCAGCTGGCGCACCTCCTCGCGCGCGCGGTTGCGCTCGGCGCGCACCTTGCTCCACTTCTCGCGCCAGTTGGCGGTGCAGTCCGACCACCAGCGCATGGTCTTCTCCATCTGCGCCGCCCGCGCGCGCGCCTCCTCCAGCTCCCGCAGCCGCAGCTCCTCGCGGCTCTCCCAGTCCCCGTCGGCCAGCAGCGCGGGCGCCGGCGGCAGTGGGAGCGCTGGCGGCGGCCCGGGGGAGGGCGTGCCGCTGGGAGGCGTGGGCGGAAGCGAGTCCGCGGGCCCCATGCGCTCGGGCGACGGGCTGCCCAGGATGGTCAGGAGGCTGCCCTTGGACAGCTGCGGGGACTCGGCCAGCCGGGGGCTCGGCCCGTGGCTCATGGTGTGGCCGCGGGGGCGGGCGGGCTCGTGGGCGCTGGACTGGAAGTCCTGGACTCAGAGGCGGCGCGGGGGACGCGTGGCAGACGCGATACCACTGTGCATGATGGACACTGCTACCGGCTGCTCTCCGGGCTATGGGGAGGGAACGCTCCTCCGACCTGCGGGAGAACACACAATCATTATTTGGAGGTGGCCACCAACTGTCCATACCCTTAAGCTCAGGCATGGGAAGCGAAGGGAACAGCACGACCGGTAGAAGGAACAGCATGGGCAAAGATAGGAGTGAAACTGGTCGCCTCCAGGAGCCAGTGAGGCTGGAGTGGTGAGCAAGGGCCTGCAGCCGCTTCCTCACTGGCCTCCAGATAACCCCCTTGAGTCCCTTCACCCTGGAGCAGCCACCGCTGATCTGAAACCTTGATACGCTGTCCCTGACCTTCAGGTCCCATCTCACACATCGAATGGCTTATACTGCTCTCCGCCCGGAATGCTACGTGCTTCCATGCTGGCCCTGATGCCAGGAGTCCCCTCCCAGCCTCTTCCTGCGCTGGGCTGACTCTTCCCATCCTTAAAACCTACCTGAAATAGCGTCTTCTCCAGGAGATTTTCCGGGACCCCTTCAGCCCAGGTGGTTAGCCCCTGCCCATGTCTCCACCAGCCAGCCTCACTGTACTATTTTTCTGTGTCCCTGTGAGCACTCCAACTTCACCCCAGGCTGTGAGTTTGCTGAGGGCAGGGGATGGCTGGCTCTTGGTCTTTGTCCCAGCACATGATGACAATAACAGTGACATTTATGGAGGGCCAATTACAGGCCAGGCATCATGCCTATGTGAGCTATCCTCTCAGCAGACTCGAGGGCAACTATAGACATTTACTGAAGAGGAAAGGGAGACTCAGCAAAAGTAAACCCTGGAGTTGATCCAGATACACCATCTAGAAGTCCAAACCCTGGCGTGGGTTTGGTGAATACATGCACACACTGGTGGTATGATGGAAGTAAGTTGGGGTCTAGATGGGGGGGCCATACAGTGTGGTGAGGTGTCCCCCTATGCCGACCACTAAGCTCTGCTGTTTGTTGGCCACATCCCTTTTAAAATAAGTGAGACACATGCCCTGCTCTGTCCCCAGCCTGCCACACTCTCCCTCAGAGTGGCTTCATGCTGACCACCGACAGCTCCTTGGGCTATCTCGTACTTCTTTTCCCATTCAGCTGGGCCTGACCCTCAGTGCCTCACTGCAGCCCCTAAGACCTGCCCTGATCATTATTCCTTCCTTTTCTGGGTGACCTATCAGGGCACTGCTGGTGGGACTCTCAGTAACCTGGAAGAGTGTCCCAATACTGTCTGGCTGTGTCCCTTCATCACCCTTTTCAAGGCTCTAAGCCCCCCACTCTTGGCAGCATATCTAATGTCACAGTTTGTGGTGAAAAGAGGAGCTGTCAGGATGGTGCTCCCTCCTTGTCCTGCCCTTAGCCCCACATCCCCCTCCTCTCTGCCGTGAAGAGGACAGGGGGCTCTCCCTCCCTGAGTCAAAGGCCCCCCATCCAGCTTCTGCCACCCTGACCAATGATCTCTCTCCAAGGAGCCTGCTCCCTGCTGAAGTCTCTCCTGGCACTTTAACCTCCCTTCTCTGTCTCCTCCCTTTCCAGGCCCATCCAGAGTGGTCCATGCTTGCTGTCTCCACCCTGTGCACCTTCCTCGCCCTCTCTCAAGCCTTACCAGCCTGGCCTCCAGCCCCCCTGCCCTACCTTCTGGGCATGTCTCAACTCTCGCAGATATGCCCTCTCTAGCTCTGGGCACCGTCCAGCCCTCCCTTCTTGCACCTCTCCTTCCCAGGATGTTCTCTGGGTTTTCCTCCTATTCTCCAGCGGTCCCCCATCAGCCTCCCTGGTTGGCAACCTAGGCTCATCCCTGCAGTGCTGGAGTCACCCCAGTCCTGGCCGCCTTCTCCTTTCTGGCTGCCCCTGCCTGAGCCATCTCTCCACGTCCTCAGTAACCCCCAGTCTCTCCCCCAGCCTGGGCTGCTCTCCAGAACCACCCATATGTCCCTCAGACAACTCAGACGCAGCTTGGTCGAATGGGATTCCCTGTCTCCATTCCCCCAACTGGAGCCTCCTTCTGGATTCCCTCTCTGGGAGAAGAGTGCTTCTTTACTTCTTCACATCGTGGGCCATATCCTGGAACTGGCTTTCTCTCCACCTCCAAGTCCTGTCAGTCTGTCTGCCACACATCACAGGGATCCACCTACCTTCTTCATCCTCAACCACTAACCATCAAGGCCACCACCATCATTTCCCACTGGGGAGACTGCAGCCACCACTGTCCCTGTCCCATCCCCCTGTCCCCTCTTGCCTCCTTCAAATCCATCCTCAAGAGCAGCAGCCAGAGTGAGTTGTTAAAAACACACGCTGGATCCTGCCAGTGGCCACCACCTTTGTCATTACCAGTAGCTGGGACCCCTCCTCTCTACAGTCAATTCCAAACTCACTCTCTCAAAGGCTCCAACACCAAAAACGCATCGGTTCCCCCACTTGTTCACTGTCCCCACTGCCCACCCTGTCCCTTCTCTCCTTGCTACATGCCATGGTCCCAACCTCACCCACCCAAATGCCCTCAGTGTTCCAGCTCCCTCACTTGTTCTTGTCTCTCCAGGCAGTGCCATCTCTGGTTGCTCCCACTGCTCTGCCTGCTCGTGCCTTCACCCGTAACACCAGGCATCACAGGTTTTACACCAGTGAACACTGTGGACCAGTGTTCATTTAAATTCATGACTATTACAGTCACAGTTCCTTAGGACGGCTCAGTGATCCTACTATTGGGCTGGCCAAAACGTTTATTTCAGTTTCTTCCCCTAAGATGTTATGTAAAAACCAGAACAAAACTTTTGGCCATTCCAATATATTTCTCCAGTGCGTCTGCCCTTAGTTTATTGTCTGTCTTCCTTTACCAGGCACCAGCTCTAGTCCCTGCTCTGTCATCAACCTCGTGTAAACCACTGCCCCATACTGGGCCTC
This sequence comes from Muntiacus reevesi, assembly GCF_963930625.1. Classification (NCBI taxonomy): domain Eukaryota; kingdom Metazoa; phylum Chordata; class Mammalia; order Artiodactyla; family Cervidae; genus Muntiacus; species Muntiacus reevesi. The sequence continues at coordinate 238,453,823 of NC_089250.1, forward strand.
AGTTTCTCTCCTGGTAGAAATGGAGTGAGGGGTGAGGGAGGCCAGTGCTTCTAGAGCAAGAAGTTGTTCAGATTCACCTGGACATTTGCTTAAAATGTAGTCCCTGGACCTCACTCCTCAGAGAATCATGTTCAGTAAGTGTGGGACTGGGGATTTGCATTTTAATCATCCAAGTGTGGGATATTTTGAGTAATTGGTGATGCCATGTCACCACCCATAGTTCCATACATACAAACATGTATATCTCAACCACAGTAACACCTGCACAGACTAAGTTACGCCCCTAGACACAGCCCTCCGGACTTAGGTTTCAGTTCCCTGTATACCCAACTCCCCAAGGGATCCCTGGAAGGCTGAGTACCCACTGTGACTCTGTCTTTCCACCTGTGCAATGAGGTGACTGGCCCAGATCCCATGTGCATTCACAGACACGGGCACACCCAGACACACAAGCAATCCCATACATGTAAATATAGATAAAGACATGGGCAGGCACACACATACATGGAGATGGCCCCATAGGCACACACAACAACTATATATGTGTTCAGAGAGATGCTTCCTTGTAGATACAGAGTCACAGACACACCTGAAGACACACATGTGCCCACACAGATATACACAGACACGCAAAGATACATACTCATCCCTGAGACAGGCAAATGCACACACGCATATATACACACACATGAACACATACACCGACACTCGCAGTCCTCCTCTCCCCAGTTTCCTGGCCCAACTCCACATGGAGAAGCTCTTGGAAAAGAAAAACAATGTGAGAGCCTGCGGGGGAGGGGAAGGGGGCAGGAAATCTGAGTGCCAGTCCGGTGGCCTCATCAGAGGCTAGAGCTGTGCTGGGAATGGGGGGTGGCGAGGCGGGGGTCCTTGGGGCCAGACCCCTGTCTGCTGGACCCTTCCTGCAGTCCATAAACCGAGAGGGCGGCAAGGAGGGGGCCGCTGCCACATCCTCTCTGCCTCTGGGAGCTGCCAGGCCTGAATGGGGCTTGGCGGGGAGGGGTGGCCCGCTCCTTCCAGGAATCCCAAGCCTGTCGTGCAGGGCCAGGGCGGGCGCCACCCAGGCCCCTAATGGCTTCCAGGCACCCACGCTCAAGGGAGGGGTGGGGCGGGATGGGGGAGGAGGGGGGTCAGAGGGGCTCTAGACGGGCCTCGTGCCTTTCTTCCTGCAGGCCCAGGTCCCCTGAAGGGTGTGTGTGCACACGTGTGTAAAGGGATGGGGGTGGGGGGTCCCAAGTTAGGTTTTCTAGAGAAGCCCACCCCTGGACACACCAGGAACCCTGCCTACACACTCAAGGGCAGCTTGGCTCTGCCTAGCAATGCTTCCCCTCACCCCTACCCCCACCCCACGGACACTACACAGCCTTGGGGGCACACACACACACCAAGCCCTGGTAACGTACACACTCACCGAGAGAGACACCACACAGAGGTTCAGCTGGCAGTTGTAGAGACTGGCCTGGGGCCTACCCGTCTGTCCTTCCCCACCAGGTTCAGCGTCTTCCTCCGCTGGGTTGTATGTGTGTGGGGTGGCCTCCTGATTCCCGCTGGGTGTCACCACTCCCCACAGAGCAGGTGGAGGAGGGACCAGCCTCCACAGGCCCAGAAAGTCCTTACCACTCACCCTCCCCTCTCCTGTACCCACCCCCGCCCCCAGCACCAGCCAGACGGGTCTATTCTTGCTCAAACCCTCAGGATCTCTACTCAGTCTGATCCCCGACTTGGGATGCCCCCCTCAGACTCTGAAACCCCACCCATCCTTCAGGCTCAGTTCCACCACCTCCCGGAAATGCCTTGGTCTCCCCAGCCCCACTCTGCCAGTGTATCCCCACAACCTTCCAGAGCCAGACCTGGCCAGCTGCCCTCTCTCCTCTTGCAGTTCAGGCCTCCCCCAACCCAGGCAGGACACTTGTGCCACCCGGAGCCACTAGCACAGGCCCTGCACGCAGGATGTGCTCAAAGTTGGCTGGTGGGGTGGAGAGCAGAAAGCAGAACCGTGGCTTCACATCCCCTTAACTGGGTGGCAGAGCCACTTGGGAGGGCTTCCCATGTGGCACTAGTGGTAAAGAACCCACCTGCCAATGCAGGAGACGCCAAAGATGTGGGTTTGATCTCGGGCTTGGGAAGATCCCCTGGAGGAGGGCATGGCAACCCACTCCAGTATTCATGCCTGGAGAATCCCATGGACAGAGGAGAGTGGTGGGCTATGTACGGCCCATAGGGTTGCAAAGAGTAGGACACCACTGAAGTGACTTAGCAAGCACGCACAGGTCCACATGGGACTCAAGAGCTCTTGAACCCCAGCCCCACAGTCATCCTCACTGCTCCAGGCAGCTGCTGGCCAGGACAGAAGAATGTTTTGATTGGATATTTGCCTCAGGCAAGGCCTTCATCAGCCCTGTCTAGACAAAGTGACCGGTGGCTCCTGCTGCTAGTGGACCTGTTTGGAATGTTCTTTCTCCTTTCTCTAGCAGTATCTCCTACACATCCTTTAGGACCTACCTCTGGATAACAATCCCCTGGGAAACCTTCCCCAACCTCATACACAGAGTGTGTTAGTGCTCCCAACATGACACCTCCTTGTTCTTCAGCAGTGGCCACGCTGAGAAACCACAAGGGCATCCTGGACTCACTGGCTGTCAGCACAGGGCCCAGCATACAGCAGATGCTGCATTAATGCTTCCCAGGCTGATGGGTGGAAGATGAACAGCCAGGGGTTCCCTGTAATCAGGGAGGGTTGCACCATCCTAAGGATCAGGAGTCACTTTAGGGTCAGGCTCTGAGAGGTGTCAGGCTCAGGTAGGTGTCAGAGCCTGTGGCCAAGGTCGAAGTCAGAGGTCATCTCATGGCCAGGTCAAGGATCAGGCCTCTTACCTGAGGGGTCTATCTGACTCGCAGGGGGACAAGTTTATTTTGTCCTTAACCGTGTTTTGATGGCTCATATCTAGTGAGAAGAGTAGGCAGTGCTGAGGCCTAGATGGGGCCCAGCTTAGGGGGCTGGGGTGGGTGTGGGATGGGATGCTGGGGTGGAATGGCCCAACTCCTCCCTCCAGCTCAGAAACCCTCTATAACCTCCCAGAACCTTTCAGGTGGGGCTGTGGGGCTGGCCTGTGGCCACAGGCCTGGCTGTGGGCAGGGAGCAGAGCCCAGCAGGAAACCACAGAGGACAGCCTGATTGGATAAGTGCAGGGCCCAAGGCTGGTCAGCCCACAGACTGTGGGCACTTGTCCCTCTGACCTGTCACCCATGCTCCCATCACTAGACCTCCAGGAGAGGAAAGGGAGGCAAGCTGAGCCTACAGGCTGAAACCTGAGCCCTGGGGGGTAGGCACCTCTAATCTGTTCCCAGGTACCTCCATCTTGGACAGAGAAGCCAAAGACATCCTGGACCACTAATCAGAACTCCAGAACTCCTTTTTTACAAATGGGCCGCCTCAGATCCAGAGGTACAGCTATTGGTCCACATCAAGGACCAGCAGCAAAACTGGGTGTGTGTTGTGGGGCAGGGGGCTGGAATGCTTGGATTGGATGCCTCCCCTCCTGGGTCCTGATCACCTGAGGGGCACGGTGCCCCTAGGACCACCTACACTATGGGGTTCTCAGTCATCAGGCCAAGCACAGCTGGGAGAGGATGGGGTGGACCCCAGCCCCGAGCCTCTGAGCAACTCCTTCAACTATTCACTCTAGTACAGCGGACTTCCCAGGAGCCCCATCTCTACCTCTGTGACGTTGTTTGATACCAGCAAGGCCATGCCCTCTCTGATGCTGTTTTCTTACTTGTAAGATGGGGAGAGGCACTAACAAATACCTAAAAGCTTTGGCTAACCAGTGGGCAGAATCTGTGCCGACACGAAGTAATCCTACTTCCCCAACAGCCCTACATAACCCACACTTAAGACAGACAAACTGAAGCCCCGTGTGGGGAAGGAGGTTTGCAGGACATCGCCCGTTCTCACAATCATAATAGTGGGACAACGGAGGCCCACTCCCTTCTCCTGACACTGAGCCGTCGCTCCACCTGTCCCAACTCCTTCCAGAAATTCCCTTTCTGCCCTCCCACGACCACGAGTCGCCTAAATCCTCACTTCCTCTCCCCCTCCCCAGCACAGCGGCGGCGGGATGAGGGAGGAGGGTCTCCCGATCCAGCGAGACGCGGTCCCGCCCACCCCGCCGCGCGGCCCCCCATTGGCAGCCACCAGGGGCGCCGTGCTCCGATTGGCCCGCGCCGCCCGTCCGTCCTGCATTCGCCATGGTGACCACGTTGGGTCCCCCGGGAGAGGTCCAAATTCCGCCCCCGCCGCTGCTGTCCCCCTCGGGTCTGGCCCAGCCCGCAGCTTTTCAAGGGCGGCCCTGCCCTCTGCCGTCCCCCCTCCCCCAACTCCCGAACCCCTTCACTCCTGAGGCTGGGGCTCCGGGAGGTAGGGGAGCCCGCGGAGGGGGCTAGGAAGTTCTGCTTAAAGTTTGGGGGTTGCTGCGGACGCGGGAGCTCCCGCGGCTCCTCTTCTAGCACGCCCCCCAACTTAACCCCTTCCCTCCCGCTGAAGGTTCGCGGCCCGGAGGGAGTTCCCGGGACGCGGTGGCTTTCGGCCCCCTGCACTACCGCCCCCGCTCACCTCGGCTGGCGACCAGCGGGCTCCGGACGTCCGATCCGCCGCAGCTGGGCGGAGCGGGCACGGGGCTTGCTGCGGCCGCCGCCGGGAGGGCCGAGGGAGGGCCGCGGAGTCTCCTCCTCCCTCCGCGGGGGAGGGGAGAGAGAGGAGTCAGCGGGGCGGGGGCGGTGGGGCCCGGGCGAGTTGCGGCCCCACTCTGACCCTGGCCCGCAGAGTTGGGTGGGTGGGGACCCGCGCCTAACTTTGGGGAGAGGGGCTCGGGCCGAGTTGGCGGAATCGCCACCGAACGGGCCGGACCCCGACAGAGGCCCCACCCCGGCATCGGGCCTAGAGGAGGGGGAAGGAAGGCCGGGTCTGGGGGCCCCGCGGGGTCGGCTTTCCCGCCTCAAGTTTCCCTGAGCGGCAGTGACGTACTCGGCGCCCAGCAGCTGAAGTGGGCACCGTCTGTCCCGGGCTCAGCACGCGCAGCTTGTATACCTTTGTTACCTACATTCTTCCCAGTGCTAGCTCTGCCAGGCGCGTGGGTGCGGAGCAGCAAGTCCCTGGACCTCATCGGACCTCAGTTTCCCCTTCGTAGAGCAGAAGGATGGGCCACAGTAGCCTCGCGCATGTTGAGAAGCGTGGTGGAGCTGGGCGGAGGTTTTCTCGGATGTGCCAGGCTGCTTCCCGCGCACAGCCGGCCTCAGCTGGCTGGGGGAGGTGGGGGGCGGTCCCGGGCAGTTACCTTGAAGGGTACTTGCGTGCGCCCTGGCACTTCGGAGCTTCCTCCCTTGAGAGTGAGTGTCTGCGGTTACTTCGAGAGGGGGAAGTGGTCACCGGACAGCCTTCTTCTTACCACATCCTGTCCCCTGGAAGGCCGATGAGGTGAATCCGTGTTAAAGGAGGACCAGAAGTTCAGAGTTGTGGTGGAGGGAACCTTGCTGGATTAAGACTTTACATGGAAGAATAAACTAAAAATAAGATAAATTAGTTTGAGTTGATAATTAACAATAGAGGCGTATGTCTTTTTATTGCCCTTCGCAATATGCTGTGTTTATGTTTTGTACAAATTGAAGGTTTGTGCAACTACGTAGAAAGCAAATCTATTGGCACCAACAGCATTTGCTCACTGTGTCTCAGTGTCACATTTTGATAACCCTGAACATGTTTCAGACCTTCCACTAGCAAAAAGATTACCAGTTGCTGAAGGTGCAAGTGATAGCAATTTTTAGCAATGTGCATGCGTGTTAAGTCACTTCAGTCATGTCTGACTCTTTGGGACCTGATAGACTGTAGCCTGCCAGGCTCCTCTGTCCATGGGATTCTCCAGGCAAAGATACTGAAGTGGGTTGCCATGCCCTCTTCCAGGGTATCTTCCCCATCCAGGGATCAAACCCCATCTCTTCTGCTCCAACCCACATCTCTTCTGTCTCCTGCATTGGCAGGCGGGTTCTTTACCTCTAGCACTACCTGGGAAGCCCCTTTTTAGCAATAAAGATTTTTAAATTAAGGTTTATGTACTTCTTAAAAGACATAATGCTGTTGGCACACTTACTATACTAATGTAGTGTAAACATAACCTTTACCTGTACTGGGAAACCAAAAATATTCATGTAACTCAATACATTGTGAGCTTTGATTTACTGTGGTGGCTTGGAACTGAACTGGAAATGTCTCCGAGGTATGCCTGTATTTGGGGGCTTTCTTGGTGCCTCAGATGGTAAAGATGGTAAAGAACCTGTATTTAGATTATGGTTGTTATCATTCATGCAGTAGCATCAATGAAGAATTGACTCTTTGCAGCAAGAGGATCGTTTTTGCAAATGTATTTGAGAGTTTCCCACCAGGGTTCACTCTGAATCCTGTGACAAACAGTTCTCTCTGCAAGTTCTTGGTCCTTTCTTTTACAGAAGCTCTCTTCCTCTGTGGTCAGTGGTTGCTCCTCTTCCACAGCATCACTTACACCAACTTCATGAAATCCCACGCTTTTTTGCAGGATTTGTAGTTTCACTCATAACCATGTGCTTTGTTTTGGCATGGTTGAATGTTGATAGCATCTGACAGTCAGCTCGGGACAGATTTTGCTGGCAATATGTGGTGTTTGAGAGAGAACTAACCTGTCAGCAGTGGCTGACCTTTGCTTACTGTGTACTTTGGACCTGTGAGATTCAGATATAGAGTACTCAGAGAGCTGGAACACCCCCCCCCCCGCCCCCCATTTTAAACTTGGGGAAATGCTCACTGAGGTTCTTGGCTGAGACTTACCCAGAGTTTCACAACCAGTAAGGACAGTTGTGGACCAAGATCCCAGAGTTCTTTCCTAGAGTTTCTGGAGGTGGGGATATGGATTAAGAAGATGGAGGAGGCTGAGTTGACGGTGAACCTAAACTCCAATTGTTTTCTTACAGCTTATTATATTATTATTATTATTTGCCACATCACATGGTATACAGGATCTCAGTACCCTAACAAGGGACTGAACCCGTGTCCCCTGCATTTGGGAGCCTGGAGTCTTAACCACTGGACCACCAGAGAAGTCACCTAAGCTCCAGTTATAAAATCATCATGATAGAGCTATCTGTCTCAAAGAGAAGAACCAAAAATATTGTCCCAGGCGTGTCTGTTGCAGGGGTTGGGGGAGGGAGAGCTACCCACTCATAGAGCCAAGCCGTGTGCTGACCATAGGCTTGGGAGTTCACATGAATTAACTCAGTGTTATAGCCATCCTGGGCTTCCCAGGTGGTGCTAGTGGTAAAGAATTCACCTGCCAATGCAGGAGAGGCAAGAGATGTGGGTTCGATCCCTGGGTGGGGAAGATCACCTAGAGTAGGAAGTGGCAACCCACTCCAGTATTCTTGCCTGGAAAACGCCATGGACAGGGAAGCCTGATAGGCTACAGTCCACGGGATTGCAAAGAGTAGGACGTGGCTGACTGAGCGAGCATGCACACATAGCCATCCTGTGAGCTGGTGTTGTTACCATCATCTCACAGTGAGAAAAGTGGGGATCAGAAGCCAAGTGACAGACTCCAGTCACATCCTGGGAGATCTTAAAACCCAGATCTGACTTTCAACTTTACCATTTCATTCCTGTTGCTAAAACCGCACCTCCTGGCAGCCTATTGGATGCAGCGCTAATCTGGTGTTAGTTTCCCAGTGCCCCCACTAGGGGTTTCTTTCCCCAATTTAGCACAGTAGGGTTTTCCATTGAGGCTTGTGTTAGTATTTCCCACACTTCAGCAGTTCTCTGTCCCGTGTCTCTGTCACCACTTTTTGCCATCAGCACATAACTCTTGTGCTATTATTTACCTGGCATTTTTCTTTAAACCATTTCACTTTTTTAAGGACAGATGTATATTTTAGGCTAAATAGGCAATGTTATCAGTTGCTATAAATAAAGAAAGTCATAAAAATAAATGTCATGTAAACAAGCAACATCCTCAATCAAGCTAGAAACCCTCACTTTGTTAAGAAAGGAATACAACTTGTACACCCACGTTCGTAGCAGCATATTCACAATACTCAAAAGATAGAAGCAACCTAAGTGTCTGTTGGTGAATGAATGGATAAACAATGTGGTCTATACATTCAAAAGAATATTATTCAGCTTTGAGAGGAGGCTAAAGGAAATTCTGACATATGTTTAACAGCATAGATTGACCATAAAGACATCATGTTAGGAGAACAAGCTACACACAAAACGGAAAATATTGCTTGATTCCACTGATAGGTGGTTCCTAGAGCAGTCAAACAGAGACTGAAAGTAGACTGGTGGTTACTCCAGGCTGTAGGGGGTGGGGAATGGGGAATTAGTGTTTAATGGGTACAAAGTTACAGTTTCCAGAGACCTAAAAGCTTTGAGGGTGGTGATAGTTACAATATGAATGTACTTAATGCCACTGAACTGTACACTTAGAAATGGCTAATATGGCAAACTTCATGTATATTTTTGCCACAATAAAAGAATCACTAAAAATCAGATATCCTGTTTTCTATGTCCAATAAAAGTTTGAAGAATGAAAATCAAAAGGACAGAAGGCGGTGGTAGAAAGGGGTTAGAGATAATTTAGTTCTAAACAGACACTTCTGGATGTCACTGGGATTGAGAAAGACTGAAAAGTAAATTACTTTTTCCTGGTGTGACTCAGTTTATATAATGTCCTGTCAGGGGTGCCACTTACTGCCCTCTTGCAGATCACCAAGGGGAGTAGCCCCCATGGTGAGAGACACATTGCAAGGGCTGGGGGTGGCTCTCTCAGGGTGGGGAGTGGGAGTTGGCTTGCCTTCCCCCCTGCCTGGGAGACTGAACAAGGGCCAGGCATGCCTCCCAAAGTAGATGCATCTGGAATGTTCCATAGGGGAACTGGAAGCAGGGAGGGCTTCCTAGAGTAGGGAGGACTTGAGATGGGCCCTAATGGATGGAGAGGAGCTGGTGTGCCCAGGTATGTGTGTGTCATAGCAGGATAAGAGCAGGGAGACGGGGATGAATGAGCTGAAGCTCCAATACTTTGGCCACCTGATTTGAAGAGCCAACTCTTTGGAAAAGACCCTGATGCTGGGAAAGATTGAGAGTAGGAGAAGAGGCGGGCAGTAGAGGATGAGATGGTTGGATACCATCACTGACTCAATGGACACGAGTTCGAGCCAACTCCGGGAGATGGCAAGGATGGGGAAATCTGGTGTGCTGCAGTCCATGGGGTTGCAAAGAGTCGGACACGACTGAGCGACTAAATAACAACAACAATGGCAATCACATCCCGAACTGGGCGGAAGTAGTGACTGGACGGGGCTAGACCCTGAAAGCAATGGGAGCCACTGCTGGTTCCTTGAGCTAGGGGTGAGTCTTGGCAGTGAGTTCCAGAATCTGGAGTGCAGGGCTATGTAACCAGCACCCCCAAAAGGCAGGGCGTAGTGAGGCAGGCCCAGATCCAGGATGAAAAATAGAGGGGATTTTGGGGTGAACAGGGCTTCCTCCTGAGTCCTGAGAGCAGCTGCTGGTGATGCAACCCTAGAGGTGGCCAGGAGACCTCAGAAAGGAAGGGAGAGCCTAGAGGTCAAGGGCTGGGTCATGGCCACAGAAAACCAAAGTGCGGAGGAGGGCAAGAATTTGTCTGAGTCGCCCAGCAGGAATGTGGCCGGGGTGTCAAGCATATAGGTGTCCCGGCAAAGTCTCTGCACCGCAGCTGGGGTGGGAGCCTGCACACGTGGGCCTGCACCTCCCTGAAATTTCCCTGTCTTGCAAGGAGCAGCTCCCTTCCATCCTGCAGGGAGCAGCTCCCTTTCTTCCTCCCACCAAGGCCACCTGAAGTACCTGTGTGCTGTGCTTGGCGGAGGCCACAGGGGCCCCCGCGTGGGGATGGGGAGAAGGGAGACCATGTTGGGACCTGCCTGTTTCTCTCTGTTGCTGCATCCCTATCTTACCCCCAGGGTAGAAAAGCTCATTCCTGAGTCAGAATTTTCCCAGGGAGTCCGGCTGGACCCCTGGCAAGAGAGAGCACCCTGTCTTCCCTCTGACACACACCGACACTTCCTCCCGTTGCTCAGGGTTCTGAGGAGGAAGCGGCAGATGTCGGACAGGCTTGTCCAGACCCCTGGCTCAAGGAGCAGCTGGCCACCTTTCCAGCCCCCAGGTCTGGCCACGTCTTCTGAGCTGTACTCTCAGTGAGGCCTTTCTCCAGAGGGCTCTGGACTGGGGAACTCTGGGTCAGGCCTTTGTCTTCCCCCTGCACCCCCAGGCCCCAGGCACCCCTCCTATGTGAAACCAAAGGGCTTCACGAACACTTCCAGGGACTCTGCAGCACTACCCTTGATAAGCCCCACATGACCCCACGAAGTGGTACTGTCACTGTCTCCATTGTGCAGAGGGGAAACTGAGGCTCAGAGAGTTTCCATCACTTGCGCCAAGTTACCCAGCCAGGAAATGGTGGGCCTGGGGTTGGAACCCAGGCATCGTGACCCCACACCTGCCTGAGGTCTTTACCATCATCTGCCTCATCGATCCTTGGCTCAGGCAGGGATCATTCTCCTTTTCCTACTCCTGGGGAAACTGAGGCCGAGAGAGCCCTCATCATCAAGGGTTCAGAGCCGAGTGGGTCTTGAACCCTGATGGGTGCCCCCAACATTGGTCTCATCCCTCTCTCTCCACTGACACCCAGCACCTCTGCAAATGTGAAACTGCCTCCAGGAAATGCTGCAGGCTCTGGCGGGTTTGCTATCAAGGAGTGAGCTGGGCGTGGCTATCAGCTTGGATGAAACAAACGGGCCTCTTCTAGCGAAAGAAGAAGTGCTGGGAGCGTGTGCTGTGCCGGTGTGAGGTGAAGGAGCAGAGGCCGCCTGCCCGCAGCACAGAGGTTCCCAACTTCCCCTTCTTCCTGCAGAAGGCAGCGGGTGGGCAGCGAGACAGCAGCAGCCGCACAGGTCAGCTCCTCTGTCTGCGTCTCCCCATGCCCCGCTCCCCCTAGACTCTGTCCTGACCCTTGGGTCCTCAGCGGGCGCTGGGCGCACCCCTGCCTGGGCGGTTGTTGGGCTGGTGACATCCCCGGAGCAGCAAGGTGGGGCTCACCTGCCTTCCCTTCACCAGTTCCTGGGCCTCTGATGGCAACTCCTAATCTCAGGACTGTAGTGATCTATGTTTTTGGTTTCCTTTTGTTTTCTGGTGGTGGGGGGACATATTTCTTTTTTTTTCTTTTTAACTTGAAGGATAGTTGGTTTACAATGTCGTGTTAACTTCTGTGGTACAGCAAAGGTACAGGTATATATGCATTCTTTTTCAAATATTCTTTTCCATTATGGTTTTTTAAAGTTAATGAATGAATGAATTAGCTTTTGGCTGCACGTGGGCTTGCTCTAGCTGAAGCGAGCAGGGGCTCCTCTCTAGTTGTGGTACGCGGGTTTCTCATCACCGTGGCTTCGCTTGTCCTAGAGCACAGGCTTCAGTAGTTGCGATACGCCAGCTTAGTTGACCCCGAGGCATGTGGGATCTTGCTGGGCCAGGAATCAAACCTGTGTCCCCTGCATTGGCAGGCAGATTCTTAACCAGCAGACCATCAGGGAAGTCCCCAAGATGGTTTGTCATAGGATTTTGAATATAGTTTCCTGTGTTATACATGAGTATCTTGTTGTTGAGATCTATGTTTTTGAAAAAAGACGTTTCAATTAAGGAGTAGTTAGGCTCTGGGTTCAAACCTTTACTCCTCTTACCCACTTTGTGGCCTGGGGCAAGTTATTGAACTTTGCTTTTCTCGACCTCAGTTTCCTCATCTGTAAAATGGGGCTAGTCCAGTAGCCTGCACCTCAGGTGACGGGGTGAGGGGCTGGCACAGAGTTGATGTTGGGCAAATCAGAGCAGGTGCGGTTCCTCTGAGTGCCCTGGACTGGAGCCTGGGGACAGCGTGTCCCAGGCAAAGGCTCTGGATCTGATTGGGTCATAGACCCCTCTGTTGGGCCCTCGTGGGACCTCCTGTTGGGAAATAATAGCACCTGTCAGGACTTCCCTGCAGAGATCACAGTTTCACTTTCACCCAGGCCATGGGGAGGTGGAGGTTGGAACTCCAGCCTGTGGTTGGCAGGAGCAGCTGTTGGGAGGGGCACGTGGGGCCCTACCCAGGAGCATACAGGTTCGGTGGGCTCTGGCGCTGTTGGGGAGAGGATGGGCTTTGGGGTACACAGCCAGCTCTGGAGAGGGAGAGGAAGGCAGGGGTTCTCCTGCTCAGTGTATTTCTGGCTGGGAATCTGGGTCAGAGTCTCAGATTCCCAGGAGTGTGGATCATGGATATGGTTGTTTGAGTCTCTCTTCCTGGGAAATGTGCTTCTCAGGTGGTGCCAGACGTAAAGAACATGCCTGCCAATGCAGGAGACGTAAGAGACGTGGGTTCAATCCCTGGATCAGGAAGATCCCCTGGAGGAAGGCACAGTCAATCCACTCTGATATTCTTGCCTGGAGAATCCCATGGACAGAGGAACCTGGCAGGCTACAGTCCACAGGGTCTCAGAGAGTCAGACAGGACTGAAGCAACTTCGCACGCACACACACCCTAGGAAATAGATGACCTTGGCCTCATTTTACAGTTGAGAAAACGCAGCAGCGAAAGGTGAAGTTTCCTTGCCTGACTTCACAGCTCAGGTGCTGAATACTGGAACTAGTTATAGAATTTACATCTCCCAGAGGCTCTGCTCTGCGTGCCACCTGTCCCCTCATGTTCTGTTGACCTGATTAGGGTTTTGTTTTTCCCTGTAGCAACTCAGCCCCCTGGCCAGCTTTCTGAAGCTGCAGCATATCTCGGGGGAGAGCACTCGACTTGGAGTCTGGGTTTGTGTTTCAGCTTGCCCACTGGCCTGCTGAAGAACGCCAGGCAAATTCTTGTGCGGTATTCAGTTTCGCCACGGCTAAGTGGAAACTTCTTGGGACTCAGGTAAGGGATTCCTGTTTCCTGTGCTGTGTGCTAAGTCGCTTTAGTCATGTTAAACTCTTTGCGACCTTATAGGCTGTAGCCCAGCAGGCTCCTCTGTCCACGGGGTTCTCCAGGCAAGGATACTGGAGTGGGTCGCCATGCCTTCCTCTAGGGTATCTTCCGCTCCCAGGGATCGAACCTGAGTCTCCTGCATTGGGAGGTGGGTTCTTTACCACTAGCACCACCTGGGAAGCCCTCTCCTATTTCCTATAAGGCCTCAAATAGTGAATTGCACTATTTGAGATGACTGAATGAGAAGATGGCTGAGGGTGTGGGGTAATGGTGAGTGGTGGTCTCTCTGAAAGGATGGCGAGGGGGATGTTGAAGGTTGCAAGCAGAAGTGAAGATTGTGGTCTGCTCCTGGGAAAGGGGATGGAAACCACAGCTTCTATTTGGGTGCTTGGGGGAGGGATCACTTCTGCTTTGGCCTTAATTTCCCCAGCTGGGTGGGGGGATTAAGCTCTTCTTTGCCCTGTATCTGTCTGGCAGCAGCATGGCCAAAGGCCTGGGGACCCAGTCTTAGGGTCCAAACCCTGGAGGTCAAGTCCACACCACTGGCTGAGCCTCAGTCTTCCCGTCTGTACCCCAAGGGAGACTTTTCTGCATTCCTGGGTTCTCAGTTTTCTCAACAGAAATATTCCAGATGGCCTTATTCAGTGGTTTCCTTTGTCCCCCTAAATGATTTCTTTCAATCTCTGAGGCTCTGAGAGGGTAAGTAAATTGCCCAAGTGAAAATAAAAAATGAAACTTTAAAAATATTAGTATTAGAAGGAACTTAGGAGAATTCCTTTATAATGTTGGAATGGGGAAGGTCTTTCTACCTAAAACTCAAATATTAACCTAATAGTCAAACAAATAAGAACCCAACACTCTGACTCCACAGTATTTATTCTCTTTTAAAATAAAAATAAACATACATATTAATACATAGCATTATGGGAATTCCCCAGGGGTCCAGTGGTTAGGACTCTGTGCTTCCACTGCAGGGGCATAGGTTGGGGAATTAAGATCATGCAAGTCAAGTTGCGTGGTACAGCCAAAAAAATAATGTTAAGACAAATGGGTAACCACCAGGAAAATGTTTGAATCCCTATTGCATACTCTAGGATCAACACAAATGGATTGGAGATTCCAATATAAAGAAATGAAACCTTAAAAGTATTATAAGAATCTTAGGAGCATTCCTTTATAATGTTGGATTGGGGAAGGTCTTTCTACCTAAAACTCAAAATCCAGAAGCCCAAAGAGAAAATATTGGTAATTTTTATTATAGAAAATTTTTATATTAAATAAAGAAGGCTACCTGGCAAAAAAAGACCATATATAATGTCAAAAGGCAAATGACGAATGAGGAAAGATATTTGCAACTCATATAATAGACAAAGAGCTAATTTTCCTATTATGTAAAGAGTTTCTAGATGTTGATAAGGAAAAGTCTAACCCAATACAAAAATGGGCAGGTAATGAAGTTGCACTTGCAGCAAACAAGGCAGGTGTTGATAACAAACACAGCCATGCTGTTTGTAAGAGCCAAAAACTGGGACCCACACAAACAGCTCTTCACAGGGAGCTGGTGGTCCAGTGGTTAAGAATCCGCCTTCCTATGCAGGGGACATGGGTTCCATCCCTGGTCTGGGAACCAAGATCCCACGTGCTGCAAGGCAACAAAGCCCACCCATCCTGTAATGAAGACCCAGCACAACCAAAAACAAACGCACAAAACAGGGCTGGTTAAGTAAATTATCGTTTGTCCCTAACATGAGACTGTGCAGATGTGAAAGAGAAAGTGGAGGCTGTAGGTACTGTTAGGGAAAGCTCTCCAAGATGTATTTTCACATAAAAAAAAAAAAGGGCAAAACCGTATAGAGATTATGCCACTCTTTTCTTTTAATGAGGGAACTCATATTTACTTATATTTGTATGAAGAAACTGAGAAAGACCCAGAAAACACTAATAGCAGTGGTGAACTGAGGTGACTGGGAACTGAATGGTTAAGTGACCCAAGAATCAAGAATTCTTTGTCTTTTACATCATTTTGTATTGATTTGTTGTTTATATTTGAAAGATATAAGTTTCTAAACCATTGAAAGAGTGAATAAAAATTCAGAAATGAATAGCTAGAATAAATAGGGTAACTTTATGAAACACAGATGAACAAAACAAATAGGCCAGCATCTTACCTCCCAGAAGTGACCTTGATGTGCTTCTTCCAGACTTTGTGTATATAAAAAGTATAATTTTTATAAGAATTGGATTACATTGTTTTACAACATGCTTTTGTTTCTCATCAACCATATGTCACTATTATTTTTTCTATAATGGTAAATAGTCATTTGGAGTATTTGAAAAATCATAAGCATTGAAATATTTGCTTTTCTGTAATACATATTTGTTGTAGAAAATTCAAATAATACTGAAAACATGAAAAAAGAAAAAAAAAAACCTCCCAGAACTTTATTAACATTTTGGTGACCATTCTTCTAGATACCCTCATAGATTTAAACATGCACATAAAGATAATTTTCCATAAATGTGATTATGTTCAGTTCAGGTCAGTTCAGTTGCTCAGTCGTGTCTGACTTTCTGCGACTCCATGGACCGCAGCACACTGGACTTCCCTGTCCATCACCAACTCCCGGAGTTGACTCAGATTCACATCCATTGAGTTGGCGATGCCATCCAACCATCTCATCCTCTGTCGTCCCCTTCTCCTCCCGCCTTCAAGCTTTCCCAGCATCAGGGTCTTTTCAAATGAGTCAGTTCTTCACATCAGGTGGCCAAAGTATTGGAGTTTCAGCGTCAGCATCAGTCCTTCCAATGAATATTCAGGGCTGATTTCTTTTAGGATGGACTGGTTGGATCTCCCTTTGGACAGGGAGATCCAAGGGACTCTCAAGAGTCTTCTCCAACACCACAGTTCAAACACCACAGTAGAGAAGTTCAAATACCACAGTGATTATGTTTACACGAGTTATTTTTAACCTGCTTTTTCCATTCAATGGGCTTCCCAGGTGGCGCAGTGGTAAAGAATCTGCCTGCCAATGCAGGAGACACAGGAGTTGGGTATTCGATCCTTGGGTTGGGAAGATCCCCAGGAGAAGGAAATGGTAACCCTCTCCAGTATTCTTGCCTGGGGAATTCCATGGACAGAGGAGCCTGGTGGGCTATGGTTCATGGAATTGCAAATGAGTCAAATACAACTGAGCAGCAGGCATGGCATTCCACTCAATGATATTCCGTGCTCTTCTAATGTGGCTGTTTACATCATAATTCTTAGTAATGAAATGGCAATCCGTAGTACTATATTGAACTTTTAATTTTGAAAAAGTGATAAATTAGCAAGAAGTTGCAAAAAATGTACACAAAAATTTTTGTGTACATTTCACCCAGTCGTATTCAATGGTAACATCATACCTAAGGTACAACATCAGAGCCAGGAAATTGTTTTTGGTACAATTCACAACCTTTATTCAGATTTCATCAGTTTTTATACACTGACATGGGTGTGTATATGTACATGTGTGTTTAATTCTATGCAATTTTATAAAGTGTAGATTCTTGTATAACAATGAAGATACAAAACTTCCCATCACCACAAGGCTTCTTGTGCTTACTCTTTACAGAAACATCACCAGTCCCTAAACCACTGGCAACTACTAATCTGTTCTCCATCTCTGTAATTTTTTTATTTCAAGGATGTCAAATAAATCAGATCATAGAATATTAGCATTTTTAGACTGGCTTCCCCACCCCAGCATGATTCCCTAGAGACCCATCCAAGTTGTGTGTCAATATATTTTTCTAATTGCTGAGTTGTGGTTCATGGTACAGATGTACCTGAGCTTGTTTAACCATTCACTCATTGAAGGCACATTGGGATTGTTTTCAGTTTGAGGCTATGGCGAATAAGGCCTCCTATGCAGATTTTGGTGCGAACATGAGTTTTAATTTCTCTGGGTTAAATGCTGGGTTAATTTTGCTGGGTCATATGGTACATGTTTAGTTTTATAAGATATTACCAAACTTTTCCAGAGTGGCATTGGACTGTAATTTTTATAACTATTCCTCTATTGAGGAATAACATTTACATAGTTTTTGCTTTTTTATGATTAACAGTGGTATTATAAATACTTTTGTATGTATTTTACCTGGCTTGCCCTCTTATTTCCATAGGATAAATTCACAAAAACGAGTTTCCTGGATCAGAGGCTATTCAGAATGAAAAGTGTGTGTTGTCAAATGATTCTCTTGAAAAGGCTGAACTCCTGCCACTCTCATGGGGAGTGGGGTGTGTTTGTCTTTCACTGGATGATACCATATTTGCAAATCCAATGGTGGAAAATTGAAAGGTCATGGAGACATCCCTGGCAGTCAAGTGGTTAAGACTGCACTTCTAGCAGGGTGCACAGGTTTGATCCCTGGGGAACTGGGATCCCACAGGCCAAGTGGTACAGCCAAAAGATTTTTAAAAAGAAAGAAAACAAAATTAAAGGTCATGCTCTTCACTACTTCTCTCTGCCATTACCATCAAACAGGTGTTTGAGTTCTGTGGTTCTCCCTTCCTGGAACTCTTGTGGGGCTTTTCTGGTGACTTTCTCCCTCCGTGAAGGAGGAAGGTTAGCTTTCTTATCCTCTCCACGCCTTTCCACTTCCTCTTCCCTATATTCTCACTATATTTTTGACTTGACTCTCCAAAATTTGGTTTATAGACGGATGCTTCACCTACTACAGTTTTCTATTTATTTAGCTGATTTATTTTATTTATTAAACTCACACTTTTGGAGAGTAGTTTGATGAGTTTTGACAAATACATAGAGTCCCACATACATGTCTATCCCAATCCAGATATAGAGTATTTCCATCCCCGCTTTTTAGGTAGCTCAGTGGTAAAGAATCTGCTTGCCGAGGCAGGAGACACAGGAGTCTTGGGTTCAATCCCTGGGTCGGGAAGATCCTCTGGAGAAGAGAATGGCTGCCCACTCCAGTATTCTTGCCTAGAGAATTCCAGAGACAGAAGAGCCTGGTGGGTTATAGTCCATGGGGTTGCAAAGAGTTGGACACGACTGAGCCACTGAGTAGAGCACATCCCCCTGAAAAGGTGCTTTGGCTCCTTTTATAGTCAGTTACCTTTTCCCCACCCCATGGAAGCTATGGAGATGTTCTCTAACACCAATCTTTTACTTTTCTGGAAGATCATATAAGTGGAATCATAAAATACATAACCTTTTTGTCTGACTTCTTTCACTTATCATAATTATTTTGAGGCTCAGCCATTTGTTGCCTGTGTCAGCAGCCCATTCTTTTTATTGTTGAGTAATAGTCCATAGCATGGATATATCACAGTGCTTATCTTTCACCACTGGATGTAATTTTTTTGGCTGTGCTGTGCTGCTCGTAGGATCTTAGTTTCCCAACCAGGATTGAACCCATGCCCTTGACTGTGAAAGCACCCAGTCCTAACCACTGGACCACCAGGGAATTCTCTTGATGGAAGTTGGTGTTATTTTCAGATTTTTCTAAGTGCCTGCCTACCTGCATGCTAAGTTGCTTCAGTCACGTTCAACCCTTTGTTACCCCATGGACTGTAGCCCGCCAAGCTCCTCTATCCATGGGATTTTCTAGCAAGAATACTGGAGTGGGTTGCATGCCCTCCTCCAGGGGATCTTCCCAACCCAGGGACTGAACCTGTGTCTACTGAGACTCCTACATTGCAGGCCTTCTTTACTGCTGAGCCGCCAGGGAAGCCCTTTTTCAGAGCAGTGGTCCCATTCTACATTCCTTCCATCAATGCATGAGAATTCAGCTGTTTGTATATTCTCAGTAGCACAAGATATTACCAGTCATTTTGATTTTAGCTACACTGGAAGGTGTGCAGTGACTTCTCTTTGTGGTTTTACTTGCCTTTCCCTAATGACTAGTGATACTGAATATCTTTGCATGTGCTTGTTTGCCATCTATGTATCTTCATTGGCTGCGTGACTGTTTAAATCTTTTGCCATTTTTTATTGGGTTATTTGCCTTCTTGTTTAAGTTTATGAATTCTCAATATAGTCCAGATGCACTTTTTTTTTTTTTTTCAAATTTGTGTTTTCAAATATTTCCTCTCAGTCAATAATTTGCATTCTCACTCTCTTAGCAATGATCTTCAAAGATTAGGAGTTTTAATTTTTTATGAAATTCAAGCTACCCGCTTTTTCCTTATACAGGCGATTTTTGGGTGCTGTTTCTGCCCATGGTGCTGTTTTTTGGGCTAATTTCTGCATGAGGCCTCACAATATAGTGTCGCCATTTTTACATTAGACAGATGTTAAAATTGAGGAAATTCATTCTGTATTTGACATATTTTTATCAATTTCAACACTCCGCATTTCTTCGTGTAGGTCCGTGTTTTCATCTGGTATAAATTTTCTTCTGCCAAAAGAATTTCCTTTAATATTTCTTTTAGTGCAGGTCTGCTGCAAATGGGGCTTTTTGATAGTTCACCTAGTTAAGAATTCACTTGCAATGCAGGAGACCCCGGTTCAGTTCCTGGGTTGGGAAGATCCCCTGGAGAAGGGAGAGGCTACCCACGCCAGTTTCTTGAGCTTCCCTAGTGGCTCAGATGGGAAAGAATCCACCCGCCGTGCAGGAGACCTGAATTTGATCCCTGGGTTGGGCATCCCCTGGAGGAGGGTGTGGCATTCCAGTCCAGTACTCTTGCCTGGAGAATTCCCATGGACAGGGGAGGCTGGTGGGCTTCAGTCCACGGGGTTGCAAAGAGTCGGACACGACTGGGCGACTAAGCCCAGCACAGCCGCTGGAAATAAATTTTTTAAGCCACTGCTCATCTGAAATAGTCTTTATTTGGTCTTCATTTTTGAAAGGTATTTCCACTGGACATCAAATTCTAGGTTGACACATTTATCTTGAAATATCTAGTTGTGTTAGCTTCTGGTTTGTATAGTTTCTTGAGAAGTCTCTTGTAGTTCTTATTTCTTATCTCCCATATCTATTGTTTCTTTTTCTCTCTGCCTTCAAGGTGTTTTTAATCTTGGGTTTTGCATCAGTTTGACTATGACGTGTCTAGGTGTGGTTTCTTTATATTTATTCTGCTCAGTTTTGTAGAGCTTTTTAAATCTGTAATGTGTTGTCTTTCACTAATTTTGGAAAAAATTTCAGCCATTATCTCTTCAAATATTTCTTCTACCTTCTTTCCCTTTCTTTTGGGACTCAAATCACATGTTTACTAGACCATCTGCTCTTGTCCTACCATTTTGAGTTTTATTTTGACTCTTCTTACTCTTTGTGTTTCAATTCCGATTATTTATATTGTTCTATATTCAAATTCACTGATTACTTTGCTGTGTCTGGTTTACTGATAAATAGGCCTTCAGTGGCTCAGATGGCAAAAAATCTTCCTGTAATGCAGGAGACCTGGGTTCCATCCCTGGGTCGGGAAGACCCCCTGCAAAAGGGAATGGCAGTCCACTCCAGAATTCTTGCCTGGAGAATTCCATGGACAGAGGAGCCTGGCAGGCTAGAGTCCATGAGGTCACAAAGAGTTGGACACAACTGAACAACTAACACTTTCACTTTTTTTCACTCCACAATTGAAGAAATTCTTTATCAATGATATTGAGCATTTCATTTCTACCTGACTCTCCTTAATAGTTTCCATTGCTCTCCTGAAATAGCCTGTCTGTCCTTAGGAGCACACCTTTCCATCACCTGCTTTCCCATACTCATGTATCTTTAAGCCCCTATCTGATAGTTTTAACATTTTGGTCATCTCTGGCTCTACTTCTCTTGTCTCTTTTATCTTTTGACAAAAAGTATTTTCTTTTTTCTTGATTTTATGTGTGTGCTGTAAGCTTTGACTGAATACTAAGGCATTGTGTGAAAGCACAGTAGTGAGGTAAAAGATAATGATGCCTAGAAGTGGGCGTCTTTCTTATGCCATGACTTAAGTAGAGGGCATTCATTGAGTCAGTCTAGTCTGTGGTCGATTTGGGTTACAGTTTTGTTGTTGCAGGTACCTTCTCTGCAGCACAAGCATCACATTTCTCCAGTGATGGACGGACATTACTCTGTGCTTAGTGTGAGCCCTTGAGTCCCACGTGGATTTTCTCAGTAATCCTACTCTCATCCTTGCATGCATGCAACACAGAGGGAATCTTTCTTTGTGTTCTGGCCCCTTTGCCAGTGGTAGACAGCTGTTGCTGATTACTTGGTGCAAATTTTTTGATGGAAGCAGTAGATTTCTGGTTCTCTTGCTCTGAGTTTCAGTCTTAGGTAGCCTTGTGCCTGAGCCCCATAACTGGGGCTTTCTTAGCTTTCCTGTTTTTTGTTCAGTGACTGGCAACTTCTGCCTCTTACTGACTTCTTCTCCTTCACCCTCATGGAGCCCAAACCCTGCCATGTATTGGTGGAGGGGTCTTAGGTGTGAATGAAGTTCCTGCCTTTCTCACAGCAGCAGCAGCCCCTTGTTTTATAACAGTGCAAAATCCTGGGCTCTAGTGGGTTTGGCCACTCCATGCCAGCGGCAGGTAGCTTTTGCCTAGCGTCAGTGCAGGGTCTGGGGTAGGTGGTTTTTATTTGGCTACACTGTGCTGCATGTGGAATCTTGGTTTCCTGACCAGGGGTCAAACTTGTGCCCCCTGCATTGAAAGTGTGGAGTCTTAACCACTGGACCACCAGAGAAGTCTTTTCTTGGGTTTTTTTTTTTTCACTTCTCCATTAGAGGCAGCAGATCTTTTCCTTATAACAAGTCAGGGACCTATGGATGAGAGTCTCATCATGGCAAGGCCAGGGCGCAGATGTCGGTCTCTTGCAGCAGCCAGTCACCATCGCGTACTCACACATGGCCTGGAGCTCATCCAGGCTTCACCCTCAGACCTCAGCATGCCCGTGTCACCACAGGGGGTCTCTCAGATCCCTGCCCCACCCCCAGCCATTCTCATGAGCACCAGCAGAGGACTGGGGGAGAAATGGTCAAGTGGATACAGACTCCCCTTGTGTCTGGGGCTCTCAGGGGTTTTAAACTCTCATTCTCATTCATTCTCAGCCTTTAACAATCCACTAAGATCACATGATATCCCTTATATTCAGAATCTAAAAAGAAATTATATAAATGAACTTACTTACAAACCAGAAACAGACTCACAGGTTAGTGAACGAACTTGTGGTTACCAGCAGGGAAGGAAGGGGTGAAAAGCTAGTTAGGAAGTTGGAGATGGACACGTACACACTGCTATATTTGAAATGGATAAAGTGTGTTAACTGCTCAATTGTGTCCAACTTTTTGCGACCCCATGGACTGTAGCCCGCCAGGCTCCTCTGTCCATGAAATTCTCTAGGCAAGAATACTGGAGTGGGTTGCCATTCCCTTCTCCAGAGGATCTTCCTGACCCAAAGATCGAGCCTAGGTCTCCTGCATTGCAGGCAGATTCTTTACTGCCTGAGCCACCAGGAAACCCAAGTGACAATTCACCAAGATGCATGGTTTGTGAACTTTTCTGTAAGTTTTACTTTGATAAGAATATTATTAAACAATGTTTCTGAATGATTAAAAAAATAAAATGGATAGCCAATAAGGACCTACTGTACAGCACATAACACTATACAGTGTTATGTGGCAGCCTGGATGGGAGGGAAGCTTAGGGGAGAATGGATACATGTATGTGTATAGCTGAGTCCCTTTGCTGTCCACCTGAATCTATCACAACACTGTTAATTGGCGATACTCCAATGTAAAATAAAAAGTTAAAAAAAGATCCCATTATGGTATCAGTTGTTCTCATCTGCTTTTTTGGCAACCACACCTCATCCTTGAAGGGCTTATCAACCATCGGAAACCAGTTTATCTGATTGTTTTGTGACTTCAGTTCTCTAACAGGCTCAGAAAACCAGTTTTGTACATCATTTGGCTTTTTCCACTGTCAAGATGGGAGTGATGTTCTCTTGTGGCTCTCTAAATCATAAATGGATGTCAAAATCATTTTTATATGGTTTTTATACAATTTAAAAAATATAGGGAATTCCCTGGCAGTTCAGTGGTTAAGACTTGGCACTTTCCCTGCCAGGGCCTGGGGTTCAATCCCTGGTCAGGGAACTAAGATCCGGCATGCAGAGTGACACAGCAAAAAAAAAAAAAAAAAAAAATGTTTTTATAATGCTTTAAACATTTTATACTTTATGTCAATTTGTGTAGCAAAATTACGTTTCCTTTCCTGTACAACTTGGTTTTCCTGAAGTTAATTGCTTCTTTTTTATTTTTCATTTGCAAGCTTTCTGTAAGACATTTCTCAAAATAATTTTCCTGTGTATTCAGACCTGTCAGACAATCTGTATATTCGCCTCTTTCTTTTACACATTGAGACCTCCCTCCTGGAAACTTACTGTCTTCTGCTTCCTTCTGGACAGGATGTGCCCTAGGCCAGCTGTCCAGCCATCAGCCTGGGCCTTCTTTTCATGCATTTTCTGGGGAGTAGCTTCACATCTTTTCTGGTGGTTTTCCTGTACCCTATATGTTCTTTCATGATTAACGCTCTCATTTTGTTGAAGCACATCCTCCAGCAGCTTCCTGAGAAAGGTGTATATTTAAAAATACCTAGGGATCCTTGGTTGAGCATGAAAAACTTTATTGCCTGGTGGGGCTTGGTGACTGGTGAAGCTTCACCTTAAGTTTGGTCTTGGCTGCTTTAGTAAGGAGCACCAAAATGTCAGTAACTAGAGGATAATTTTCTTGGCATGATTGGTTCTTCAGAGAAAAGTTTTCTCCTGCCTTGGAGCACCACTGCCTGGCTGCTGCAGTCTTCCGGAAGCTGACTGGAGGAGGCGGTGGAGAGGGCACATGGCTTCACTTTGCTGTACCAGAATGGCACCCACAGAACGGGACCCTTCCACTTCTCTCTGGTGCACTGTCTCCCCGGAATGTACTTGGAGCTGTGACAGGGTTGAGGAGGGGAGGGTGGTGAGGAAGGCTCCTGGATGTTCCTGGTGACAGAGGAGATATGGAGACAGAGCCGGTCATTTTAAAGATTCACAACAACAAACCCACCGCCCCCCATTTTTAGCCTCACCCTCCATCCTGCCTTCAGAGGTTCCAAAGCCTCTAGTTCCTAAGTGCCCCCATGGTTGTAAGGCTTGACCTCTCTGCCTTCTCCCTGCCCCTCACTGATCCCACACCCCCTGTACTCACTTCTCCCTGATGCAAGCACTCGGGTTCAACATGTCATGGTCTGCTTTTATTTTTTTAAAACCAGGTGGCCACCTGTTTTGAAACCGCTGAAGTTTTACTGATATTTCTCATCTGCTGTTGTCTTCTTTCCCATTGTTCTGTCTTTTGTGGCTTTGTGTCTGTTTTATTCATTCATTCTCATTTTATTTTTTTAGTTTTTAGAAATTTCTTTTCTTTTCTTAATTAAAAAAAATGTTTGGACTCATTATACAACATGTGGGATCTTAGTTCCCAACCAGGGATTGAACTCATGTCCCCTGCATTAGAAGCACAGAGTCTCAACCACTGGACCACCAGGGATGTTTCAGGGGCAGACATAAATTTGCTCTGTTTAAGCAGAAATTGGTCCATTCATTTTAAAACCAAGGGAGCTTATGGCAGAAAGGGGCAGGATCCTTAAAAAAAAAAAAAAAAAAAAAAAAAAAACCAAATCATTGGATTTATTTTCACAAATTTGAGCCTGACATCTTAATTCATAACTAGCAGCTGCTGTGGTTTCTGGCAGTCACAAAAATAGGTGAAAAGGAAGACGAGGTTTCAAAGCAAATGTTGAATACAGTACTTAACAATATGTTTGACTCACATTCTACTTTAAAATGGGCACTGGGGGAATTCTTTGTGGACAAAGGCAGTGGTTTTCCTGTTGTCCTCCAGCTGTCATGGTTCTTGGTGGCCTCTGACCATCCATGATTATCATCAAAATTATCCTTCTCCCAAAACTCTTCATTCTTGTTTTTTCCCTTCTAACTTTCCAATTCCCCGCAGCAGCTGCTGCTGGCAGTTTCATCAGAGAGGGACAGATTCTTGCTCAAAGTCCCACGGTGGGTGAATGACAGGGCTGGACAGGGTTAATGACAAGCAACTCCCAACTTTCCCATTGGTGAGGTCAGAGTTCTGGGGAGGCCCCTAGAGAGACCATTTTTTGGGAGGAGGGAGTGACTGAGACAGAGCTGCAAATGGCAAGGTTTGGTAAAAATGGCCCAGGATTCAGGTTTCAGGGAGATCTGGCTTCAGGCAGCCTCACTCAAAGCAAGCCCCTTGCTCTGTGAACTGTGGTTTCCGCATCTGTGGAATGCAGGAGTGTGAGGATCAGGTAAGATGCTGCCCTATTAATCTAGGGACAGGCCAGATGCCTTCCCAGAGACATGCACATTTTCCAGGGTGGGAGCCAGTTCCTGGAGGAGATCTGATACACGACATGGATTTCTGCTGGGCTGCTTTCCTCTGCCTGTGCCTCTTGGCGTCTCAGAGCAGGACGGCAGGTAAGAGGGCTTCCCTGAGCTGCAAGAGCCATCCTAGCCCGGACCCCCGACTTTGATGTGAAGCGGGGGTGGCCTCAAACCAAGGGAGATTGAAAAGAGGGCAATTCTGCCCTGGGGCAGCAGCCTGGGGCAGAAGAGCCAGAGGCCGTGGGATGGCCAGGGGGTGGGGGAAGGTGCAGGGGACAGCTGCGGACAGAGGCTGAGGCGGTTGTTGGATTCGCTCCTCGCAGAGGCGTCCCAGATGACCCTGAAATGGATGGAGAAAATGGAGGCGATAACCAGGGGCAGGAGCAGCCCACCTTATGCTGAGTGAGTCAGGCGTCCCTCCTCGCCTGCCCAGAGTCCGCTGTGCCTCCACCCCCAGCCTGTATTTTGACTCGGTGGCCCAGGGTCTCTCCAGTGTAGACTGCTTATTCATTTATTCAACACTCATTTACTGAGTACCTACCGTGTGCCCGGCACCACGCTCTGGAGATGTGGGATGGACGCACCCCTGTTCTCATTGAGTTTGCTGTCTGGTTGGGGGCCCTTAGCCATGGGTGCCATGAAACCAGTGCAGAATCATGGGTCTCTGTGCATTTTTCTGGGAAGGGGCTCCAAGAATCGTCTGGGCTCTCCTGGGTCTTGGGCTAAAAACCCTAGGTGCTTAGGGTGACAGGCCAATGCTGATGACTTAACAGGGAAGTGTAGGGACTCCAGGGCACTTCAGCCAGTGGGGAGCAGCCAGGCAAGACTTCCTGGAGGAGGTGCCAATAAACTGGGACCCAAGCAAGAGTTAATGGGAGAAGGAGATGGGTGGGGTGGGGAGGTAAGGGTGTGCCAGGAACACTGTGTGTGCAGATGTTTGGAGGTGGGAGTGACAGGGGTGTCGGATGGGGGAGGCTGTGAAGGGTTCCTCTTGCCTCCGTCCTTATCCCGGGGCTCCGGCTGTCTCTCTCACCTTCAGCCTTGTTCACGGCCTAGAGTCGGTGCTGTTCAATGCCAGCTTCAGCGGCAACAACCTCACCTTGCAGACGCACACCATCCAGGCACTGGCCTTCAAGCTGAAATGCAACTTCGCTGGCCTCTCTCTGAGCAGTGCTGCTCTGGAGAAGGTCCCCCAGGTCAGAGATGCCCAGGGATTGAGGGTACCCAGAGCCTCTACCCCAGAAATGCTCCAGGGGTTGAAGGTCTGGACTTTCCCCAGGGTCCATCACCCGCCTCCCCACCAGTCTGGGCTCTGGACTCTGCCTTAATAGCTGTGAGTTGTTGTTCAGTCGCCCAGTCGTGTCCAACTCTTTGTGACCCCGTGGACTGCAGGACGCCAGGCTTCCCTGTCCTTCGCTGTCTCCCGGAGTTTGCTCAAACTCATGTCCCTTGAGTCAGTGATGCCATCCAACCATCTTGTCCTCTGTTGTCCCCTTCTCTTCCTGCCTTCAATCTTTCCCAGCATCAGGGTCTTTTCTAATGAATCAGGTCTTCACACTAGGTGGCCAGAGTACTGGAGCTTCAGCTTCAGCATCAGTCCTTCCAATGAATATTCAGGGTTGATTTCCTGCTTTTGCAGGTTCCTGGGGTGAGGTACTCGGAGAAGGCAATGGCACCCCACTCCAGTACTCTTGCCTGGAAAATCCCATGGATGGAGGAGCCTGGTAGGCTGCAGTCCATGGGGTCGTTAAGAGTCGGACACAACTGAGCGACTTCACTTTCACTTCTCACTTTCATGCACTGGAGAAGGAAATGGCAACCCACTCCAGTATTCTCGCCTGGAGAATCCCAGGGACAGGGGAGCCTGGTGGGCTGCCGTCTATGGGGTCACACAGATTCAGACATGACTGAAGCGACTTAGCAGCAGCAGCAGCAGCAGCAGCAGGGTGAGGTAGCCCCGGGAGAGGCCGGGGGCACTGGACCCCTTTGAGGGCCCCGGTGTGATTCCTGCTGAATGCCTGGGTGTTGGGTGCTGATGCTGAAGGCCTAGGATCTTGGGAAGTTTGGGTGGAGGTGCAGCCTGGCAGGAGAGGGTTCTGTGGGTGGAGGCTCCAAGATAGGAAGTGCTTGGGAGCAAGGCTGGGAGGGCTCCCAAGGGAGTGGGGAGTGGTGAAGTGTTGCGGTGGGTCTGGAGGACTGTGGACACGGGGCCCAGCCTGTCTCTGGCCCTCTGCAGGCCCAGCCCCAACACGCCATGCAGTTCCCGGCCGAGCTGACCCGGAATGCCTGCAGGACCCGCTCTGGGAAGCTTCGTCTCATTTGTATCTACTTCTCCAGCAGCCGCTTTTTCCAGGTCAGCCCCTGCTGGTGGGCCATGCAGGGTGGGCGCTGGCCCCTTCCTGGGGGCATTGCAGCCATCCATGTCTCCTCCTGGCCTTCTGTGCAACCTCAGCCAGTCAGCGCCCCTCTCTGGACCTCCATTTGAGCAGAATAGTAGGCAGCCACCATTATAATGTGCAAACGAGACTTAAGAAATCTGCTGTGTGTGCGCCTGTCCCTAAACGGGAGGCAGACAAGGTCACAAGATCTTTGTCCTCAGAGAACTCACCATCTCAACAATTAGACCAGGACCTTAGAGACTTAATTTTAGCTCAAGGTTAAGTATAATCATAGAGATTCAAAGGGATGAATGAGTCAGGGTGGGGTCAGGATGGTTCCCAAAGAGCAATCCAAGAGGGCTTCCAGGGGAGGTGCCTTTTAAGCTTGACTTTGAAAGTGAGTTGGGATAGGATGAGGTGGAGGGTACTAGGCTGGAATCCATTTAACAAATGGGAGGTGAGGGTGGAGGTGATGAGGAGATAGGGCTCCAGCTGGAAGGGGCAGCATGTGCAAAGCCTAGGAGGTTGGCACAGCTGTGCCCATGAAAGCCATGCTGCTTATTCTCATCCAGGGAGGAAGGGATGGAGAAGGGGGCTCTTGGACCGGACCTCATCCAGGGTCTCCTTGTGTTCCCTCCAGTCAGCCCTTCTTCTCTTGCCCTTCCAGGAAGACATCAACTCATCTCTGCTCAATAACTATGTTCTGGGGGCCCAGCTGAGCCATGGACACGTGAGCAACCTCAGTGAACCAGTGAACATCAGCTTCTGGCACAACCAAAGCCTGGTATTGTTGGGGGGGCACCCCCATTTCCACCCCATCCCTACCCTCTTGTAGCTATCCTGTTGAATATTGGTTTGAGCAAACCCAGCCTTGTGGAACTATCTTAGAAACAAACTGCTTTAAATTTTGAAGTGTTTTGAAAATTCCTGCCAAAGAAACGAGAAAGAAGCTTTTAGTCACTGCATTGGTCAGGATTCTTTGAATCACAAATGACAGAAAACCAGCTCAAGCCAGCTTGAACAGAAAAGGGAATTTATTGCCTCCTGTACATGAAATGTCCAGGACTGCTTCAGGCACAGCTGGATCCAGGGGCTGATACGATGCCATAACGGCTCAGTCTCCATTTCTCAGCAGTGGTTTCCTGCCTTGGTTTTCCATCCTGTGGCAAGATGGCAGCTGAAGTGATGGACCTCCTTCCCCTCTTCTCATTGGGCTCTTTCTTGCCAATGCAAATCAGGATCCCATAACAGATCCTAAAGGTCCAGTTGGATCATGTGTCCATCCCTGAACCATCACTGTTCCCAGGGGGATAGAACATGTGGACTGGCCAGGCTGTGGTCACATGGCCCAGGGACTGGGCTGGATTTATATGACCTGTCATTGGGAGAGGGTTGGGTCCTCAAGGAAAGTACAGATGTTGATGCCAAAAGAAGGAAGACAGGCTGCTGGGTGGGCGCAAGCCCTGATGGCATTCTTGAAAAGCCCAGAGCTTCTACACTCTGGCCCTATCTTCACTCAGTCTAATCAGAACTGCTCTGCACTCTCAATTTCTCCATCATCATTTCATTTCATTCTTTGAGCTTTAGCCCCCGCAGTTCCCTCCACCTGGTATGTCCTTGCTCCACTTAGAGAAAATCTGATGTGTCCTTGAAGGCCTCACTCCCCCAGCTGTCCCTTCCCTTCTCAGGACTCCTCCACCCCTCTCTCTGCAGCTTTCCATGGCAAGCCTGTTTCATTTCCCTCACCTCTCCAACCACACAGCTTGGCATCAGGGTAGTCTGTAGATGACTCTCTTCCTCACTGGGACTGGTCTGGACCATCATTGTTCCCCATGGGGAGGAGGGGAAATGGGACAATTGATCATAGAGTGTCGTACCCGGATCGTGGAATCCCACCAAACACCACAGGAGCTGCGGATCAATGAAAAAACAGTGAGGAACTCTATTACAAGCTCAAGCAGGGACTCTCTTCACACAACGGCCAAGGAGCCCCTAGTGAAAGCGGCGAATCATTTTTATACTGCATAGCAGGGGAAGCGGGAAGGGAAGCTTAAGGGGATTGGTTAATTCTTCAACTAAGGGTGTCTTGTTAGCTACTGACTGGTGGGTTAGAGTAAGGGGGGGTGAGGGACTTTCCTGTCCTCCCCTGATTGGCTCGTTGAGTTTCTTTCTCTTTAAATTTCGTTTTCTCTCCTCGGGAGGGGGTTTTACTCAAAATGGCGGTGCTATCCTAAAATGGAGTCGTTTGGGTTTCACATTTCACAAGAGCACCTGCTGTATTGGCCAGAGCTGGGTACTCAAGATTCCTCATTGTCGTTGATGACTCCACCATCCATGTAACTTGAGTATGCATGCTAAGTTGCTTCAGTCACGTCCGACTCTTTGTGACTCTATGTACTGTAGCCTGCCAAGTTCCTCTGTCCATGGGATTTTCCAGGCAAGAATACTGGAGTGGGTTGCCATGCTCACTTCTAGGGGATCTTCCTGACCCAGGGTTTGAACCTGCATCTTTTATGTCTCCTGCATTAGCCACTAACACCACCTGGGAAGCCCATATCTTGAGTATAAATGGTCCCATTTTGCAGATGAATAAACTGAGGCTCAGAGACCCTCTGTGATTTTCCCAGGTCTCTCTCAGGGTCCATGGTGGAAGTGGGGCTGGAATCTGGGTCTGTCTGATGCCAAAGCACAGCTGGTGCCTGGTAAAATGTTGACAAGGGTGCAGCTGAGTCATGTTTGGCTCCCACAATTTCCAGACCCTGATCCATGGCCTTCCCCTCCACCCCTTGGATGCACCCAACTCCAGCATTTCCCCTTAGGAAGGCTACACAGTGACCTGTGTCTTCTGGAAGGAGAGCGCCAACGAGAGCTACTGGGGAGCCTGGAGCCCCGAGGGCTGTCACACACAGCGGCCCTCACCTTCCCAGGTGCTCTGTCGCTGCAGCCACCTCACCTACTTTGCTGTTCTTATGGTATGTATGCGTCCAGTCTGGATGAGGGTGGTCAGAGCTGCAGAGGGCCCCATACCTAGGACAGAGCAGAAAGGTAAAAGTTGCTGCAAGGGACAGAAATCCAACTCAAAGGGACTTGGGGGGGGGGGGTAAGAAAAAAGAAACTTATGAGTTCATGTTCCTAAAAGGTTGGATTAGGCTTCAGGCATGGCTTGATCCAGGGACTCAATATTACCGAGACAAGTCTCTATCTCAGTCTCTCCACTGTGCTTGCTTTGTGCTAGCTTAGTTCTCAGATAGGCTCTCCCCACGGAATAATAATATGGCTGCTAGTGTTTCCTGTTGTAAGTCCTACTAGGGTTCAGGTTTCTCACCAATTCTGCCAGCCAAAATCTTGGGACTGAGTCCCATAGGCCTAGAGTGTGTCACATGTCCAACCCTTAACCAATCACTGTGGGCAGAAGGAGGGAGGGCTCTGATAGGCCAGGCCTCCCGCACCTGACTGCTCATAGCAGGAGCAGGGGAGGGTCCACTCCAATGCCTAAGAGAGTGAAGGTCGGGAGGAAGGAGAGATGGGAGTTGAGAGACAGAAAAGCCACTGTTTTCAGGTCAGGACTGCTGATGGCACTGTAGAGGACAGGGGCTTGGAGCTGAGATCCTGGCAGGTCTCTGATTCAGGCAGGGGAGGGCATTTCCATGCTTCTGCCCCTGCCTTTTCCCCCACAGCGACTCTCCCAGACCCCTATCCCTGCAGAGTTGCTGGCGCCTCTCACCTACATCTCCCTGGTGGGTTGCAGCATCTCCATCGTGGCCTCGCTGCTCACTGTCTTGCTGCACCTCCAGGCCAGGTATTCCCCTGTCCTCATGCTGGGCCTGCCCACCCACTGCTGTCCAGAATGCCTCCTTCTTTTCTACTTGGCCCCGCGAGAGTCAGGTGGGCTTTCCCGGAAGGCAGAAGGCGGGGTGGGGGAGGAGTGGAGGCAGGAGACCAGCCTCATTGTATGTGGCTGATGTTGAGTTCCTGCCCCTCTTGACCTGTGTCCCGGTCATTCTGTGTCTATGAGCCCAGGGGGTGGCGCTGCCTGGTGACATCCAGGTCGCGGAAGGCCATGCTCCCACCCGCAGGAAGCAGAGTGACTCCGTAACACGCATCCACATGAACCTGCACGCCTCCGTGCTGCTCCTCAACATCGCCTTCCTGCTGAGCCCTGTGCTGGCCACGCCTCCAGTGCCCGGGGCAGCATGCGTGATGCTGGCCGCCACCCTGCACTTCGCGCTGCTTAGCTGCCTCACTTGGATGGCCATTGAAGGTTTCAACCTCTACCTCCTACTCGGGCGCGTCTACAACATCTACATCCACCGATACGTGCTCAAGCTCTGTGCCGTGGGCTGGGGTAAGCACGGTCTCCCTGCCCTCTTGCTTCCTGAGGCTTCCCGCGGGTCTTGGGTGTCTGTCCCCTCTGTTCTTTTCTTTTTCCTCCACTGCCATGACCATGGTCACCATGGACACCATCCCTGCCAACACCCACCACCACTTCCTACATGACTATTCTTATCACCACTTCCACCTCCAGAACGATTCTCATTACCATCTCCCGCACCATCATCAATCACCTCCACCGTTGCCTCCACCTCCATCACCACCACCATCCTCATCCTTGTGGTCACCACCATCTCTGGTACCACTGTCATTAGTATCCCTAGCCTCTCTATTATGTTTCCTCACCAGTTCCCAAATCCTCTCTCGGATTACCTCCCAGACACAGCCTCCCAGCAGGACCACTACCGCTACAGCTATAATCCCACCCTAGAGCCCTCGCTCATATCAGCCTTCTCTAAGCGTGTGTGTGAGCATGGGCGCTCAGTTGTGTCCGACTCTTTTGTGACTCCATGTACTATAGCCCACCAGGCTCCTCTGTCCATGGGATTTCCCAGGCAAGGATACTGGAGTGGGTTGCCATTTGCTTCTCCAGGGGATCTTCCCGGCCCGGAGATCGAACCCACGTCGCCTGCATTGGCAGACAGATTCTTAACCACTGCACTACCTGGGAAGATAGCCTTCTCTAAGACCACT
The DNA here is from genome assembly GCF_963930625.1 of Muntiacus reevesi. Classification (NCBI taxonomy): domain Eukaryota; kingdom Metazoa; phylum Chordata; class Mammalia; order Artiodactyla; family Cervidae; genus Muntiacus; species Muntiacus reevesi. Next base: position 238,486,668 of record NC_089250.1, read on the forward strand.
AGGCTGGCTAATTCCTGAGTCTGGACCACACTGACAGCGGCTGGGGGCTCAGAGCAGTCTCTTTCTTTCCCCACTACTTGCCCAGTAGAAATGTTGTAGCATCTCATCTCTGGGATCTCCTGACAAGACTCTGAGCCTCTGTCCCACTCCTCAGGGGTCCCGGCCTTCCTAGTGCTGCTCCTTCTTGCCGCCAAGAGCTCTGTTTACGGACCCTTCAAGATCCAACTCTCCGACAGCCGGGGAAACAGCACGGTCTTCAAGACCACGTCCATGTGAGTGCGCCCAAGGCTGCGGCAGGCTCCCCGGCTCTGGCAGCAGGGTCACTAGGTCCTGGGGCTCTAGATGGGGCGTCCTGTGGGCGGGGCGCTGGCGGCGGGGCCGGGAGGGGCTTCCAGAGGGCGTGGTTTCCAGGGAGCTTTGCCACGCCCCTTCCGCTGGATCCCCAAGGTCTCCCGCTGGATGAGTTATTACATCGCCGCGCCGCCGGCTAACTTTAGGAAGCACCTGCCTCCTGGCAGCTGTCGGCCAGACCCGCTCTGGCTCTCAGGCTCTGCGGTGGAGCTCAGCTTGTGCCGACTCTCCTTTCTCCTCATCACCTTGCTTCGCTCACTCTCTTGGCTCGCCACCCACCCCCGACCTGTGCGTAGGATGGCACTGCCAGCCCTCAAACCTTCCTGGCCCGAGAAGAGAGTGTTGTGGGAGTTGGAACACCCCAGGGGCCGGGCACAGCGTGTGTGTGGGGGGGAGGGGGTCTCTGGGGGGCTCTGAGGGACAGACTCTGCCTCTCCTTCCTGTGCCCTAGGACATTAATCTTTCCCTTGTGATGAAATGTTTCTAACAGGCGACATAGAAGGAACAGCTTAATAACCCCCTGTAGACCCATCACCCGCAGATGGCCGTGTGGCCTTTTCCCCTCTCCTGACTGAGATCAGCTCAGGCCTGCTGAGGGCTGACTGATCCTCACAGCCGGAACGGGTCCTATTGTCAGCCCTTGTTTACTGTCAGGGAAACCGAGGCACAGGCAGCTGAGGAGCCCTGCCCAAGGAGACCCAGTGGGGCAGGCAGAGGTGGGACTTGGTCACAGGCAGGCTGACTCTCTGGTTCCCAACCTCTGCCCACCCCAGCCTCCGGGAAGTAAGGGTCCTGGGCACCGTGTGGGGCTGTTCGATTCAGTTCAGTCGCTCAGTCGTGCCCGACTCTTTGTGGTCCCAGGGACTGCAGCACGCCAGGCCTCCCTGTCCATCACCAACTCCTGGAGTTGACTCAAACTCATGTCCATCGTGTTGGTGATGCCATCCAACCATCTCATCCTCTGTTGTCCCTTCTCCTGCCTTCATTTGTTCCCAGCATCGGGTCTTTTCTAATGAGGCAGTTCTTCACATCAGGTGGCCAAAGTATTGGAGCTTCAGCATCAATCCTTCCAATGAATATTCAGGACTGATTTCCTTTAGGATAGATTGGTTGGATCTCCTTGCAGTCCAAGGGACTCTCAAGAGTCTTCTCAACACCACAGTTCAAAAAAAAGAAAGCTGACCGCCAAAGAATTGATGCTTTTGAACTGTGGTGTTGGAGAGGACTTTTGAGAATGGGGCTGAGGTGAGGTTAATTCCTCTCACTGTGAGGGTCAGATGGTTCCTCTGAGGAAGGGTGACTTAGGACTCTTTGAATGTGTGTTTTATTATATAATTTGCTGACATGGGTGAAATAACTGAAGTGACACTTCCATAGGACAGGAAGTGGGTCAATGCAGAGGGGTGCAGAGCAACCCCCCCACCCACTAAGAACTGGCTTCTCCTGAGTCTTCCTCACCTCTTCCTGTCTTCTCTCACCCTGTGTTTTGTGACTTTCATTCACTTGCCTTTAAAAAACCCTTACTACATATGTATGTATTCTTTACAAAATTTTTTTACATGTTTTATTTTTTAAGTTGAAGTATGATTGACATATAGTGAAAGTGAAAGTCGCTCAGTCTTGTCCGACTCTGCTGTATAGTCTATAGAATTCTCCAGGCCAGAATACTGGAGTTAGTAGTCTTTCCCTTCTCCAGGGGATCGTCCCAACCCAGGGATCAAACCCAGGTGTCCTGCATTGCAGGTGGATTCTTTACCAGCTGAACTACAAGGGAAGCCCAAGAATACTGGAGTGGGTAGCCTATCCCTTCTCCAGTGGATCTTCCTGACCCAGGAATCGAACTGGAGCCTCCTACGTTGCAGGCAGATTCTTTACCAACTGAGCTATCAGGGAAGCCCATATAATACTATATTAATTACAGGTACACAGCATAATGATTTGGTATTTATATATATATATATTGCAAAATGACCATTGCAATACATGTAGTTAACATCCGTCACCATATGTAGTTATAGAATTTATTTTTCTTGTGGTGAGAACTCTACTCTCTTAGCAACTTTCAAATATGCAATGCAGTATTATTATTTATTTTTATTTTATTTTATTTTTAACTTTTTGGCCACACTTCACAGCATGTGGGATCTTAGTTCACAGACCAGGGATTGAACCTGTGCTCCCTGCAGTGGAATTTCGCGTCTTAACCACTGGTGGTTATTGTTGTTCAGTTGCTCAATCATGTCCGACTCTGCGACCCCAGGGACTGTGGATGCCAGGCTTCCCTGTCCTTCACTATCTCTGGGGGTTTGCTCAGACTCATGTCCATTGAGTCAGTGATGCCACTCAACCATCTCATCCTCTGTCACCCCCTTCTCCTTCTGCCCTCAATCTTTCCTAGCATCAGGGTCTTTTCCAAGAAAGACCCTTAATGGCTGGACCGCCAGGGAATTCCCCTGCAATGCAGTATTATTAACAGTAGTCATCATACTGTACATTAGATCCCCAAGACTTACTTATTTTATAAATGGAAGTTTGTACCTTTGACCCACTTCACCCATTTTTACCCACTCCCTCACCCCCACCCCCTGTGGCCTGGCTGGAAAGCCAGTTTCAGGATTTTGCCATGTGTGCGATCAGGCAAGAAATAATGGGGACAGGATTCAGGAGACAGTCCAGAGGCCTAGGAGACCGTGGCTTCCCCGCCTCGGGCCTTGGGAGCCATACCCATCCCGGCGCTTACCCCTCCTCTGCAGATGCTGGGTGCAGAACTCCTGGGTGCACAGTGTCCTGGTCATGGGCTATGGTGGCCTCACGTCCCTCTTCAACCTGGTGGTGCTGGCCTGGGCGCTGAGGGTCCTCAACAAACTGCGGGCGCGGGAGAAGGCGCCGGGTGCCCGGGCCTGCCGGGACACCGTCACCGTGCTGGGGCTCACGGTGCTGCTGGGCAGCACCTGGGGCTTGGCCTTCTTCTCCTTCAGCGTCTTCCTGCTGCCCCAGCTCTTCCTCTTCACCATCCTCAACTCGCTTTACGGTAGGGCCTGTGGATGGCGGGGAGGAAACCCTTGGGGGGGTGGTGGATCGTGGACAGCAGGTACTGTCTACTGCTGAAGGGCTCCAGGTCGAGGGGGCTGAAATTTGGCCCCTGACAGTCTGGTTTGGGGCTACACCAGCCCACAGGAAGGGGGCGCCACCTTGTAATTTGCACAAAGGCAACCTATGGGCTTGTGCAGGCTGGTCCTCCAGCTCCTACGCTCCATCCCTTTTGACTTCCTACAGTGAGGGCTTCTGAGAATTACTCCTGGGCGTCAGGGAGGCCCAACTAGCCCCGACCCAGAAGGTGCCTGGGTTTGGGGGGAGGCCCCACGCTGCTCCGTGACGCTCCCACTGACCAGTTTTTTGCTTGCAGGTTTCTTCCTCTTCCTGTGGTTCTGCTCTCAGAGGTGCCGCTCAGAGGCAGAGGCTGAGGCAGAGATGGAGGTGTTCACCTCCTCCCAGATGGTGCAGTAGTCTGGACTACCTGGACTTTCTGGCCCGGAGCTCCCAGCTTCTCTGGGTGCCTGCAGAAGAGAAGATGGCAGGCCAGCTGCTGGAGGCCAGAGGCCACTGTCACCTCCCGGGGGCCTTGTCCACCTCCATGGCTTCCCCAGGCCCAGAGGGCAGGATGTTGCTCTACCTCCTCTGGCATTATGCTCCGAATGCCAGGTCAACCCCACCTGGGGGCAGCCAACCCTGGTGCCTGGGCCCAGCTGGCCAAGCCTGTGACCAGAGCACTGGTCGCAGAGTCAAAAGGTCATGTTTCCGCGTCTGGCTCTGAGTCTCACTGTCTGACCTTGGACCTGTCATTTCTCACTGGCCCTCACCGACCATCTGTGACATTGGGACAGATGGCTCTGGTCTTGCCCTGTCCCAGAGCTCTATGCAGATTGAATGAGACCAGGGAGGAAGAGGTCATGGTGGGGTGGGGCAGCTGGCCGAGGGCAGCTGGGGGCAGGGTCTTGACCAGCCTGTCCTGGAAAGGCCTGCTGGGCCCTGCTTCCTTCCTTGGGGAGAGGGTCATCCCAGGTCTGGGGTCCCCAACCCAGTGCTTAGAGACCCACCTAGTGTCTGAGACCTCATCAGCCTGTGTCCAAAGTTTCTTTTCCTTTTGCTCCCAGATTATGAGGACTAACTCCAAGCCCACCTTTCCCAAAGATCAGAAAATCCTGTCCTTCCCAGAGGCTCCTCCTCCAGGGCTCCCCAGACCCCTATAGGCCATTTAGACTAGTGACTGAGGTCATAGGACTTCCTGGAGGTGGGAGGGGAGTGCCTCATTCCCCTTCATCTGAGCTCCAGTGGCCAGGCATTTTGATGACTGGGCGGGTTTGAATTTCCTCTGGTAAGGTGTGAGGATGTGTGTTCTAAATCTCAGATTTGCTGGTCTGTTCTCTTGGAGCTGGGAGGCACCTACAGTATTTATGAATTGGTATAAATTATGCCAATTTTGTCTTTTGTCTTTTGTCATGCTGCACATTCTTGTTTCCTTCTCATTTGCTATGTTAGCCGTCACTGTTGTAGAGACTCACCATTGCCCTCGACCTGTCCTAACAGATCGAGTGGACCACTCCTGAAGCCAGCGCATTTCCCAGACTTCCCACCAGGGGGCGATGTTGGCCCACATCGGAAGCCACTGGGTCCAAAACCACGTCTGGAGATGCTGTGGTCGCCTGTCTGTGGACAGGACACACCAGATGGAGAGGCCCTGCCTCCAGGACTGTGCGTGCTGAGTGACCAGCAGGGGGGATACCACCCTGCCTCCATGGCCATTCCTCTTTCCCAACACAGCTGCCCGCTCCGGCTCTTGGTGTCTTGTGCTCTGGGCATCTTGCACTAGAGCAGTGGGCTGGGGTAGTTCTCAGGGACTGGCTCCAGGCCATCAGACAGATTTTGATGACTTTGAACATCACAGGGGGGGAATTGGAGCCAGATCCCTTTTCTCCCAGGGGGACCCTCTGCCCTCTGTTCATTTCTTAAGTGAATAGCCTTTCATGAGGTGGCGAGTGGTTTAATTCCAGGGCTAGACGGCCTGGGCTCAAGTGCCAGGCCTGTCACTTGTTGCCTGTGTGACCATGGACAAACCATTCCATCTGTCTGTGCCCGAGTTTTCCCTTCTGTAAGATAGGGGTAATAGTAACACCTGCTTAGAAGGTTAAATAAAATAACCCATATAAAGAGGCTTAGCAGAGGGTAAGTAAGTGCTCAGTAAATGGTTACCGCCATCGTTCATGTTTTGTTATTACTGTTAGCAGTGCCACCTGAGTTTCAGAGGCCGATCCACCTAAGGTCCAGGTCTGCTTGTCCTCGCAGGTCCAGCTCCTCTCTGGGCACAGCCTGTGTCCCTTGGCTTTGCCACTTTCCCCAGAGCTGCCTCTGCCCCAACCTTGCTGGCCTTTGGTCATTTTAGGAGCATTCTCCATGTGGTACAGCCTCCAGGCCATTGCCACCGATCACCCTACCCCTCTGTTCCCCAATTCTCTGATCTAGTGAATTCTTAGCGGCTCAGTTATCATGTCTTCCATGAAATCTCTCCAGTTTTCCCACAGAGAAGGTCTCTTTCCCACTCTGACTCCAGGCAGAGTGTCCCCCTGCCTCTATCAGGGTGATGTGAGCCCCTCTCTGAACTCCCCTGGTTTGGCCAGCCCTGGCATGTACCAGGCTCCCCAGGCCTTGGGATGGGCCCCCATTCCAATGAGGGTGCCGAGGATCATGGGAATCTCCGGCCCCTCTCTTGGGCAGCTCCAGGGAGCAGTGTCCCAGGCTGACTCCGCAGACCAGTAAAGCAGGGCCTTGCCTGGGAGCTCCCTCCCCCATCCCCACCCCAGCCCGGACCTGGCCTTTTAGATCCTACCAAGCCTGGGCTGCCCAACGGAGGATGTGGCCACAGTGACACAGAATGGGGCTAGTAATTCTAGGAAACAGCCCTAGGCATGTGGCCCTGAGCCTGGTTGGGTTCAGGCTCTGGGTAGGTACCACTTCCCGGAAATGCCCCAGCTGGGTGTGGGGGCAGGGATGAGGGAGCCTCTGTGTCCGCCTCTCACTCCCAGCAGGGTCCTGGCCTTGCCCGGACTCCACACCGGGCCCAACTCTCAGGGGCTTCCAGACTTAGGAAGATGGAGTGGGTGGTGTCTGGGCAGGGCCGCTTCTCAGGGCCAGAGACTCCGAGGAGGCACCTGGTGAGGGATGACAAGTCGATACCAGGAAGGCCACAGACTAGCAGTTTCTGTGTTGCTTTGCTGTTGTTTTTTCAGAAAGGCATAGTGTGTACGGAGGGAGGAGTGTTGAATGAGGGTTGTCCAATAAAACCCAAGATGCTCGATTTGGGGGACAGATACACAAAAAGTTCACTGTTTATCTGAAATTCAAATTTCATCCTATAGATTTCCATCTGCTTATTTTTTCCTTAGTTCTTTTGCTAAGCCTGGCAACACGCTTTTTTTTTTTTAATATAATTTTTGGCTGCTCTGGATCTTCGTTACTGTGCACACTATTTGTGATGCACTAGTACTAGTTGTGATGCGTGGGCTTCTCACTGTGGTGACCTTTGCTGCGGAGCACGGGCTCTAGAGCTCTTGGGCTTCAGTGGTTAGTTGTTGCATGGGGGCTCAGCAGTGGGGCACACAGGCTTAGTTTATGTTGTTAGGAAGGAGCATCAGCGCGGGGGTCTGGGACGTGCAGTCTTTACCCTTCACACATATCCACTGTGTGCCAACTGGGGAACCCTCTGCCACCTGGGTGAGTCCTGACCTCCACTCAGGGCTTCTCTTCCCGGGCTCCCCTTGTCAATCAAGGTTGCCACCGGAATGCTCGAGGGCTCTGCCTTCAGGTGCCCCTCGCATCAACCGTGGTCCAGACCTGGCCTCCATCCTCCTCTCCACAGCCCTCCCTGGCTTCCCACTCCCAGTCTGAGCTTTACTCCAAAGCAGAGGGAATTTTTTTCATCCTGTAAGCTGCCCATGTTCTCTGCTGACACCCTTCCATACCCTTCCCCTCCTCATAGTCACACTTCCCACTGGAGCTCGAAAGGCCGTGGGGGTCAGACTTGTGCTCACGTCTCCCACCCTTCTTCCACCATTTCCTCCTTGTCCTCCTTGTTCCTGCCATGCTCAACCACTTCACGTTCTCTGAACAGGCGCTTTCTCACCTCCAGGCCTTGCACAAGCTTCCAGGAACGCTGTCCCTCAGGTCTTTCGTTTGCAGAAAGATGACAACACACCCTAATGACCTCAGTCTGGCAGCCTCTCCTGATTTCTCTGTCTGGACCAGGAAGCTGCTCTTGACCGGTAAAGCTGATTTTGGAGAGATAGCAGTGAGCGGTCCTGAAGAGAGATCTTAGTTCCCTGTCCAGGAATCGAACCTGGGTAACCCTGGATGAAAACCAGGAATCCTAGTCCCCAGGGGTGGAGGTGAGAAGCAAAGTGACCTGGCTCTTTCCTCCCATTTGAAAACAAGAATGTTTCAAGGAGACAAAAACTGTAAAAACAGGTACAAAGTTTATTATTCAAGACACAGCATAAGGTGTGGGAATGCACACAGAAGCAGTTTGTTTATTTAAGACAGAAGCCAGGCAGAGATACATACCTGGAGAGGAGTGCTGGCGTCCTGAATGGGGCGTGGTAAAGAGGCGATTCAGATCACTTCTATAGGACAGTCCCTCTGGGTCTTTGTTTACATTTGGCCAGTTATCTCATTTTTTCTTTATACCTGACTGGTCCTAGCACCCTCCCCAAGATGCATGTGCAACTATTTGCTAAGATGGATCCTACAGCAGAGGCCTGTGGGTGCATTCCATGCTTATTATGGAGGGTGCCCCTTCCCTTTTTGACCCCCAAGAAGCCTTCCTGCTCCTTCCTGCTCCCCAATGTCCTTCCTGGACATTACATACATGCACGTGTGCAGATAGGAAAGTTTTCCTGACCTCAGGAGCAGGCGGCTTATCTCTTTACTTTAGCAGAGCTCAGCTTTTGCAATTAGCTTTGTCCTTGGAGTGTCTGGATGAGAACAAACCTTCAGTTTTACTCCACTTGACAAACACCAGCTGTCCAGCCCAGGGGCCCCATCTATCGCCTACCTCAAAAGCTAGGATGGGGCCTTCTCTTGGCTCCACAGCCTTTGCCCTTCCCTCATGACAGTAATTGTGGATATCCATATCATGTAAAAAGTGAATTTTATCATCTGCAAGTTTACTTCAACCAATCTGACTTTTAAAAATTGATAAACTAGGGAGAAGCTGACAAATCCTCCAGCAACATGGGATGTTTCAAATGCCTCTCTCTCTCTTTTATTAAAAAAAATTATTATTTTATTTGGCTGTGTTGGGTCTTAGTTGGAGCATGTGGGATCTAATTCCCTAACCAGGGATCGAACTGGGATCCCCGGCATTGGGAACATGGAGTCTTAGCCACTGGACCATCAAGGAAGTCCCTCAGATGCTTCTCTTAGTTACAGATGGCAAAGCTGAACAAACTAACCAAGAAACAGAAGATCTGAATATATAAGAAACAGATTTGATGTAATGAACATTAATTGAATTTTGTCTCCCATAATCAGATTCTCCTTAAGCACTTAAGGACTATTTTTAAAAACTGACAGTAGACTAGATTAGAAAGCAAGTTTCAAAAAAAAAATTTGCAAAGAATTGCTATTGGAACCCTATTCTTTGAACTTGATGAAGTGGAGCTAGTAATAACAAAAAATGTAATTTAAAAATCCCCACATGTTTGGAAATTTGTCACTGGGATAAACAAATTGACCAAGGGAATGGAAAAGAGAGCCTGGAAACAGGAGAAGGCATATGTGGGACTCTGGTATGTGACAGTGGAAGCTAGCAGACCAGGGAAGGGGAGGGACCGTGTGGAGCAGGTGACACATGTGAGAAGTCCACTTGAATCTCTGCCTTACAGTGGATATGAGAATCAGCTCTAGGGACTTCCCTGGTGGTCCAGTGGTTAAAACTCAGGGTTCCACTGCAGGGGGCGCAGTTTCAATCTCCGATTGGGGAACTAAGATCCCACATGCCTTGCGGAGTGGCCGAAGATCTAAAAAACAAACAAACAAAAACCCAAAAAACAAGAATCAGCTCTAGATGAATTAAGTGTTTACATGTCAAAAGCACAACTTCAATACTGTTAGAAGAAAATATAGATTAACATCTTTCTGATTTCAAGGTGGGGAAAAGAGCCCTTAAAGAAAACATCAAAAAAGTGTTAACCATGATGAAACGATGGATGCAATTGACCACATGCTAATTTGTGTTTGAGACGGAGTCACAGATGTAGAAAACAAACATGGTTACCAGGGGGGAGGCAGGGGAGGGATAAATTGGGAGACTGGGTTGACATACACATACTACTGTTTAGATTAAATATAACTAATAAGGATCTCCTGTAAAGCACAGGGAACTCTTCTCAATATTCTGTAATGACCTGTATGGGGAAAGAATCTAAAAAAGGAGTGGGTGTATGTATATGTGGACTTCCCAGGTCATGCTAGTGGTAAAGAATCTACCTGCCAATGCAGGAGACACAAGAAACTTGGGTTCCATCCCTGGGTCGGGAAGATCCCCTGGAAGAGGACATGGCAGCATTCTTGCCTGGAGAGTCCCCATGGACAGAGGAGCCTGGCGGGCTACAGTCCATTGGGTCTCAAAGAGTCCGGCATGACTGAAGTGACTGAGCACGCACATGTATGTATATGTACAACTGATCACTTTGGTGTACAGCAGAAATTAGCACAACATTTTAAATCAGCTATACTCCAGTTTAAAAAAATTCTATTTCCCAAAATACACCTGAAAGGAAGTGAAAAGACAAGCCAAATTTGGGAAAAGATGTAAGCACAGAGTTGGTATCAAGATCCCCTATGAATCAGTAAGAAAAGAAAAACAACTTAGGAGAAAAATGAGCAGAAACCATGAACTGGCATTTCCAAAAAATTGAAAGAGCTCTGGCCAGATAACATGCCATGGCTTTCATCTCAAAAACCCTGAAATACATAGGCAGCGGCCACTCACTCTGAAAGGAAAATCAGATCGAAGTCAGGTCATTAAAGTAATTTAGCCTAGGGTCACTTAATGCATTTTCTCTAATAGACTTTGAGATCTCCATTTACTCACTTCTTTATACCTTAGAAACTCTTTGCTATGTTCCCACATATCTTGGGTCTCTTCCTTAGTCATATGTTTGTCCAGGTTACATACAGTAGGCTTCAGGGAATATAACTTAAGTAGGGGTCCCCAACCTCTGGGATCTAGCATCTGATGATCGCAGGGCGGGGAGGGGGCTGCTCATGTAATAATAATTGAAATAATGTGCACAATAAATGTAATATACCCTGACTCAGTATACACTGGCTATACAGAGTGTATATATTATATACATTGTATATAATATATACACAGTGTATATAATATACACTGGCTCAGTGGTAAAGAATCTGTCTGCAATGCAGGAGACCTGGGTTCGATCCCTGTGTTGGGATGATCCGCTAGAAGGGAATACTCCACTATTCTGGCCTGGAGAAGTCCACGGACAGAGGAGCCTGGTGGGCTATAGCCCATGGGGTCACGAAGAGTTGGACACGACTGAGTGACTAACACTTTCAGTTTTTCACTACTTGAATCATCTCCAAACCATACCTCCCCACCCCGGTCTGTGGAAAATTTGTCCTCCATGAAACCAGTCCCTGGTGCCAAATAGGTTGGGGACCGCTGACTTAAAGGCAGTGCTTTATGCAGTGCCACTGGTAACCTGAGAAGAAGGGGTGTGGGATAAAAAGAAATCCAAGATAGCCTTGCAGTCCAAAGACTCGCCACTTGCTGACTGGCCGTGGTCTTGCACTGTGGTCTCTGACTGGGGACACATCTAGCTGAGATTTGACCACCTTGTGGGCACCAGGCCCTGCGCCGTGGGTGTGAGCCGGCGGGAAGTCGATGTCCCCTCCCAGGTCTGAGGTCCCCGGGGCTCTGTAGGCAGAAGCAGAAAGGCTTCTGGAAGACGTCCTCCACTGCCACCATCACCACAGAACCCACAGCCACCACCTTCCCCGTTTTGCTGCCCAGCCTCGTCTCCATTTGCTTCTGAAAAACAATGAAAGTGAGCGTGGCATTGCTACACCTGGGAGTTTTCAGGCTTTTCTTCCTCTGAGCCCCATCCTCTCACTCATAATGGTGAGAGGGAACCCTTACTATGTACCCGATATTTCCTACATATATTAGCTCATTTAATTTTCCCCACAACCCTGTGACGTGGGTTTGATTGTCATCAGACTCATTCCACCCATGAGGAGACTGGTGCACAGAAAGTTTAAGTGACTTGCCCGAGGTCACACAGCTACTCAGAGCCGGAGCTGAGGTTCACATCAGCTTCTGACTCCTTATCAGAACCGTGAGGGGCTGGGCACAAGCCCACCGGACGGCGAATTCCGTGGAGCCAGGAGCCATGTGTATTTGCGCTGTGGACCCACCCACTTTCTGTGCTTAGAAAGTCAGCCACAATTGTCATCCCAGCAGGATCTGTCAGGGAGGCAGGGAGCTAGCCTAGGAGAGAATCTGAGACAGTCTGAGTTCAAATCCTGGCTCTGCAACTCACTCACCATAGACCTTGGCAAGCCTCTCGAGGCCCCTCTGAGACTTAGGTTTCTCACCTGTAAAATGGGGGCTGTCCTAGTTGCTATTTCCAAGACTGCTCTGAGGGGTCAGGGAGAGATAAGTGTGGCTTGGTCAGGAGTAGGCCCTTCAGAGTGTGCGTGAATGCCTGGTCCACCGCCTCACACACCATTGGTGCTGTGAACTGTCCAAGGACATTTAGATGAGAACCTCAGCCTATGGGTCAGAAGGTCAGCGCCTGGAATTAGGGTGAAGTAGGCTCCTTAGCTGGCCAGGATGGCCAGAGCTGCCAAGCCAGATCCTGGGGCGGTCATTACTTTCATGACCACCAGGGGTCGCGGTTGACCACTCCTGCCTTTCTCCCTGGTCCCAGAGCCCAGAGGCAGCCTGCAGAGGACCTGGGGGACCCCGACATTCCTGCCAACTGCAAGGTGGGAACATTTCCAGCAAGAGTGCATCTGAGGCCCTGACCTGGCTTTCCCACCTCTGTTAAAGAAGAAACCTGGTAGATTTTCCCATCCTCCTGTGGGAATGTCTGCTGTTCTTCTATCCACCCATCTGTCTCTGTTCATTCACTCATCTGTTCATCCGTTCATCCTTCTGTCTGTCCATCTGCTCATTATTCCTTTATTTTCCATTTCATTTGCTCATGAATACACTTATCTGTCCTTTTATCCAGCCATCCACCTGACCATCCATCCATTCATCCTTCCATCCACCCAATACCCAACCTCTGTCTATCTGCCGTCTATCAATCCCACATGCGCAGAGATTATATTGAGGCAGACTTGCTCAGCCTGGGGTTCCCCATGAAGGGAGGAGGCCCAGGTGCTGCTCCAACCACCCCTCTCCCCCAGGCTCACCATCTGCTGGGACCAGGGATATACCAGGCAATGATAACATAACATGATGTGTGTGGACAAAATTGGGGTAGCAAAAATGTCACATTTCATTATTTTTTTTTTCATTTATTTTTATTAGTTGGAAGCTAATTACTTCACAACATTGCAGTGGGTTTTGTCATACATTGACATGAATCAGCCATGGAGTTATATGTATTCCCCATCCCGATCCCCCCTCCCACCTCCCTCTCCACCCGATTCCTCTGGGTCTTCCCAGTGCACCAGGCCCGAGCACTTGTCTCATGCATCCCACCTGGGCTGGTGATCTGTTTCACTATAGATAATATACATGCTGTTCTCTAGAAACATCCCACCCTCGCCTTCTCCCACAGAGTCCAAAAGACTGTTCTATACATCTGTGTCTCTTTTTCTGTTTTGCATATAGGGTTATCATTACCATCTTTCAAATTCCATATATATGTGTTAGTACGCTGTAATGTTCTTTATCTTTCTGGCTTACTTCACTCTGTATAATGGGCTCCAGTTTCATCCATCTCATTAGAACTGATTCAAATGAATTCTTTTTAACGGCTGAGTAATACTCCATGGTGTATATGTACCACAGCTTCCTTATTCATTCGTCTACGGATGGACAACTAGGTTGCTTCCATGTCCTGGCTATTATAAACAGTGCTGCGATGAACATTGGGGTGCATGTGTCTCTTTCAGATCTGGTTTCCTCAGTGTGTATGCCCAGAAGTGGTATTGCTGGGTCATATGACAGCTCTATTTCCAGTTTTTTAAGAAATCTCCACACTGTTCTCCATAGTGGCTGTACTAGTTTGCATTCCCACCAACAGTGTAAGAGGGTTCCCTTTTCTCCACACCCTCTCCAGCATTTATTGCTTGTAGACTTTTGGATAGCAGCCATCCTGACTGGCGTGTAATGGTACCTCATTATGGTTTTGATTTGCATTTCTCTGATAATGAGTGATGTTGAGCATCTTTTCATGTGTTTGTTAGCCATCTGTATGTCTTCTTTGGAGACATGTCTGTTTAGTTCTTTGGACCATTTTTTGATTGGGTCATTTATTTTTCTGGAATTGAGCTTCAGGAGTTGCTTGTATATTTTTGAGATTAATCCTTTGTCTGTTGCTTCATTTGCTATTATTTTCTCCTAATCTGAGGGCTGTCTTTTCACCTTACTTATAGTTTCCTTTGTTGTGCAAAAGCTTTTAAGTTTCATTAGGTCCCATTTGTTTATTTTTGCTTTTATTTCCAATATTCTGGGAGGTGGATAGTAGAGGATCCTGCTGTGATTTATGTCGGAGAGTGTTTTGCCTATGTTCTCCTCTAGGAGTTTTATAGTTTCTGGTCTTACATTTAGATCTTTAATCCATTTTGAGTTTATTTTTGTGTATGGTGTTAGAAAGTGTTCCAGTTTCATTCTTTTACAAGTGGTTGACCAGTTTTCCCAGCACTACTTGTTAAAGAGGTTGTCTTTTTTCCATTGTATATCCTTGCCTCCTTTGTCGAAGATAAGGTGTCCATAGGTTCATGGATTTATCTCTGGGCTTTCTATTCTGCTCCATTGATCTATATTTCTGTCTTTGTGCCAGTACCATACTGTCTTGATGACTGTGGCTTTGTAGTAGAGTCTGAAGTCAGGCAGGTTGATTCCTCCAGTTCCATTCTTCTTTCTCAAGATTACTTTGGCTATTCGAGGTTTTTTGTATTTCCAGACAAATTGTGAAATTATTTGTTCTAGTTCTGTGAAAAATACCGTTGGTAGCTTGATAGGGATTGCACTGAATCTATAGATTGCTTTGGGTAGAATAGCCATTTTGACAACATTGATTCTTCCAATCCATGAACATGGTATGTTTCTCCATCTGTTTGTGTCCTCTTTGATTTGTTTCATCAGTGTTTTATAGTTTTCTATGTATAGGTCTTTTGTTTCTTTAGGTAGATATACTAAGTATTTTATTCTTTTTGTTGCAATGGTGAATGGTATTGTTTCCTTAATTTCTCTTTCTGTTTTCTCATTGTTAGTGTATAGTAATGCAAGGGATTTCTGTGTGTTAATTTTATATCCTGCAACTTTACTATATTCATTGATTAGCTCTAGTAATTTTCTGGAAGAGTCTTTAGGGTTTTCTATGTAGAGGATCATGTCATCTGCAAACAATGAGAGTCTCACTTCTTCTTTTCCTATCTGGATTCCTTTTACTTCTTTTTCTGCTCTGATTGCTGTGGCCAAAACTTCCAAAACTATGTTGAATAGTAGTGGTGAGAGTGGGCACCCTTGTCTTGTTCCTGATTTCAGGGGAAATGCTTTCAATTTTTCACCATTGAGGGTAATGCTTGCTGTGAATTTGTCATATATAGCTTTTATTATGTTAGGTATGTTCCTTCTATTCCTGCTTTCTGGAGAGTTTTAATCATAAATGAGTGTTGGATTTTGTCAAAGACTTTCTCTGCATCTATTGAGATAATCATATGGTTTTTACCTTTTAATTTGTTAATGTGGTGTATTACATTGATTGATTTGTGGATATTAAAGAATCCTTGCATTCCTGGGATAAAGCCCACTTGGACATGGGGTATGATTTTTTTAATATGTTGTTGGATTCTGTTTGCTAGAATTTTGTTAAGGATTTTTGCATCTATGTTCATCAGTGATATTGGCCTGTAGTTTTCTTTTTTTGTGGCATCTTTGTCTGGTGTTGGTATTAGGGTGATGGTGGCCTCATAGAATGAGTTTGGAAGTTTATGTTCTACTGCAATTTTCTGGAAGAGTTTGAGTAAGATAGGTGTTAGCTCTTCTCTAAATTTTTGGTAGAATTCAGCTGTGAGGTCATCTGGTCCTGGGCTTTTGTTTGCTGGAAGATTTCTGATTACAGTTTTGATTTCCTTGCTTGTGATGGCTCTGTTAAGATCTTCTATTTCTTCCTGGTTCAGTTTTGGAAAGTTATTCTTTTCTAAGAATTTGTCCATTTCTTCCAAGTTGTCCATTTTATTGGCATAGAGCTGCTGGTAGTAGTCTCTTATGATCCTTTGTATTTCAGTGTTGTCTGTTGTGATCTCTCCATTTTCATTTCTAATTTTGTTAATTTGGTTCTTTTCTCTTTGTTTCTTAATGAGTCTTGCTAATGGTTTGTCAATTTTGTTTATTTTTTCAAAAAACCAGCTTTTAGCTTTGTTGATTTTTGCTATGGTCTCTTTAGTTTCTTTTGCATTTATTTCTGCCCTAATTTTTAAGATTTCTTTCCTTCTACTAACCCTGAGGTTCTTCATTTCTTCCTTCTCCAATTGCTTTAGGTGTAGAGTTAGGTTATTTATTTGACTTTTTTCTTGTTTCTTGAGGTAAGCCTGTAATGCTATGAATCTTCCCCTTAGCACTGCTTTTACAGTGTCCCATAGGTTTTGGGTTGTTGTGTTTTCATTTTCATTGATTTCTATGCATATTTTGATTTCTTTTTTGATTTCTTCTATGATTTGTTGGTTATTCAGAAGCGTGTTATTTAGCCTCCATATGTTGGAATTTTTAACAATTTTTTTCCTGTAATTGAGATCTAATCTTACTGCACTGTGGTCAGAAAAGATGACTGGAATGATTTCAATTTTTTTGAATTTTCCAAGACCAGATTTATGGCCCAGGATGTGATCTATTCTGGAGAAGGTTCCGTGTGCACTTGAGAAAAAGGTGAAGTTGATTGTTTTGGGGTGAAATGTCCTATAGATATCAATTAGGTCTAGCTGGTCCGTTGTGTCATTTAAGGTTTGTGTTTCCTTGTTAATTTTCTGTTTAGTTGATCTATCCATAGTTGGGAGTGGGGTATTAAAGTCTCCCACTATTATTGTGTTACTATTAATTTCCTCTTTCATACTCGTTAGCATTTGCCTTACATATTGCGGTGCTCCTATGTTGGGTGCATATATATTTATAATTGTTATATCTTCTTCTTGGATTGATCCTTTGATCATTATGTAGTGTCCTTCTTTGTCTCTTTTCACATCCTTTATTTGAAAGTCTATTTTATCTGATATGAGTATTGCGACTCCTGCTTTCTTTAGGTCTCCGTTTGCGTGAAATATTTTTTTCCAACCCTTCACTTTTAGTCTGTATGTGTCTCTTGTTTTGAGATGGGTCTCTTGTAGACAGCATATATAGGGGTCTTGTTTTTGTATCCATTCAGCCAATCTTTGTCTTTTGGTTGGGGCATTCAACCCATTTACATTTAAGGTAATTATTGATAGGTGTGGTCCCGTTGCCATTTACTTTGTTGTTTTGGGTTCACGTTTATACAACCTTTCTGCATTTCCTGTCTAGAGAAGATCCTTTAGCATTTGTTGAAGAGCTGGTTTGGTGGTGCTGAATTCTCTCAGCTTTTGCTTGTCTGTAAAGCTTTTGAATTCTCCTTCATATCTGAATGAGATCCTTGCTGGGTACAGTAATCTAGGTTGTAGGTTATTCTCTTTCATTACTTTAAGTATGTCCTGCCATTCCCTTCTGGCCTGGAGGGTTTCTATTGATAGATCGGCTGTTATCCTTATGGGAATCCCTTTGTGTGTTATTTGTTGTTTCTCCCTTGCTGCTTTTAATATTTGTTCTTTGTGTGTGATCTTTGTTAATTTGATTAATATGTGTCTTGGGGTGTTTCGCCTTGGGTTTATCCTGTTTGGGACTCTCTGGGTGTCTTGGACTTGGGTGGCTATTTCCTTCCCCATTTTAGGGAAGTTTTCAGCTATTATCTCCTCGAGTATTTTCTCATGGCCTTTCTTTTTGTCTTCTTCTTCTGGGACTCCTATGATTCGAATGTTGGGGCATTTCACATTGTCCCAGAGGTCCCTGAGGTTGTCCTCATTTCTTTTGATTCTTTTTTCTTTTTTCCTCTCTGCTTCATTTATTTCCACCATTTTATCTTCTACCTCACTTATCCTATCTTCTGTCTCCATTATTCTACTCTTGGTTCCCTCCAGAGTGTTTTTGATCTCATTTATTGCATTATTCATTTTTAATTGACTGCTTTTTATTTCTTCTAGGTCTTTATTAAACATTTCGTGCATCTTCTCAATCTTCGTCTCCAGGCTATTTATCTGTAACTCCATTTTGTTTTCAAGATTTTGGATCATTTTTATTATCATTATTCTAAATTCTTTTTCAGGTAGATTCCCTATCTCCTCCTCTTTTGTTTGACTTGGTGGACTTTTTTCATGTTCCTTTACCTGTTGGGTATTTCTCTGCCTTTTCATCTTGTTTAGATTGCTGTGTCTGGAGTGGGCTTTCTGTATTCTGGAGGTCTGTGGTTCCTTTTTATTGTGGAGGTTTTACCCAGTGGGTGGGGTTGGACGATTGGCTTGTCAAGGTTTCCTGGTTAGGTAAGCTTGCGTCGGTGTTCTGGTGCGTGGAACTAGATTTCTTCTCTCTGGAGTGCAATGGAGTGCCCAGTAATGAGTTTTGAGATGGGTCTATATGTTAGGTGTGACCTTGGGCAGCCTGTATGTTGACGCTCAGGGCTATGTTCCTGCATTGCTGGAGAATTTGCGTGGTATGTCTTGCTCTAAATCTTATTGGCTCTTGGGTGGTGGTTGGTTTCAGTGTAGGTATGGAGGCTTTTGGACAGTCTCTTATTACTTAAAGTTCCATGTAGTCAGGAGTTTCCTGGTGTTCTCAGGTTTTGGGCTTAAGTCTCCTGCCTCTGGATTTCAGTTTTATTCTTCCAGTAGTCTCAAGACTTCTCCAACTATACAGCCCTGATAATAAAACTTCTAGGTTAATGGCAAAAAGATTCTCCCCCATGAGGGACACCCAGAGAGGTTCACAGAGTTACATGAAGAAGAGGAGAGGGAGGAGGGAGATAGAGATGAGCAGGAGGAGAAAAAGGGGGATCAAGAGGAGAGAGACAGATCTACGCAGTTGCCTGTTCCCAGAGTGTTCCCTGTAGCCCAGACACCCACAAAGATTCACAGAATTGGATTGGGAAGAGAAGGGGAAAGGAGGAAATAGAGGTGTTCTGAGGTAGAAAACGGAGAGTCAAGATTGGGAGAGAGTAATCCACACACTCCTGAATAAAAATGGGAACTGAATATTGGATTCTTAAATGTCCACAATTTATATCATATACTGAAAAACAAAGTTTAAAAATCTAGAGTAGAGGTTAGACTCTTAAAAATACAATATTAAAAACAAAAGCCAAAACACAAAAAAATTTTAGAAATATATATGAAGTTCGGTTTAAAAATAGGGCTTCTCTTTTTTTTGTAAGGTTATAGTGTAATGAAAATGAAAATTAAGGAGTAGTAGAGGAGTAATAGAGGACTTTAAAAGGAAATAAGAGAAAAAGAAAAACAGGAAAAAGAAGAGAAAAAGGAAGAAAAAAAACAAGAAAGAAAAAAAATTATTCCTAATTTAAAAAATCATAAAAATCTATGAAAATGAAAGTTAAGGAGTAATGGGGAGTAATAGGGAATTTTAAGAGAAAATAAAAGAGAAAAAATTTAAAAAAAAGAAAAAAAAATTTTTTTATTAAAAAAAGAAAAGTAAAAATATATCTAGGAATTTCTCTGGAGCTGTTGCGGTCACTGTGGGTTTGGTTCAGTTTCAGATAGCTCCTCGTTCCAGCTTACACTTCTTGATGTTTACCAGGCCCCTTCCGGTGTAGTCGGTGTTATCTACAGGGATTTTAATCTGTTGCACTGGTCCCTTCTGAAGCGGTTCCCTTTATTTATTTGGCTTCTGTTTGCCGGTCTCTTCAGTGCCTAATTTCTGCCCTGGCACAGGCGGGCGGAGGTGGTCTCTTATTCAGGTTGCTGGTTCCGTCGCGCTGCAGGGAGGGACTGGTGCTGCTTTCCCCGTCTACGCTGCTCAGACTCCTGGCTGCTCTATATGGAGCGCGCCCTGCGCTGAGCGGTTCCAGCCCTCGGGTGTTCCACAAAAGCGCAGAACAAAAAGCTGCGCCTGCTTTTTGTGCCTTCCCCGTCCAAGCGGCTCAGGTAGCCAGGCGCTTGACGGGCGCACTCTCCCCGGGTGCGGCGCGCCTTCTCCCCTCCGCGGTCCCAGCCTCAGTTTCCGCCGGCGCCACTCGGGTGCGTGTGCCCTGTGTCTAGCCGCGACCCTCCCGGCGGACGTCAACCATCCAGAATCTCGGGAGGTCTTTGATTAGAAACTGGAGGCCTGTTTGCAGTGTGGTAGGGGATGCGGTCCTTGGGGCCGAGCCTGCCCCTTTCCCCTCCCCCCTGCCTCCTGCCTCCGGCGGGGCTGGGCCGGTCAGCAGCCTGCGAGCTCTTCTCTGGACTTGCTTGGTCCCTTTGTTCTGCGAACGGCCAGCAGTATGTTCGGGCCGGTTAATTTTCTCTCTTGCTATCCCACAGTTTAAGTTGGCAACTCACAAAAGCTCCCTCCGATTGTCCTCAGGGCACTCAGGCCAGGACCCTACCCCAAGCAATGCCGCCTGCTCCTCTCCATTCCGCCCCCACTTGCTGGTGGGAGATGCGGGGTCTGGGGTACTTTTCTGCTGGGAGTTGCTTTTAGGCACGTGATCTGTGGGTTTTATTTATTCTTCCCCTCCCAGTCAGGTTGCCCTCCGAGATTCAAAAACTTCCCCCAGACCCGCCAGTGCAAGGGTTTCCTGGTGTTTGGAAATTTCCTCTATTAAGACTCCCTTCCCGGGACAGATCTCCGTCCCTAGCTCTTTTGTCTCTCTTTTTATCTTTTATATTTTGTCCTACCACCTTTCGAAGACAATGGGTTGCTTTTCTGGGCACCTGTTGACCT
The DNA here is from genome assembly GCF_963930625.1 of Muntiacus reevesi. Classification (NCBI taxonomy): domain Eukaryota; kingdom Metazoa; phylum Chordata; class Mammalia; order Artiodactyla; family Cervidae; genus Muntiacus; species Muntiacus reevesi. The sequence continues at coordinate 238,507,276 of NC_089250.1, forward strand.
CAGCTAGCGATCAGAAGTTGTTTTGAGAAGTTTGCTCTGCGTTCAATTATTCTTTCGATGAATTTGTAGGAGAGAAAGTGGTCTCCCCGTCCTACTCCTCTGCCATCTTGACTCCTCCCCCATTATTAATTTTTGTATCACGTTAGACTCCAAGTTTTTCCCACCTTCGGCATGGGGATTGACATTGGTGGAGAAGACCTATGAATTAAACAAAAATGAGAGGCTTATGTTGCTCCTGGAAGGAAAATGGGGAAAGGGCCTCTGGTTCAAACTTCAGCCTCATAGTCACCACTTTGATGTCCTTGTATTGGAGTCCATGGGGTCTCTTTGTCAGCTGACTCCCTGCTCCTCCCCAGGGTTTGCTGGGATGCTTTGATGAGAAGTTACCTGTCGAAAGACATCCCAGACCTTCCCCACCAGCAGTGGGAGCCTCTGATCTCAGGCGGGTCCTGGCTTCGCTCTATCACCCCAGGAACCCAGGCTTCGGGAACACAAACCAACCCAAAGCCTGGAGTCTGTGGGCTTGGCTGCTTCCTTTGGTGGGGTGTTAGGGGAGGGTGAGGAGTGTAACCCAGGGTGGCAGAAAGCTTTCTTTTTTAATACAATTTATTTTTATTTTTGGTTGCCCTGGGTCTTTGCTGCTGCATGTGGGCTTTCGCTAGTTGCAGTGAGCAGGCTCTAGGCGCACGGGCTTCAGTAGTTGTGGCCCATGGGCTTAGTTGCTCTGCAGCGTGTGGAATCTTCCCAGACCAGAAACCAAACCCGTGTCCCCTGCACTGGCAGGTGGAGTCTTAAGCACTGGACCACCAGAGAAGTCCAGCAGGAAGGTTTCTCATGAGAGAGGGCTTCTCGTTGAATAGAGTGGGACAGGGGCGAGGGGAGGGAGAGATTTGGGGGTAAAAGAAAGAGAGAGAGAGTGCAGACATGTAGGCTTGTGGGGGAAGGTAGGAGAGGCAGGAGAGAAACCAGAGGGGCCCCATCACGGAACTTGGGCAGTAGGGAGGCATTGAAGCTCTTTGACCAGGTGAGTTCCCCATCTGAGTGGTGTTTCCAAAGGGTCACTGGCAGTGAGTGGAGACAGGTTGGAAGGACATCTAGGGGGGCATAGCTGTCTCTGGTTGTCCTTGGGTGGACCTGAAATGCATCCAGAGTTGTGCTGACAGCAGGAATGGAGGGAGGGGCGAGGCTCAGTGGGGCATTGGGAGGGGAAACCCATAGGATGGAAAGCTTGACTGGCCACCAGGTGGGTGGGAGTCATCAAGCCTGATAGTTGGGTCCTGAATGGTGGGGTGGCCTGTCTGTAACTGCGGTGGGGAACTCACAAAGGGAGAACAGGCAGTGTGTGTGCATCAGTTTTGCAGATGTAATCCTTCATGGTGAACATTAATAAATTGTGAACTATAGAGAGTTCACAGGATATACACACAATTTAGCCAAAATTATAGAGCAAATTGCCATGTAACTTTGCCCCTCTGCCCCCCCCGCCCCCCCCGAAACCTCTATCCTTTCTCCACCCCACACCTTCCTGCACGGGGCAGGAAAACATCCTGATGTCTAGAGGCATCACTTCCTTACTTGCACTGACAGTTTTACCACCTGTATCTGCATTTCTGAACAACATAGTTTTGGTTTTTCTTATTTTGGAAGTTTATATAAACAAAACCCACATTTCTTCAACTTACCATTAAATTTGTGGGATTCATCTGTGTTGTTGTGTGTAAATACGTTTTATTCAAGTTCATTGCTATATGCTATTCCAGCACGGGACAACACTACAGCTCTGAACCCTTTCTCCTGTGGACGGATGTTTGGGATGTTTGCAGGTTGAGGTATTGTAAGCGATGAGTGTTCTTGTATGTACACAGAGGTGAGTATTTATGTTTGTGTTGCTCCAAGCTAGGTATCTCGGAGTGAAATTTCTGGGCTACAGGTCATATGCGTCTTCAACTTTAGTCTTCGACTAGACTATGCCATTTTTCTGAAGTGGTTGAACCAATTCTCAGTTCTACTCTGCTCGGATGAGTACTCCCGTGGCCCTCTGGTGCCACACATGCGTGCATGCTAAGTCACTTCAGTTGTGTCCGACTCTTTGTGATCCTATCTATGGATTCTAGCCCACCAGGCTCCTCTGTCCATGGGATTCTCTAGGCATGAAAGCTGGAGTGGGTTGCACGCCCTCTTCCAGGGGATCTTCCTGATCCAGGGATTGAACCTGCATCTCTTAAGCCTCTTGCATTGGCAAATGGTTTCTTTACTACTGGCACCACCTGGGAAGCCCTTGCTTAATCTGCTGAGTGTGTAGTGGTATCTCATTGTTACTGTAAGTTGCATTTCCAAGGCAATTTGATGAGGTAGAGCATCTCTTCATATATTTATTGGCTGGTTGGATTCCTTCCTCCCCCTTTTAAAAGCATCTGTTTAAAATTTTTGCCTATTTTCTATTGGGTTGTTTGTAACATATGCCCCTGGTGGCAGCATCACTCTAATTTTGGCCACTGTCCAGGGTACAAACATCCCACTGCCAGAGAGGCAGTCTGTCAATATTCTATCCAGGGTCTTTTCCAACACTGGGGAAAAGACTGGAATGGGGGCATGATAGCTGATGGACGGGCGCCCCAGCTCCTGACCTTCACAGAGATAGCTCTAGAGTGCCTCAGAGGCCCTGGAGGTCCCACCGGCTACAACAGTGACTTTGATAATGTCCTGGTATTGGGATGTCTACCTGCTGTGTCTCACTCTCTCAACCCTCACTCCTGCCTTGAGCATCATCTTCTAGACACCCAAGCCCTTGTCTCAGTCTCCCTTCTCCTCTTGTTCTTATTGATTTTTAGGGGATATTTATATATCCTGGATATGACTTCATTGTCGGTTAATTTATTGCAATTATATTCTCCCACTCTGTGATCTTACTCACTTTTCTCTCCTACAGTCTTTTTTAAAAAAAATAGTTATTTGTGGCTGTGCTGGGTCTTGATTGCTGCATGGGCTTTTCTCTAGTTGCGGAGAGTGGGGTGCTCTCTTGTTGTGGGGCACAGGGCTCTCACAGTGGTGACTTCTCTTGTTACGGCTCCTGGGCTCTGGAGCTTGGACTCAGTAGTTGTGGCACGTGGGCTTGGTTGCTCTGTGGCTTGTGGGATCAGAGATCAAACCTGTGTCTCCTGCGTTGGCAGGAGGATTCCTTATCACTAAGCCACCAGGGGAGCCTCCCACCCCACCCCATCGTCTATTTATGAACAGAAATTCTTCATTTTTATTATGTTCTAGGTGATAAAATATTTCCCTGATGGCCAGTGTTCGTGTTAAATTCTTCCCTGACTCAAAGGCAGAAAGACATTTTTCTATATCATTGCCAGGAAGTTTTGTAGCTTTTCACTGTCGGGTCTTTATATTTACCTGCAATTGATTTTCGTGGCTTGTATGTATTAGGGTTGAATTTTCTTTTCATTTTTTCCCTGTATGAATACCCAGCTGTCTGAACACCACTTGTATAAACTCCAGCCTTTCCTCAATGCTCAGAAACGCCAGCTCTGTTGTAAATCAGGCAGCCACTTATGTGTGGAACTGTTGGTGAGTGCTGCAGTCTATTTCTGCACGTCCCAATTAAATTTTAGAACTTTATCTGAATTGTGTGCATTTCTGGTTAGATTTATTTCTAGGCACTTGATCTATTTTTGAAGTGTTGTAAATGGTGGTGGTTACATTAGTTTTCTATTAAGATGTAACAAATTATCCCTAAACTCAGTGGCAAAACCTCAAACATTTATCATCTCCAGTTTTTCTGGGTTATGCACCTAGCTGGTGGCTCTGCCTTAGGTCTTTTATGAGGTTGCAGTCACGTTGATGGCTAGGGCTGTGGCCTTACTTTTTTAAGTGTACAATTTCAATAGTTTCTAGTATTGGGTGGACCCAAAAGTTCATTTAGGTTTTTCCCATAAGATCTGGTTTTGCAGAACTGTGCCACCATCACCGCAGTCAATTTTAGAATATGTTTATTACCCCAAAAAAGAAACCTCATCCCCATTACCTCACTTCCGTTTCACCCAAGCTTCCAGCATCAGCAGACATTAATCTACTTTCTGTCTGTATCAATTTGCCTATGCAGTACATTTCATAGAAATGGAATTATGCAATATGTGGCCTTATAACTGGTTTCTTTCACCTAGTACATTTTCAAGGTTTTTCCATGTTGCAGCATGTATTCCTTTTTATTGATGAATAATATGTCATTGTGCGGACATGCCACACTTTTCTGTATTCTTTAATCTGTTGGTAAATATTTTGCTTTTCTTCCACGTTTTTAATAATGCTGCTATGGATATTCATATACAAGTTTTTGTGTGAATATACATTTTCAGTTCTTTTGAGTGTATACCTAGGATTGAAACTGCAAAGTCATATTATAGCTCCGTGTACCAGGGCTGTGGTCTTATCTAAAGGCTTTGATTCCCATGACGAAAAGCTGGTAAAAGAGGCTCGGTTCTTGCCTTCTTTGGATAAAGAATTCAGCAAAGAGACCAATATTGTGAAAAAGTTAAAAGCATTGTTTGTGTGGAAGAAGTATGTGTGAAAAACACAATACATGTGTGCAAAGTTACAGAGGTAATCTCGAGGTGAGTAGCCCAATAGAGGCAGCTTAGGTTGCTTATATAGAGGCAGTTTCTGTTTGTTTTGCTTTGTTTTCCTGATCAATCATCTCCATATTTGGTCCTGATGTGGGCATGCATCTCTCAGCCAGATGGATTCCAGCAGGTGTCTTCTTCATCTTTTCATCCTTCCCCTAGACTGAAGGCCTTCTCTGTGTATGCGTCAGGCTGGGAAATCCACAAGAATGCATCCAATCAAGACCCAATGCTCCCACTGGTATCCCATTTTGAAATGTCAGCAGGAGACCAGCTGCAGCTGCCAATCTACCTCCTACCTTGGCTTGACTTATGAAGGGGACCTGTAGGGCTGCTTCATGACATGACAGCTAGCTTCCCCAGGAGGGAAGTAATTTGAGAGGGAGAGGGAACACCCAAGATGGGAGTCACAGCCTTTTAATAACCTAATATCAGAAATGACGTGTCATGATTTCTGCTATGTTCTGTTCGTTAGAATATAGATCATAAAGAAAGATGAGCACTGAAAAATTGATGCTTTTGAATTGTGATGTTGGAGAAAACTCTTGAGAGTCCCTTGGACAGCAAGGAGATCAAACCAGTTGATCTTAAAAAAAAAAAAAAAATCAACCCTGAATACTCATTGGAAGGACTGATGCTGAAGCTGAAGCTCCAATACTTTGGCCACCTGAGGCAAAGAGCTGACTCGTTGGAAAAGATCCTGATGTTGGGAAAAATTGAAGACAGGAGGAGAAGGGGATGACAGATGATGAGATGGTTGGATGGCACCACTGACTCAATGGACATAATTCTGAGCAAATTCCAGGAGATGGTGAAGGACAGGGAGCCTGGCATGCTGTAGTCCATGGGGTCACCAAGAGTCGGACACAACTGAGCAACTGAACTGAAGTTACTAAGTGCAGCCCACACAAGAGGAGGGGATTACATAGAGGCATGACTAGCAGGAAGCCAGAATCATTTTGGACCATCATATAATGAATAGAACCTGTTACTGTGACCTTTTAAAAATTTTATTTTCTAATTGTGGCTACTATATAGTATTACACAATGATGTTTTAACACTGGTTTTTGTATCCTGCAAACTTACGGAACTCTCTTGTTAATTCTAATAGACTGTCGATTTTTTTTAATAGTTTTTCAATTTTTAAAAGTATACTCATCATCACATCTATGAATGGTGAGGTTTGTTTTCTTTTCGATGCTTGTCTGTCTTATCTCACTTCCTTTTCTTATTGCACAGGCTAGATCTTCACAAAACAATACAGAACTGGTATAGTAATAGCAGTCTTCCTTATCTTGTTACCAAACACAAAGGGAAAGTTTTTGACAGTTTCACTCTGAAGTATAATATTTGCTGTAAGGTTTTTTTCAGTATGTACCCTTTATCAGATTCAGGAAGTTCCTTATATTTCTAGTTTACTAAGATTTTTTTTTAAAACCATGAATGGATATTGAATGTTGTCAAGCATCTCTTTTTCATACTTTGCAATGATCATTAGAACTTTTGTTATTCAGTCGCTAAGTCATGTCTTGCAGCATGCCAAGCTTCCCTGTCCTTCACTATTTCCCGAACTTTGCTCAAACTCATGTTCATTGAGTCAGTGAAATAAAGTTTTATTATTATCCTTACCACTAATAATGCATTTTGCCTTTAAGTCTCCTTTGTCTTTTACAAATAAAGTTATACTAGCTTTTTGAAACCTAGTATTTTTATTTAATTGCCTTAAAATGTTCTCTATTCTTATGCTTTAGATGTGTTCGTTCATTTTTAAATAACATAAACTCCCCCGCATCCAGTCTGAAATTTTTGCCTTTTAACTGGAGCATTTAGTCCATTTATAATTAATGACTGTGTATAGGTAAATGTAAATGTAATGTACATCTACTGTAAACATTTAGAATTAAATCTACTATCTTATTTTGTGGTACTTATCTTACTCATCCTATTTTTTTCTTTTCTTTCTGGCCTTGAAAGAATTGTCTGTATATGTTTTATCATTTAACTCATATCATTTACTTTGTTAGTAAGTTTGAAATGATATACTCTTTTTCTATTCCTTTAGTGCAGGAGCTGGTAACTTTTTTCTGTAAAAAGCCCGATGGTAAATATTTTAGGCTTTGTGTGCCACTGATAGTCTGTCATAGATTCTTCTTTGATTGGATTTTTATAGCCCTTTTCATATGTGGAAACCATTCTTACTTGGCAGGTCATACCAAAAGCAAGCTGGATCTGATCCATGGAACAGTGTCCTGATCCTTGTTATGGTGTTTACCCTAGATAATGTAACATGCACACTTAACTTATTAAAGCCTGAAATTAATCAAGCCTTTATCATTCACCTGAATACCCCATTGATACTATAACATTTTGATACTATTTGTTTCCCACTCCCAATTTATGTTAGATTGTTTGGTACTTTCATTTCATTTTAAATTCCATTAGACTTTATGATTACTATTCCATACAATGTTTTATACATTTGTCCATATTTTATTTATTTATTTATGGCTGCTCTGGGCCTTCGTAGCTGCGTGGGCTTTCTCCAGGTGAGGCGCATGGGGGCTACTCTCTAGTTGCGGTGTGCGGGATTCTCGTTGCCGCGGCTTCTCTTGTTGCGGAGCATAGGCGCTAGGGCACATGGGCTTCAGTAGTTGTGGTGCACGGGCTTTGTTGCCCCGCAGCATGTGGGATCTTCCTGGACCAGGGGTCGAACCCACGATCCTAGCATTGGCAGCCAGCCTGTCAACCTCTGGACCACCAGGGATGTCCTTTGTCTGTGTTCTTTTAGCCACCTTCCTTAGTCCCTGTTCTTTTTTTATATCCCCTACCCTCCCATCTAGATAATTTTCCTTCTGCCTCAAGTGCATGTTTTAAATTTTTCCTTGGTGAGGGTTTGCTGGTGATGAACTCTCAGTTTTTGTTTGAAAGAAAATATCTTTATTTGGCCTTCATTGTTGAAAGATATTTTAGCTGAGTATAGAGTCTAGGTTGGCAGTTATTCTGCTTCATTACATTAAGGATTTCATTCATTCCACTTTTCTATGGTTTCCATCATTGCTGTTGAGAATGATTTGTAAGTCTAATGGCCGTTGCTTTGAAAGTAAATGGTCTTTTCTCCCTGGCTAGGTTTTAATATTTTCTCCTTATTTTTCTATTTATGTTAAATATCAATTTTTTGTATTTGTTCTGTTTGAGATTTTCTGGGTCACTTGTATCTGCCTGGGCCCCTTGTACCTTGCATCAATTCTGAAAAAATACTCAAAATATTCAACCACCATCTCTTTAAATATTTTCTCCTCTCTCCTTGGAATTCTGAAGAAATATACATTAGATTTTTCTCTCACTATATCCTCCATGTGTCTTATCCTCTTATCAGTATCCTGCATCTTTTTGTCTTTATGAAGTACATTCTCAATAATTTCTTCTGATCCATCTTCAAGTTTCTAGGAGTTTCCTTTGGCTCTTTAAAAAATGTGCTATGCCACTTACTATAGTTTACTATCCCCTGAAGCTATTTTCAGCTTGTTGTTCAATTTTGTAGAATGTAGTAAGAATAGTTGTTTAATCTTCTTTATCCAATCATTACAATATCTGCAGTAACCGTGGATCTATTTCTGCTGATTCTGACTTACATTCTCCCTTGTCTTTGTGTAGCTTGTCATCTTTGACCTGCTATGGCCGTTGGCTTCGAAAAATTATTGTGGGACTTCCCCCAAGGAATGGATGTGTTCCCCTCCAGCCTTGTATTTATTTCTTTTTTTTAATTATTAATATTTTTAAAAAATTTGAATTATAGTTTGTAAGGGGAGTGCAGGGACAAAGAGAGAGAGAGCTGGGAAGTCAGGCAAGAAAAGGGAAATTTATTAGAGGAAAAAGAGAGGGTGACTGGCTCTTAAGGAGACCCAGCGTCCTCCCTTTCTGACGGGGTGGGTCCTTCTTATAACCCACCGATGAAAAATTCTCTGAAGGGATGGTCATGGAGCCAGAGGTCTGGAATCTGGTGATCTCGCAGCTTTGAGAAGATAGGTACCAGTGAGAAAACAGCATGCCATTTGGGCAGTTTGGTCAGTCAAGCAGATCACTGTGATTTTACTCTTTGCGAGGTTGACATAATGAGCCATCTTATCAGTGAGGCCCCATGTGGGCCCTGTCACAGTTGATTTACGTTGCATTAATTTCTGCTGTGCAGCAAAGTGATCCAGTTATACATATGTATACACCCTTTTTAAAAATTCTTTTCCATTATGGTTTATCATAGGGTCGTGAATACAGTTCTCTGCCTATACAGTGGGACCGTGTTGTTTTTCCATTCTACATTTAATAGCTTACATCTGCTAACCCCAACCTCCCACTCCATCCCTTCCCAACCACCTTCCCCTTCTTGTATTTGTCTCTGATAGGCAGCTGGGACACTTACAGATGGAAAAATGTAGACGAGTTCACAGCTTGAGGCCCCCTGTCTGCCCCTGTCTGTACCTGGGGTGACAAAGTGCATGTGCGCCAGCCTACAGCTGTAGTTCTCAGAGTGGGCCTCTGCCCTTCCTTCTGCTCTTCTCAATCCCAAATTGCTTTCTGGGGCCAAGGGGAGGGGCATGATTTAGTTCTGGTTTACCTTTTTCTCGAGGAGGGGGTCCCAACCTACATGGGAAGGGTCTGCTTTACGTCTTCCCTCCCTGGACTGGTCTTTGGACTTGACTTCTGTCCTGCTTACTCCGAAGGCCCCCAGACTGAAGCCCAAGTGGGTGGCACCTGCCAATACCCTTCGTACGGAAGTGGCTTTGGTGTTTCTGTCATGCTGGTTACATCTGTGGGGTGATATTTTCTCCTCACATTTAACCTGCTGCTTCCCCACGATCTTTCTAGCTCTTCAATTAGGTTTTTTTTTTTTTTAACTCAGCATTTTAAGCTGTGTTCAGAGGTAAAAGGAAGTCTGCCGTCGCTGAAAACAAAAATCTCAAGATCAGTTTTAGATTTACTGTGTTGGAGGGTCTGAGGGGACGTTTTGTGTTGGGTCGCATCAAAGAAAGTCTTCTCTTTGTAATAATGCCAGTGTCTGCACACATCCAGCCTACAGCTTGTCTGTACTGTCGTGTACCATTGTGAGGGTGCTGGCATCCTCTGAGCTGGAGTGAGCAGAAGTGAGTCAGATGCAGCCGGCAGAACTCAGAGAAAGGTCAGATGCCTCACGGAGGCAGGAGAGTGGAGCCTGACTCCTCAATTCCTGGCACATCTCTCAGTGACCTCACGTCTGTCCACTTCTCCCCAGACTGCCACTGTAAGGACCTCCTGCTGCCTCCCCCGTGGATGGTTGCTGAAATGAGCGCAGCACTGTGGCCGATGTCACTACTGACTGTGCAGAAGTGGCAGCTCCCTCCCATACGAGGTATACAACCCAGGAAGCTACCTAACCTCTCCTGGCCTGTGTTGACAGATCTGCAATATGGGATGGTCATAATAGCAACCAGCTTTGAGTTGATAGGAGAGTTAACTAGCCAATAATTGCAATGCCCTTGAGAGAGTGCCTACAATATAGTAGGCTCTATAAAATCTTTTCAAAATGGGATGAGGTCTCACGCACCTCTCGAGGTCAACTGTAATAATAAACACAATATTACTGTCACATTTTCTCTTTTACTCTCTTGACACCCTTCACTTTAGAGGTGAGAAACCGAGACCCAGAGAGGGCAGGGATTCCACAAAGCAGCTCAGCAGGCCACCATCGCCATTAGGGAGGGCCACTCAGGGTCCCAGCCACACCTCTGTCACCTCAGACTGGCTGTGAGACTGTGGCCTGGTCTGTCCCCTCTCTGGGCTTCAGTTCCCCCCTTGGTGAACCAGGAAGAAAGGCCAGTCATCCCTCTGCCTCCAGCTCCATCTGACCGGTGAAAGGTGTTCTGACCAAGCCCCATGGTTTGTTCTGGGAGATTTTGGGGGGTTGCAATTGCCGAGGTGATTCAAGGATCTAAGCGGGCTGGGAAGATGTGCAATGGGTCATGAGAGCTGCCTTCCAGGAACCCAGAAACTTGAGAACTTGCAGCCTCAAAGCAGCCACATCTACCACTTATAGCACTTAGGAAGGTGTTACCCAGATGCTAACTTGGGTAAGTAGTTTCCCACGGGTCAGGGGGTGGGGGTGGGGGGGTGTGGGGGACGGGACGGACAGAATTCACAGCAGCTCTCTGGCTGGGGGGCCCCAGGCAGGCACAGAGGCCTACTCAGTCTTGTCTTCCCTGAGCTGGGGTAGGACATCTAGGCTCTGGCTTCTGACTCTGGTCCCAGCCAGTCCCTCTCCCTCTCTGGGGCTCAGTCCCTCATCAGTGAAATGGGACCAGAGCCAGCACAGATAAGTCTCCAAGGCCTCACGGGGCCTGGCATCAGGCAAAGGTCCTTGAGGTCAGACTTGTCCCTCCTAGTGTGGGGACACTAGGACCTCCACCTGGCCCCACCACATGGGAAAGGCAGCGCTGAGTGCCCTGACCACCTACTGTCTGACCTCTCTGAGCCTCGGGGCTCCTCACTGGTGCACGAGGAGAATGGCAACACCAACAGGACGGGGCTGGGAGGATTCCCTGAGACAATCACCCAGGGTCTGATGCAGCTCTCAGTGCAAAAAGTAATTCCCACTCACCGACATCCCCTCCTGCCGGGCCTCAGGGGCCAGAGGCAGCTCCCCAGCCCTCGCAGGCCTCCACGCCCAGAGGGAGCCAGACCTGGAAAGAGGCCTTGGCTGTGGTGATTTCGAAGCAGGTGCTACAACCGCCACTCCTGAGGCCTGGGCTCCCCCACACCCATATCCTGCCTCCAGGCCAACCCCCAAATTGGTTATCATTTAGTTAGGGCCACCAGCCTGCAGGCAGTTAATTGCGCCTGTCAGCAAAACAGGAAGAACTTTAGTGAGCAATTCATTAATAAAGCTGGTGACTCCCAGAGCCGCTTCTTTCAGGGAGGACTGATTTCATTAACCACTTCATCACTCAGGCAAAAGCTGATGATATCAGTGGTTTGCATCTTCCAAGATCCTTGGGGGGAGGGGGATATAGAATAACTGCTTCTCATTTGTAGAGAGCCTGCTCTGTGCCAAGCGGTATGCTTTAAATCCCACCAGATTTGGTCCTCACAGTATGAAAGTGTTATTCAGTCGTGTCTGACTCTTTGTAACACCATGGACTATAGCCTGCCAGGCTCCTCTGTCTTTAGGATTCTCTAGGCAAGAATACTGAAGTGGGTTGCTGTGCCTTCCTCCAGGGGATATTCCTGGCTCAGGAATCTAACCCGTGTCTCATATCTTCTGCATTAGCGGGTGGGTTCTTTACCACTAGCGCCACCTGAGAAAGGTACTATTATTATGCCCATTTTATAGGTGGGAATATTGAGGCTCTGAAAGATGATTCTCTTCTCCAAGGACATGTAGCTATTAATAAGTACAAATGGATCCCAGTCTGCCTGATTCCAATTCACGTGGGCTTTCTCTAGAGTGGTGAATGGGGGCTCCTCTTCACTGTGGTACATGGGCTTCTCTCGGCAGTGGCTTCTCTCATGGATCGCAGGCTCTAGGCATGAGGCTTTGGTAGTTGTGGTGTGTGGGATCAGTAGTTGTAGCTCGCATGTTCTAGAGTGGTTGGGGCACAAGGTTTAGTTACCTCATGGCACACGCGATCCTCCCGGACTAGGGATCAAACCCATACCCCTTGCATTGGCAGGAGAATTTTTAACTGGACCCCCAGGAAAGTCCCAAGTGAGATTAATTTTTAATATTAGTCTAATGAATAGCTTTTCATTAATTATGGCATGTGACCCTGGTCATTTAACACAGGATATTGTGTTTTCTTTTAAAAGCAATCATTTGAATTAAGTTTTAAAAGATCCATAGATTTAAAATATTAAGTAAAAATTTGGCAGATTTAATTTCTGGACTTGGAAAAAACTGTGAGAACAAACTTGCCTTCCTGAGTTGGGGATACATAGCCCGGGTTACCGCTGCCCCCTTCTTAACCAAACAGGTCCAGGGAGGTGTTTGTCAGTCTCAAGAGGGTAGTCCCTTCCAGGAGGGGAAGTTGGCCTTCCTCCTCAGCCAACAGACTCACGCTGCAGCCAGGTTATTTATTTCTCTGAAAATCTTATCAGTGTACTACACACACACTCAGTTTAGCATCATGGTTGCCTGGGGTGGAAGTGGCGGGGGGGTTGACTGCAAAGGAGCACGAAGGAAGTTTCTAGAAAGATGAAAATGCTCTGTATTTTGATTGAGGTGTTTGCTACACAAGTGGGCACACTTGTCAAGTAATTGACTTGTACACTTAAAATGTGGAGATTTTTTGCAGGGAGATAAAGCCAATTTGAAAACAATAAAAACCAAAGCCACAAGTATTCACTTATATTGGGAGCTCCTTGTATTCACTGCTAGTTCTAAATCCTGAGACCTGTGCATTGCTACATGATAGAATATGCTGGTCTCATTTAGCTGTTATTTGGATTGCTCCCCCAAATCAGCATTTACAGAGTTCTGCCATGTGCTGATCGTAACAAGGGTGTTTAGACAGTCAGAGAGTTATATTTGGCAAAGGGACATCACAAGTGATTGTTGGGACAATTGGCTCTCCATTTAGAAGGAAATAAAATTAGATCCCTACCTCACACCATATGCACACATACAAACACTCTAGATAGATTAAAGATGAAAGGATTAAATGTTATTTAAAAACTATAGAAGTATTAAAATAAAATATAGATTTTTTTAATAATTTTATTTATTTTTGGCTGTGCTGAGTCTTTGTTGCTTGCTGCATGGGCTTTTTTCAAGTTGTGGTGAGTGGGAGCTACTCTCTAGCTGTGGTGCTTCGGGCTTAGTTGCTCTGCAACATGCGGGATCTTCCCAGATCAGGGATCAAACCCATGACTTCTGCATTGGCAGGTGGATTCTTTACCACTCACTGAGCCACCTGGGAAGCCCTAGAAGAATGTTTTTAATAAGGTCCAGCCAGTAGGAGCTAAAACATGAGGGCCAAAATTCATAAAAGAACATTATGTTTGACTATGTTCGGTGGCTTCAGTCATGTCTGACTCTTTGTGACCCTGTGGACTGCAGCCCATCAGATTTCTCTGTCCTTGGGATTTTCCAGGCAAGAATACTGGAATGGGTTGCCATTTTCTCCTCCAGGGGATCTTCCCAACCCAGGGATCGAATCCACATCTCCTGAGTCACCTGCATTGCAGGCAGATTCTTTACAGCTGAGCAACCAGGGAAGCCCCATGTTTGACTGTAAAATAATGTAAAACATCCTGTGACCAAAGATACTGAGAATTTAGCTAAAAGCCATGCAGTGAAAGTGAAAGTGAAGTCGCTCAGTCCTGTCTGACTCTTCATGACCCCATGGACTGTAGCCTACCAGGCTCCTCCGTCCATGGGATTTTCCAGGCAAGAGTACTGGAGTAGGCATGCAGTAGACCACAGGAAAATATTGCCTCATATGTATTAAAGAATTAAAATTTCTAGCATGAAAAGGGGTCCTGTAAATTAGTAAGAAAATAAATTAGTGGCAAAAAAACCCCATTAAAAATGGGTGAAGGATATATGCATTTGCTTCACATAAGAAGAAATAAAAATGAAAAATGAAATTATGAAAAGATGTTCAAACTCCTTCACAATTATAGTTAGGCACATTAAAACAATGGCATCAGGACTTCCCTGGTGGCTCAGTGGTTAAGAATCCCCTGCCAATGCAGGAGACATGAGTTCAATCCCTGGCCCAGAAAGACTGCACATGCCACAGAGCGAATAAGCTCATGTGCCACAACAACTGAAGCCCACAAGCCCTAGAGCCTGTGCTCCACAACTAGAGAAAGCTGCTCACAGCAATGAAGAACCAGTGCAGCCAAAAAATAAATAAAATTAAACAAACAAACCCTCTGCCCCCAAACCCAATGCCATCAAGTCCCTCCAGACTGGCATAAAAAAGTGGTAAGAGTATGGGAAAACGGACACTTTCACAGAGTTCTGGAAATCTAAATTGGTACTTCTTTTTAAGGAGGGCAATTTAGCAGTATCTAGAAAAGTTTTAACTGCACAAACTCTGACCCAGCGATTCCCCTCTTAGGAATCTATTCTTCAGAAATAGCCACACATGTGCCCAGAATATATGTTCATTGCTGCTAAGCATATTATACTAAAACTTGGAAACTGCCTAAATTTCCTTCAAGATGGGGTTATGGCTAAATCCATTTTATATTGTATGCAATAGAATTCTTGCATCAGTTAGAAAGAATGAAATAGAACTGTAGGTACTGCTCTGGAATAATGTCCATTATATCTTGGCAAGAGAAAAGAAAGCAAGTTACAAAAAACTATGTGTAGCATAATAACCCTATTTTTATAGACCAATTGCATTTATGAATCATAGATGATGTTGTTCATTCACCAAGTCATGTCTGACTCTTTGCGATCCCATGGATTGCAGCACACTAGGCTTCCCTGTTCATCACCAATTCCTGGAGTTTGCTCAAACTCATGTCCATCGAGCTGGTGATGCCATCCAACCATCTCATCCTGTCATCTCCTTCTCCTCCTGCCTTCAGTCTTTCCCAGCTTTAGGGTCTTTTCTAATAAGTCAGCTCTTCACATCAGGTGGTCAAAGTACTGGAGCTTCAACTTCAGCATCAGTCCTTCCAATGAGGTTTCAGGATTGATTTCTTTTAAGATTGACTGGTTTGATCTTATTGCTGTTCAAGGGACTCTCAAGAGTCTTCTCCAGCACCACAGTTCAAAAGCATCAATTCTTCAGCTCTCTGCCTACTTTAATAATAGTAAAGACTCACAATTATATGCCAGCAGCATGGAATTATTATTATTCATATTCAATAGATGAGGAAACTGAGATACAGAGTGGTTAAATAACTTGCCCAAAGTGGCACAGGTAGCCAGTTGCAAAGCAAGGATTTGAATCTTAGCAACCTGATTCCATAACTTAAATACTTGACATTATTTTGGCTTCAAAGCCCCCAAATGCTTTTGTTAAGAGTTGTTTGTGTGTGTGTGTGTGTGTGCTCAGTCGCTCAGTCGTGTCCAGCTCTTTGCAATCCCTGCGGACTGTAGCCTGCCAGGGTCCTCTGTCCATGGGATTCTTCAGGCAAGAAAACTGGAGCGAGTAGCCATTTTCTCCTCCAGGAGATCTTCCCCATCCAGGGATCGAACCCAGGTTTCTTGCATCTCCTGCATTGGCATGGGGATTCTTTACCACTGAGCCATCTGTTAAAGAATTATGACCTCCCAAAACAACACTGGAAGGGCTGAGTCCCTTTTTGACAAATACTTTTAAGAGATAGATATTTTCAAACATGAACTGGTAAATAGTACTTATCAAAAGGCCTGATTTCCTGCCAACCCCCTCCTCAGAGTCCACCACTTAAGTTTTAATTTATGTCGTGGTTACCTCCAGGGCAATAAATAGCATGCTTATACTGCTGTTTTTTGATTTATTAACCTTGGACATTTTTTTATTGACTTCCGTAAGCACTGGAAGAAAGAAAATTCAGTTTATCTTTTTTTCCCCCTCTTCCTGTTATGGTGAGGTTTTCTGCTCTAATTCTAGGCTGGATCCCAGGCTGGGCATTTCATTTACCGTATTGTTGCTAGGATTAGGCCCACTGAGGTTCAGAGTTGAAAGGGCCGTGCCCAAAGTCAGTGTGAGTCAGTGATGGCGGGGGGACAGGACCCCTGGTCTACATGTCTCCAGGACCGGGCTGTTTCTATGACGTCCTGTGGCCCACCCCATGGGTGACTGTGGTGTATTTCTGGCCCGTAGCAGCCCCTTTTGCTCTGGTAGAGGCTCAGACAGCTGGGGTAGGGTGGCCCTGGCCATGTGCCCGAGGGAGGCTGGCCTCAGGCCTCCTGCTGCTCGGAGGCGTGTTTGCGGAGCAGCAGGTGCAGCCTCTGGGTGTTTGGCCAGCAAGGGTTTCATTCTCTGCTTCTGACGGGCGCAGACTTTGACCTTCTGGGGCCTCTACCTTTCAGATCCTTTTCCCCATCTACCCTATATCTTCCGGGGAAAGGCCGAGCCAGTGAGAAATGGTAACCTGATACCCAAGACTCTCAGGAAGAAAACACCATCCTCCCCCTTAGCTGACATGAAGTCACTCGGTAGGAGAGGGTTGAAAATAAAGGACTAATGTTGGGCATTATCCAGGGCTTGCCCAGTAGCTCAGTAGTAAAGAATCCGTCTGCAATGCAGGAGTCACAGGCGATGCAGGTTCGATCCCTGGGTCAGGAAGATCACCTGAAGGAGGAAATGGTAACCCACTCCAGCATTCTTGCCTGGAGAATCCCATGGACTGAAGGGCCTGGAGGGCTACAGTCCATAGGGTCGCAAAGAGTCGGACATGACTGAAGCGATTTAGCATGCACAGGCATTATCCAAAATCAAATAATTCAGAATCTGTGGCAGGAGGCCTTGAGTCTGGATGGACAGGAGCCCAGAGAGGGCAGTGATTGGCCAGAGGCCACACAGCTGCTGCGGGATGAGTACATAGGAGTCCAGTCTTGAAGGCCGCTTCAGCCTGGAGAGAAGCTGGCTGAGTGGGGCCATTGAGGAAATGCAGGGCCAGGGCAGAGGGGGAGGTGGCCACCCGGAAGGGCAGGTGAAAGAGCGGGCAGCGCTGTGGCCGGTATGGAGTCCTGCCCCAAGGCCACAGAAGCGGAGTCCCAGAACCGAGGTCACCTCCGGAACTGAGGCCCTTCGTGTGTGGGTGTGCACTCGGTTGCTCAGTCCTGTCTGACTCTTTGTGACCCTCCAGGGGATCTTCCCGGGGATCGAACCTGCATCTCTTGTGTCTCCTGCACTGGCAAGTGAGTTCTTTACCATTATCACCACCCGAGAAGCCCCTTTGTAACCATTGCCAAAAGCCCCTGGTCCTTACAGGCCAGCTCCCTGACCCCACATTAGGCAAAAATGCCCACCCCGGTGCTCAGCCTATAGCGCCCTAACCAATCACCTAATGCCACCCTTCCAGCAGCAAGTTTCTTTCTCTCGAGGATATAAACACTGGCTACTGACCCACAGAAAGCCTCAACTCTCCCTCGAGTCGGCCTGCTGTCCTGACAGTGTCCAGCTGACTTTCCCTGGTTTGTCAGTATGTCGGCCCGCTGTGCTCGCAGTGTCCACATTACCTTCGCTCTTTGTTCTTAATAAACTCACTCTTTTCTGCGATACTCTGTTCAGACTGCCACGACAGCTGGGTCTGTGTGCAGTGTGGGTGGCCTTCCTAGCCGGGTCCGGCATGACAGAGACGGGAGAGGCAGGGCAGGGACAGCCATGAAGGGGCTCCATGGACGGCGATCTTGCTGAACCGAGCCCTGGGTCACCTCATCCTCAGCAGGAGCTGCGTGCGGATGGGGGGTGGTGGGGCTGCACCCCTCTCAGGGATGCCGCTGGGCTTCTCTACACGGCACGGCTCTGAGAGAGAGCACAGAGGAGGCAGTGGGATTTTCGGGGTGCAGGTTGGGGGATGGGAGAAATGTGGCCCCCCAGTCCCAAACCCCAGTGCCTCCTCCTCCTCTTGAACTGTAGGGTCAGCACCCCCGACCCTGACCCTGGGGTGGCCCTGTGACTCTGTGTTCTGACTCACAGCAGCCGGGGCATCACGTGAGCAAACCCATCAGCTGGGGGGGCGGCCAGAACCCCAGGGGTCAGGCAGATGGCAAGTGGGGGTAGGGCAGGGCAGGGCTGGTACCGAGGGGCCTCTCGAGTGGGGTGGGGTCCTGGCTGGGCCCCAGCCTCCCCAGGCTTACCCTTTGCCAGTTTGGTCCTCTCACCCGTCAGGAGTTCCTTGGGGCCCCCGGGGAGCCCTGCAGATTTGGGGGTCAGGTTGGGGCTGCTGGAGGAAGGAGCATGAGATAAACATTTTCTGACCCCTGCTGGGTGCCTGCCCTGGCACAGGTGGGCTGAGATATCCACACCCCCTGCAGGCCTCTCAAGCCCCAAACTCTCTCTGGTTCGCTGGGGGCTTAGCTGGACTAGAACAGTCCTGGATCCTCACTGTCCTCAGACTCTGCGGGGCCCTGGGCTCAGCGCTTTGCACGTACCTTTATTCCCACCAGTCATAAGCTCCTGATGTGCCCATTTTAGAGACGCGGACACTGAGACACAGGAGGCTTATCCAGGAGTGACCTCTTATCGTGAGGGCTCCAAGTGGACTTTTGTCCATTGTGCTCTTCTGCTCCGCTCCATGGATAGGGGACCCCTCAGCCAGGCCAGACTCCATGCTGGGAGCCAGAGGACATGTGCTCTTGCCTTGAACCCCATCCCTGCCACTGCCATGCCTACACTCTTCTGGGGCGACAAGACCCACAGAGATAGCAAGGCTGCTTGTCTGGGGAGAATCCTGGCTTTGTTCCTCTTGGGTTGTGTGAACTTGGGCGTCTGCACCTCAGTTTCCTCACCTGGAAAAAGTGGATAAAATAGTGTCTGCTGTGGGGCTGCTGTGAGCATGAAGGGGTTAACGTAGCAACGTGTTGACAACCGCACGTGGCCCATATCAGTGTTAGCCTTTGGGATCTCTGGGTGGGGCAGATGGGTGTACTCGGTCACGTGGCCGTGTTTAACTACAAGGGAAACTCAGAAGTAATTGTTCTGGAGAACTGTAAGCCCTGATAAAAGTGTGAAGTTCCATTCCACTTAAAGGGGCACAGGGACATCGGGGAGCACCCCAAGGCTCTGACATGGGGTCTAAAGGCTGCCAATGAGAGGCCCATGGCGGTGTCTGACCATATATATAGGTTTTGACTCTCAAAGGGCTTTAAATTCATTTGACAACCTTTTTTTAAAGAAATTTTTAAAATGTGGACCGGTTTTAAAGTCTTTATTGAATTTGCTACAGAACTGCTTCTGCTTTTTTATATTTTAGTATTTTGGCTGTGAGGCATGTGAATCTCATCTCCCAGACTAGGGATCGAACCTGCACCCTCTGCACTGGAAGGCAAAGTCTGAACTAAAAGTTCTAGCTTTTCTCAAAAGAGCTGAAGGATCAGGCCACACGGGGCCCCAACCCTTTCAAGTGACATTTGGTTGGAGCTGGGCAGCGCTCCGCAAGATGGCCCCTGCTCTCCAGTTCACCCTGGGCTCCCCCACCCATTCTCCTCTCCCTCCTGCTCTCATCAGCTTTGCCTGCGCGGCCCTTGGCGGCTTCTGCAGTCTGTACCTCCTGCTCCAGTTACTTCTGCAGACAGTGCAGCCGAGACACAGAGAAATGCAGGGACTCGATCAAGGGTCACCGGGTGGGCCTAGACAGAGTCGCGCCCCCAGCTCCAGCCTGCAAACTTAGCTTGGGCTTGTTTCTGCCATGCCTGAGGTCCGGGCAGGTGTCCGCATGCCAGGGGAGGTTTGGGGTGCGGGTGGAGGGAGCGGGGAAAATGGCTCAGTGGTTAAGCCAGTGGACAAGCCAGTGGACACCGGAGCCTGGCAAGCTTAGGTTCACCCTGCTACTTTCCAGGGTGATTCACTTTGTGCTGTCTGTGGCTTGTGCTTTTTGTTTTGTTTTGACTTTGAGATGAGATAATAAGAGAGCCTGCCTCACAGAGTCCAAGGCAGATTCGAGTGAGGTGCAGAGTCCGGGGCTCCTGGCAGCGAGCACCTCTTTACATTTTGTACCCGAACTGCCCCTTCCTACCCCTACTCCCTGCCCCACCCTGCACTAGCAAATCTAATATTAGGACAGGAGCTCAGAGACGAGGGAGAAAGAAGATTGGGAGGAGAGATAGCTGCCCCTTCTATGAATGGGGTGAGGGTGGGGGGCAGACTTTCCTGCCAGGGTGGCCAGGCCAGCTCCCCAAGTTGCCGAGGCTGATCTCTGCAAGGCGCGGTGAGTGCTGAGGGGAATGGAATCTGTGTCAGCTGTGGAGGTGGGCCCGAGATGCGCCCATGCTGGGCTTTCCCAGCAACAACAGACACCCTCTCTGACTCAGGAGCTGCGCCTGTCCGCCTCCGATTTCCTCAGTCTGCTCAGGTTTTTAGCCCTGGCATAGGTTAGCATAACCTCAGAGAGAAACCAGCCAGCTGCATCTCAGCTGTTCTAAAGATACACCTCCATGAACGGCACGCTTTGGGGTCAGCCGCGGTGTCCGGGGAGCAGCCCCCCATCATATTCCCTCACCACAGTGCAACATTTGGTTTCAGGCTCTATTTATATTCACCCAGGTACATAGATACCTCCGGTTTTTGTTCTACTTTGACTGTGAACAACCATAATGAAAAAAATTCTAAAACGGAAAGAAACACCCGCAATTCTTCCAACTGGTTTTGCTTCCTGGTAGTATTGTTTCAGGCTTCCCTGGTAGCTCAGACGGTAAAGAATCCGCCTGCAATGCAGGAGACCAGGGTTTGATCCCTGGGTTGGGAAGATTCCCTGGAGAAAGGAATGGCAACCCACTCCAGTATTCTGGCCTGGAGAGTCCCATGGACAGAGGAGCCTGGTGGACTACAGCCAGTTGTGGGATTGCAAAGAGTCGGACACGACTGAGCAACTACCATACACACAGCATTGTTTAAGTGCCGGCTGCATGCCAGGCACTATGCTTTCTGTGATCGATCTCACTGAAGCTGCACAACCACCCAAGGTGGTAGAAACAACTTACAGATGGAGACACTGAGGCACAGAACTGTCAGGTCACCTCCCCAAGGTCACCCAGCAAGTGTGTGATAGAGCTGGGATGGAATGGACTCCAGGGTCCCACACTTAGCCACCCCTCAGGGTTGGGTCTCCTTTCCCCACATCTCTGCTATTGGAAGCTGGACCTAGAGACACAGATTTGATACCACCGGCTTTGCAGAGAATTTCTGAGTAGTCTCTGGGTATCAGCCTCACCTCAGAGCAGACAAACAGGTCCTTGGGATCGGTAGAGATGCCATATTTATTTTCTGCTTATTTTCACTGAATTTATTTTATTAAAAAAATTTTTTATTTTATTATTTATTTTTGGTTACACTTTCTTTGCTGCACTTGGGCTACTCTCTAGTTGTGGTGCATGGGCTTCCCTGGTGGCTCAGGCGGTAAAGCGTCTGCCTGCAATGCTGGAGACCTGGGTTCGATCCCTGGGTCAGGAATATCCCCTGGAGAAGGGAATGGCCACCCACTCCAGTACTCTTGCCTGGAAAATCCCATGGACTGTCGCCTACCAGGCTCTTCAGTCCATGGGGTCACAAGGAGTCGGACACGACTGAGCAAGTTCACTTTCTTTCTTCCTTTCTTTCTTCTAGTTGCAGTGCACGGTTTTCCTATCGTGGTTGGCCTCTCTTGTTGTGGCTCACAGGCTCTAGGGTGCAAGCTCGGTAGTTGTGACAAACGGGTCCAGCTGTCCTGTGGTATGTGGGTTCCTCCTGGACCAGGGATCAAACCTGTGTCCCCTGCGTTAGCAGGCAGACTCTCCACCTCTGCACCACCAGGGAAGCCCTATTTTCACTGAATTGAGTATTTATAGGCAGTTTGGGGGAGGTTGACCATAAGGTGGGGATGGCCAGCTGTCCCGATTTGCCCAGTACTCAGGCGTTTCCTGGAACCCAGAATATTCAGGGCTGAGAGCAGGGACAGTCCGGGGCAAATAGAGCTGGTTGATCACCCTAGTGGGGCAAGCTGGGCCGCGCTTTCTGAGCCACTTCCTGGCGCTGAGCACTTGAACTGTTTCCAGCTCTTGGCTGGTCAGGTCGGGAAGCCCTGTGACCACAGCTTGTCCCTGGAGCATCCTTCCCTCAGGACCCTTTCCTGGTAAGAAGAGGCTGGGCTCTCAGGGTTCCTCAGAGGAGACGTTCAGGACTTACCCCAGCTTTTCTGACCTGTCCCTCATCTGAGCCTGCAGGGCAGCAAGTCTGGGACTTGGGACAGAGCTGAGAGAGGTGAGGGCCTCCGATGTGTTGGAGCCTGTTCATACTGGCCTGCATCAGCCAGTTGTTGGTTATGAAACAGTCCTTGTTAAGCATTAAATCACATAAACTTACAATTAAACTATAATCAAAATGGTAATAAATCCTCAAAATATACTACTTTCTAATTATTATGCCACATTTTGCTATTATCTATGGTTATGGGCTTAATTGTATCCTTCCCCTTGATTCATATGTGGGATTCCTCACCTTCAGTACTTCAGATGTGACCTTATTTATAGATGGGGGTCTTTAGGGAGGGAAACAAGTTAATATGAGGTCGTTAGGGTGGGCCCTAACTCAATATGACTGGTGTTTTTATAAAAGGGAGACATTTGGATGTAGACACACACACAGAGAATGTCATAAAAAGATGAAGGCAGAAATTAGGGTGATGCTTCGACAGACCAAGAAATGCCAAAGATAGCCAGTGAACCACCAGAAGCGAGGAGAAAGGTTTAAAATGGGCCCTTTCTCACAGCCAGCAGAAGGGACCAGCCCTGTGGACACCTTGATCTTGGACTCCCAGCTTCCAGAATTGTGAGACAACCCGTTTCTGTCATCTCAGCTGTTCAGCCTGTGGTACTTAGTCACGGCAGCTTTAGCAAACGAGTCATCTACATGCTTGTGGTTTTTGACATCCATTGCACTGGTAAGATAGAAATGTTAAAGAATAGTGAGCCATGGCACATCTTTCCTCCAATTCCACATTCAAGGCGTGATACATCTTATGGAAAAATGCCTGGACGAACTTTTTGGTCAGTCCAATACCTTGAAATGGTCCGTGGTGGGAGTATTTATACCACAGACATCTACGTATGCTGCAGTACAGATCAGGCCTTGATTTCTCACTTTGTTGATCGTCTCGCTAGACTTAAGGAAGTGGTGGAGAAAATGGTGGTAGGACACATGCAATGAGTGTGTCACGTTTGTGGCCGTTATGTCGTGAATAGCACAAAACAACAGAAAACTGTTCTCCCACTCAGCAGTGTATTCAAAAGCTATTATCCAAGTCAACAAGAATTCCAGGCTTTGAGGACTGTGATCCAATTCAGTAAAAAAAAAAAACCGCTCATGTCACTGATGAACAAGAAAAGTTCCAACACGTCTTTGTCATTTCACTCTTGTCTTAGATGTTGATGAAAATTAAAATCTCAGTGTTTGGGACTTCCCGGGCAATTCTGTGGTTAAGACTCTGAACTTCCACTTCAGGGGCCACAGGTTTGATCCCTGGTCAGGGAACTAAAATCCTGCATGCCATGCAGTGTGGCAAAAAAGAAGGATAGAAGAAGAAAAGAAAATATCACCGATTATGTCTGAACAATACCCAGAGAGCCAGGTGTTACTGTTTAGCTGCTCACTGTTGGTGAGGGTCAGAGGAGGCCAGCCCTGGACCCAAGACTGCAGAGGGCTGTTGGGCAGATAGACAGAGAGACTGCCTGATGGATGAACAGGTGCCAGCCTTCCAGCTCTGGGGGAACTAGCTACTGTGGATGGACCAGCCTCAGTGTCTCCCTCCTGGATGGGGTGGGAGGCTGCCCTACCCTCTGCCCTGGGGGACTTCGGCACAGTTCCTGCTTGAACCCTGAAGGACCCTTGATCCTTGATCCAGCCTTGATCAACAGCCTTGACCTAGTCAGGGCAGAGACTAGTTCTTCAGCTACTCTCCTTAAAATGTAAACGGATGCCCTCACTCCTTGCCTAAGTCCACCCATGGCTTCCTCCTGCTCTGGGATCAAGATTGCACCTGCCTCCCTGTCTCCATGGCCCTCCTCTCTGGCCTCATCTCTCTTGCCCCTGTGCTTCAGACACATTTACTAGCTGCCTGTCTCCCCAACACTCTGAGTTCTTCTACCACTCTGAGCCTGTGTGCACAAGCTGTTCCTTCTGTCTGGTTCTCTGTGCCCTAGGCTCATTCTTTCCAAGACTGGCTCTTCCTCGCCCACCAGGACTTTATTACAAGTGTCACCTTCACCAAGAATCCTTCCATGCTTACCTGGCTAAAAGCAGGTTCCCTGTTGCATGTCATCTCTGCCCTTATGTTGTTGTTGTTTTTTTTTCCCCTTTTTTTGCCTTCTGCATTGCCCTTACATTATATAGAATTATTTTTACTTACTGAATTACTTGATTTATGAATTACTTCACTGAATCTTTTTCAATCCTTCAGCCCATCTGAGTATAAATTCCATGAGGGCAGAGGTGATGTCTGTCTCATGTCCACAGAGCCCAAGGGTGAGGTGTGGCATTTAGCGGGCCCTTGTAAAAATGTTTGTTGAATGAACGAATGAAATACATTTACTGAGAAGCTACATAAAAGAGACAAGTTATGCTCCAACACAGATATGGGTTCAAATGCTAGCTTGGGCACTCATAGGTGATGTGTTCTGGGGTAGGTGACTCAATTTCTTTGCAGCTCCATCGCCTCACCTATAATAATAGCATCCTTCCATAGGATTGTTTCCTGTGGAGCATCCCATGGAACATCCCTCCATAGCTTCCCTGGTGGCTCAGCTGGTAAAGAATCTGCCTGCAGTACAGGACACCTGGGTTCAATCCCTGGGTTGGAAAATCCCCTGGAGAAGGGAAAGGCTACCCACTCCTGTATTCTGGCCTGGAGAATTCCATGGACAGTCTAGTCCATGGGGTCACAAAGAGTCAAACATGACTGAGCAACTTTCACTTTTGATATTTCAATAGGACTGTTAAGGGGATTAAATGAATCTGTTCATGCAGAGTTTAGGCTTCCCTGTAGCTCAGATAGTAAAGAAACTGCCTGTAATTCAGGAGACCCAGGTTTGATCTCTGGGTTGGGAAGATCTCCTGGAGAAGGGAATGGCTACCCATTCCAGTATTCTTGCCTGGAGAATCCCATGGACAGAGGAAGCCTGCTGGGCTACAGTCCATGGGATTGCAAAGAGTCGGACGTGACTAAGGGACTAACATACCCTTTAAAGCTTTATAAAGGAAAGGGCCTGGCATAGAGATGCCCAGAAGAGTTGGATGGTAGTATTCTTGTAGGTAAAGTGCTGAGGACTTTTGAGATGGTGGGACTCAGGGCAGGCTGCCCCCAGTGGGCCACATTGGTGTACTGATTATTTTGAATTGAAGTTTTTCAAGGAGCAGCCGATGCAAGAAGGAAGCTCTGACCCTGCTCTGTCTCCTTGAAAAGCAGGAAGCAATTCTCTGATGTGAAAGGTGCCCTTCCTGTGTGTGGAGGAGGAAGGACACCCTTATCGCCAGAGAGCGGGAATTTGGGCCGAGAAACTGCATAAACAAACGCTGTTAGTTGTTTCCTTATTGACCGCCCCAAGTCCAAACTCTTGTTTTATGTCTGGCTGTGCTGGGTCTTCGTTGCTGTGTGGGCTTTCTCTAGCTGCGGTGAGTGGGGGCTTCTCATTGAGGTGACTTCTCTTGTTACAGAGCACAGGCTCTAGGGTGCGTGGGCTTCAGCAGTTGCAGTTCGCAGGCTCTAGCGCACAGGCTCAAAAAGCTCCATAGCTTGTGATATCTTTCTGGATCAGGGATGGAAACTGTGTCTCCTGCATAGACAGGTGGATTCTTTACCACAGAGGCACCAGGGAAGCCCCCCAAACTCTGTTTAGATTCTTCACTAATTAAGTGATAAGTTTCTCTGTCTTGTTAATTCCTCACAAAATTATTGTTTCTCTGTCTAAAAAGTATAAAAGCTGCCAGCTTGGGCCACTTCTTGGGTTCCTTTTTTTTTTTTTTTTTTTTTCTTTTCTTTCTTGGCTGCACTGCACAGCTTGTGGGATCTTAGTTCCCTAACCAGGGATCGAACCTGTGCTCCTTGCAGTGGAAGCACGCAGTCCTAACTCCTGGACCAGGGAAGTCCCTTGGGTCCCAGTTCTGAGACCTCCCTGCACACGAATTAAAATTTGTTTCTTTATCTCCTGTTAATCTGTCTTGTGTCAATCTGATTATTAGTCCAGCCACAAGAAGTCAAGCGAAGTAGGGGTGAGATGTCCCCCTTTCCAACAGAGGTTCAGAGGCTGACTTCCCCTAGGGAAGAATGGGATAACTCCAAGAGGACTATTTGGAAGAGGGGACATTTGAATCAGGCTATAAGGACGGAGGGTGGGATTTGTCTGGGCAGACACGGGATGGGAGATCAGGAGGGGTGAGGGACACTTGTCCCAATAAGAGACCCGTGGGCAGGTCAGGGCCATGCTGGGACTATGATGAGAGGTTCTCTAGGCTTTTCCCAGACATAGCCCCGGCAAGAGCTGCCCTGTTCTAGACCCACAGTTCCTGCCCCCACAGTCTTGACAGATGGTTTGTAACCTATTTCCTGTGTTAGTTGCTACCCGGGGAGTGCAGACTTCAAGGAGACATGGGCGGGGGGACCCAGCAGAAAATGGGACTCAGTTGTTCTAGAACACAGTGAACTCAACAGAGGACCCCGGGACTACACAAGGGCAGCCTCTGCAGCGTCACAAAATGCCAGGGATGTGACCTGCTGCCACCAACACACATAGGCGATGAGCAAGGTTTTCTCTCTGGGTTGCCCTCGGTCTCAGACACTTGGGGACAGGCACTCGACAGAGTTGTTGGGATGGGGAAATGAGTTTTTTGGTTGGCAGAGTGGTTCCCTGCCCCAAGTCTCCTCCTGTGATTCATTTGAAAACACTGTGGCATGGGTCATCTTATTATCTCCATTTCACAGATGGGAAAACTGAGGCTCAGAGGAGGGCCCTGACCTCTTCAGCATCACAGAGCCAGTGAGCAGCAGACCCAGGACTGGAACCAGTTTCTCCTGATCCTCAGACTGGGTACAGACGAAGGAGCAGGTACAGACAGAACCTGGAACACGTGTGTCCAAGGATGCAGAAGGTGGGGAATGAACTCCTCGTGGGAAGCAGGGCAATTCCCTTAGATATCTCTCTGCCCATCCCAGCACAGTGAGAGCTGTGGGTTTGTACACCCACATCTGGCCAGGGAGGTCACTTTCTTCCAAATGTGGCCAAAAAGGAGGAAGAGGCCAGCTCTGTTCAATATGGAGACCCCACTAAAGCCAATGACGGGCTTTGAAAGTGAAAGTCACTCAGTCTTGTCCGACTCTTTGCCACCCCATGGACTATACAGTCTTTACAAGGTCCATAATTTCATTTTCCCTCTGCACGTGGGTATGGCAAATACAGACTGAGCACTTACCACTTGCCAGTCACTGTTGGAAGCACTTAGCATTTTCCCATTTAATTCTCATCGATTGCTACTGATATCACTCCCATTTTGCAGATAAGCAAACCAAGGCTAAGGGAGGCAAACTGACTGGCAAGAGGAGCTGGGATGTTCCACCAGGCAGTCTGCTCTAGAGCCCCACGCCCAATCACAGCGCTGCTGCCTGCCCTGTGGGCAGTTTGCTTTTGAAAACGTAAGGGAGGTCCTGGCACCCAGGAGTCATTCGGCAAGTATCAGTTTAGTGAATGAATAAATGAATTAGTGAAAAATGACCCATGTGAATTAACCTGTGATTAGAAAATTATTTTAGAGATCATTGAGGAGAATTCCTTCACAGTCCAGTGGTTAAGACTCTGTGCTTCCATTATAGGGGACACAGGTTTGATCCCTGGCTGGGGAACTAAGATGCCACATGACATGGCCAAAAAAAAAAAGTAGAGACCATTGAATCCTCCTCACAGATGTGGCAAGTGTCTATTCTGCAACACTTCAGCTGAGCACTCCTTGGTTTCCCCTGGGTATGGGGAGCTCACTCCCTGACTGTGGGTAGCACTAGCTCTCAGAGGGAGCTTGAAGACTGAGCCTGAGGTCCTGCTAGAGTAATCGATGTCACAGCTGGGGACCCTTTACACCGCTCCACACTTCCCACTTAACACAACAATGAAGGGGTCTGCATTTCCTGAGACTCCCCTCTGAGTGGGGGTGGGGTTGAGCAGAGGGAGGCGGGGTTCACCTAGGGTTAGATAAAGGGCCCCAGTCCTGAGTCAGACTGCCTGGGTATGACCTCAGATGTGTTACTTAACACTCCCCTCCACCCAACCTCACTTATATCTGTAAAACCCACATGAAAAAGCAGGTGTAGCCGGGAGTTGAGGGGATAATCTGCAGGTCCTGGATGGGGGTTCCTAGAGACCCAGCCCCCAGCCCCACAAGTGCTTCTCAGACACCTGCTCTGACAGGGCACTTTCCCATCCATCCCCTCTCCTCCTCCTTTTGCCACTGGAAGAGAAGCAGGGCGAAGGCATGTGCTTTCATTCCACAGATGGCCCGAGGCACAGACGTTAGGCAACCTCCCCCAGGTGCACCCAGCGAATGAGGGCTCCAGCCCCTCCTGTTCACCTGGAGAACCTGCGGATGACGTCACCAGCCAGGGCCCTGAGGGCAGAGCGGGGCAGCGTGGGGGTTGGAATTGAGAGTCATTTCCTAGGCAGGTTGGTAAGAAGTCTAGGGGTCCCCAAGGAGAGAGGGGTCTGGAATTCTCATGCCTCATCTCTGGCCCCGGATTGAATTCTCCTCCGGAGGCCAAGAATCCTGACGTCTTTGCGGGTTCAGCAACAACCTTTCAGAATGTGGTTCAGCGGTGGGGGAGTCACCGGCAGGTATGGAGGAAGTCACAGGGACTCCCCTGCTGTCCTTATCGGGGTGGGTGGCATCTCTGGGGCCATGGGTGCCGCTCTCAGAGCCCCAGGGAAACTCCGTGGTTTTAGGGGTCAGGCTGTCTTCCTGCAGGCCTGTTTCTCCCTGACACCCCACCGCTCTCCTGGTGCCCCCATCTGTGCTCAACTGTGGGCACATCTTGCTGCTGAGCAGAGCAGCCACCCAGGCTCATGGGCAGAGCAGCGGTCATATCAGCAGTTAGAAATTTCCCTGGGGTGAAGATGGGAAGGTGATCTGGGGACCACAAACCACAGTGGGGTATGGGCTAGCCTCCAGGAAAGGGGCTGAGCTGTGGCCAAGAGGCAGACCCTCCCTCAGAGAGTTGGATCTCTCCCACACTTCACCAGACCCGCATGCCTCCCTTGTTCCCATC
This sequence comes from Muntiacus reevesi, assembly GCF_963930625.1. Taxonomy (NCBI): domain Eukaryota; kingdom Metazoa; phylum Chordata; class Mammalia; order Artiodactyla; family Cervidae; genus Muntiacus; species Muntiacus reevesi. The sequence goes on from NC_089250.1 coordinate 238,536,808, forward strand.
TGTCCATCCGTCCATCCATCCTTCCTTCATCTCCCTGGGCTCATCTCTACTTCGATCCCTTTATTTAACAAAGCCCAGCTCCTCCTTATTCCTTAAACACACCAAGCAGCCACTCACCACAGGGCCTTTGCACATGCTGTTCCTGCCCCCAGAATGCTCTTGCTCCAGACATCGCAAAGTCTACCTCCCTCATCACATTCAGTCTGTCATGTCATATTCTTAGAGAAAATTAAAACCAACCCTTCCTCCTCCATCCTCTGCCTCCCTTGCTTTATTTTGCTCCATAGTTCTTATCACTGGATATATTTCATATTAATTTCCTAATCCGTTTATTATCTGTCTCTCTCGGCTCTAGGAAGGCAGATGTTTTCTGGCTATGCTGGGTCTTCGTGGCTGCACGTGGGTATTCTCTAGCTGCAGTGAGCAGGGGTTTACTCTTAAGTTGCAGTGCATGGGTTTCTCATTGCAGCTGCTTCTCTTGTTGTGGAGTACAGGTTCTAGGGCAGGGGCTTCAGCAGTCATGATGCATGGGTTAGTTGCCCTGGGGCATGTGGAATCTTCCCAGAGCAGGGATCAAACCCGTTTCTCCTGCACAGGCAGGTGGACTCCCAGCAACTGAACCACCGGGGAATTCTGGACAGAGATTTTTATATTTTGTTTGCTGCTGTATCCCCAGTGCCTAGAACAGTATCTGGTACACTGTAGACCCTCAAGAAGCACTCACTAAATACGTGGCTGAGTCTATCCACCTGTCCATCCTTCTGTCCATCCACCATCCACTGCTTCTCCCCACATTTTCTCCTTCACCCACCAGTCACCCAGAATTTCTCCACACCAGGCCCTGTGCTGGGGTGCGGGTTTGGTGATCTGGCAGGGTTCACAGACAAGGAAGGGAATGACTCTGACCCTGGGGGATAGGCCCCAGGTGAGGGGAACCCAGGGGCTGTGGGAGACACTGTGTTGGGTGGCGGTGGCGGGGGGAGGTGAGGGAGGGCGTCAAGGGGTATTTATGTGGCTCAGTGCCTCACCTCAGTGCCTCACCGCCACGGTGGCTCCTGGAAGAGACTTTGCCAAACGAATCAACAACTGCCTGGATGGCTTCTTGGAAAAAGTGGCGGTTCAGTTCTCAATGCTATGGACACTGGGGTGGGGCGGGGCGAGGAAACAAGCCACCTGGGGAAGTGGGGCCAGGCGAACTGCTGGCCTCAGGCAAAGCCTCAAGGGTGATGCAGGGGCCAGGCAGGTAGCGCTGGGCAGGGGAGACGGGAGTGGGCACGACTGGTCCACAGAGGCCCAGGCCTCTGAGGGGATCTCACGGATGGACGGAGCAGAGCCTGCCTGGACCACTCCCCACTGTACCCCGGGAAAGCTGGAGCAGCTGCCCACAATCCCTCCCATTCTTGCCACCCTATCCTTCCTCTGTGTCAGTTCCCTTTATGACCCACACGAGGCTGAACATTCCGACAGCAGGGACCACACCCCCAGTCCCCATGCCCCAGAGCCCCACTCTCGCTTCCTGTCTCCAGCCAGCTGCAGGCTGTTGGCTTGTTCCTATTACAGGCAGGTGAGTCTGGGTCCAGGCTTCAGGTGGGGTCTGAGCTCAGAGAGGAGGCAGGCAGGAGCTTGCAGAGCTGATCATTACATACAGTGATGGGGGCAGTGACGCCCACCAGCCCTGGGGAAGGGGGCGCTGAGACTCAGAGACATTCAGGGACCCCTGGAGGGCCACAACCCAGGAGGCCCCGGAAAGAGGTGCTGAAAGCCCTTTAAGGGCTGAGGTGAGGGCTGGGGAGCCTTCAGCACCCAAGAGTCCAAGTCAGCCCCTGTAGGGAAACCCAGGAAAGAGAGAGGGAGGCAGGAGCCGTGCGGCCACCGGAAATGGGAAGAGACACACACGCGGGCGGAGCCATACCTGGGCCCGCCTGCCCAGACAAGCTCCGGCTGGGTGCCTGGGCGCCCTGGGAGAAGGTGGACGGGAGGAAGTTGCAGAGAGTCCGGCCAGGGGCCTGCCCAGACCCGAGGTAAGAAGTGGCTGCTTGGGGCGGAGGGGCTGGGGGAGCACGGCTTCCAGCCTGGCTCACTTGACCTTGGCCGACTCCAGGTCTAGCTCCACGCCTGAAGGCAGGTGTGCAGCCCGACAAGGACTCAGGATTCCAGGCTGACGTGAAAGTCCTGGCGGTCCCAGGGTCGCCCCTCGGGGCTCTGAAGGGGGTTTGGCCGTGCTCGCGTGCTGGTCATCGGGGAAGCTGGCAGGCGCTGTGTGCTCCCTGGGTTCAGCCGGGGAGATTGCGGAAGGTGGGGGGCCAAGGGGAGGCTGCAAACCTCCAAGCTTGGTGCTTGGATGGGGAGGCAGGAGGCAGGCACCCAGCACCCAGAGCCTACTTCCACCAGGGATCTCATGGGAAACCGGTTTGGGAGCTGGTTGGCCCAGGTTGTCTGACTTATCACAAGGCGGGGGAAGGCGGTCTCCCTGGGTGAGACCTGACACGGTGCAGGCCTGGGGGCGTGCCTGCCCCTCTGGCCAGCACAGGGTCCTTCCTGCCGCTCCCCAGACCCCTCACCTGGCGGCGTGTCCTGTCCCACCTTGGCTGTCAGAGACAGGAGGCGAAAGGCAAAATGTTCCCCAAATGGCCTTGGACCCGCCCTGGCCCAGGCCCCTGTGATGAGCCCATAGACAGTGGCCCAGGACCGGGGAGCCAGCCTGGAGCAAAGGGCTGGTCCCACCAGTGCCTCCTGTGGAAACTATGGCAGCCTGCCATCTCTGGGCTGGTTCCCTATCTACCTCTAGGGAGGTGGCAGGAGCAGAGATCTGAAAACAAAGACGGGAGCAGACGTCTCCAGCCCCACCTCCACCCACACACACCCGGTCTCCTGGCCCCACACGGCAGCCAGACGGAGGTGGGGGGCTGGAGCCGGGAGGGGGCCCGGCGCCCAGCCAGCTCTGCCCCCACGAGCTTGGCTCCCTGGGACGTGTGGGAAGCAGAAGGGGCTCCCCATGTTCCCTCTGTTAATTAGGCCACCCCTGCTATTGAGAGTCTGTCATCATGGCCCCATTACGCCTCCTGAACCATCTGCGCCCCTGCACTTATGGGGAGGCCCTGGGGGCGCCCTGGCTGCCAGGGCAGAGGCGCAGGCGGGAAGCGGTGCTTCTGGGAGGTGCTGGGGGCCTCTCCCGGGGTGAGGATGGCCTTTCCGCAAAGTACACCTGCCTCTTTATTTCTCAAAAGAGGAGTGACGGTAGCCCCGGGGTCCATGTAAGGACTCTGAGGCACCCTCTTTATGGCTCCCAGGTGCGTCTCCTGCAGCCAACACCTTCCACACAGCTCTGTGTGGGTCTGTGCGTGCGCACTCAGTCGTGTCCGACTCTTTGTGACCTCATGGACTCCAGCCCACCAGACTCCTCTCTCTGTGGGTTTTTCTGGGTTTTTCCAGACAAGAATACTGGAGTGGGTTGCCATTTCCTCCCTCAGGGGATCTTCCTGACCCAGGGAGCCAACCTGTGATTCCTGGGTCTCCTGCACTGGAAAGCAGGTTCTTTACCACTAGCGCCACCTGGGAAGCCTATGCTGGTGCGTGTGCATGTGTGTGTGTGCGTGTGTGTGTGTGTGTGTCTTGCTGGCGGTGTGGCACTGGCTGCACGGGGAGATCAAAGTTGAGAGCCTGAGCCCTGGGGAGCCTGTGGCAGTCAAGCAAGATGACACCTTGTTACCCCACGATGAAGCAAGATCTGCTGTCTTTGCCCACTGCTGTGCCACCTGGCGGGTAGTCGCTCAACCTCTCTGGGCCTTATTTGCCTCCTGTGACTCAGGAGTGGCAATGCCTCATCCCTGACCAGAGACACCTGGCCCAAGTCTTGGGTGTCTGAGCAGCTGCCACGCAAACCTCCCAGGCCAGGGCTGGGGGTGAGCACTGATCAAAGAAGCACAACCATCGAGACATCAGTGGCAGCTAGGGTGGCTGGCCTGGGTCTCTTGTCCAGGAAGGGAGGCTCCTATGGAGGAGGGAGAAGCCTCTTTCGCTCCTCCTAAAGGGCAAATCTTCCTTGAAAAGAGAGCCTGGAATAGTGAGAGCAACTGTGACTGCGCTCCCTGGAAGCCCTGGCCTCAGACAAGCCTGCGCAGACCCATTTTACACCTGTGAACACTGAGGCTCAGAAGCTCGGATCTGGACAGTTGGATGCCAGGTCCCGGGCTGTGCTGATTGGAGGACTTTGGGAGCAGTGCTGGGAGGAATTTAGGTGGGAGAGGGGCAGTAGGGAGCCTCCTAAGCAGCAGGCGAAGAGTTCACTCATTGGAAAAGACCCTGATGATGGGGAAGATTGAAGGAAAATGGAGAAAGTGGTGACAGAGGATGAGATGGCTGAATGGTATCACTGATTTAATGGACACGAATCTGAACAAACTCTGGGAGATAGTGGAGGACAGGGGAGCCTGGCATCCTGCAGTCTGTGGGGTTGCAAAGAATCAGACACGACTTAGGGACTGAACAGCAGCAACCACCGGGTCTCCCCCAGGCAAGCCTGCCTCAGAGCAGAGCACCAGAGGTCCCCTTGGGAAGAAAAGTTCTCCCAGATGTCAGCCCCGCCAACCCCGGAGGAAGGCTGCACCCAGCTCACCAGCTCCAAAACCCTGGGCTGCAAAGGGGTGCCTGATACGTAAAGACAGCATAGGGTCTCACCTGCGGACCCCAGGCCCCTGGGTGCCCCGCTCTGCACCTACTTCCTGCAGCAAGGGTGGTTCAGGCTGGTGGCCTGGGAGTGGGATAGTGGAGAGGGCTTGTGGCCCCTGTTTGCTGGGCCTGCCCTTGCCCTGGGTTCAGGGGCTTTTGGAGGCAGGAACGTGGTCAGAATGGCCTTCCAGGCCTGCTCTGGCCGGATCCAACCTTCCTGCCACGTGTACTTGGGGGGCTGGGCTGAGGTTAGACATTCCGTCATGCCCAGGGAGACGGGGTGGCTGCCCTGTCTACCTTCCGTCTTAGGTAGCTGGTCACCCAGGCGTGCCTGCCTCCAGGGAAGGTCAGCAGGGTGGTCCGGGGAGGCCCAGCCAACCTGAACTTTGTCTAAGGCCCTGCATAATGTGTCTAGGCAGGAATAGGGCGACTGTGGGAGATGGCGAGTGGGGGAGTGGGGTGGCGGTATCTGTCTGTCTGTCTGTCTGGGGCAGGTCCAAGGACACTTCTTGTTGGCATATGGTCAAGATGCCACTGGAAACAGGAAGAGGGTATTGAAGGAAGACGCCAGCCTTGAAGTTGGATCCTATGTGACCTTGGGCTGGGTGCCCTCCCTCTCTGAGCCTCCATCTCTCCCTTCAGCAAAAGGGGCAAGACTTCCTCGGGAGGACTGTGGGAAAAAACACAAGTCCCTTGCTTGGTACACAGGGAGAGCTCAATAGGGGCACATGGGCTCTGAGTCTGAAGCCTTCAGGGGGCAAGGGGAGGTGAGAGGTCAGTGCTGGGGACACAGCTGTGGACACAGGAGCCCAGCGGCTGGTATCCAGGGAGTGTCTTTTTCCCCAGACCACAAGCCCCAGTGCTTTTGAAACCTGATGCAGGTAAACATGGGTGGGGCACCTGCCTGGTGCCCCAGGAGGAGCCAATGGGGTTGAGTCTGTCCTTGGTCCTCCAAATAAGGCCTCAGAAAGCCAGCTTGGACCTGGGTGGCCTCTGCCCTTCATTCCACCGCTGGAGCTGGCACCAGCCTCTTGCACCCCAAGTCTGGACTTGAATCTCCATTAAACTTGTCCCATTGGCTGAAGGTGCCTCTAGCTCTCCTGCATCTTGGATTTGTCAGGCTCCCTGCTCCTCCTCCGGCTGGGGGATGGGTGGCGGAGGCAGCCCTAAAGCACCGGGCACACAGCTCCCTTTGTGAGGGCGGCTGAGTCACATGGCCTGTGCCAACCCCCTGCGCCCTGGGGTGGCTGTGATGGTGTTATCATGGGACTGTGGCTGCCCCCACGCCTGTGGCCAGGAAGCTTTCCCACGGGAATGAACAGGGAGGTGGCTGGGAGCATCAGCCACCACGTACGTAGTCTGAGTCAGGATCTGGGTTCGAATACTGTCTCTCATGCAGACGCGCTGTGAGTCTTTGGGAAAATTCTCTCTCCGAGCCTCAGTCTTCATCTCTGTTAAGTGGGAACAGTCGTCACTGTTTGTAGAGGAGACATTGGACATGAAAGGGCTTTGCGAACGGTGGGGTGTGGGCCTGTGGCATTTGCATTGACTTGATGATAATCATGACATTGACCAACATTTGTCGAGCACCTACTGTGTGCCAGGCACAGTGCTCAGTTATTTTCAAGGACCCTCAACTTGCAAGGGGGAGAAGCCTGAACTTGAACAATTCTTGCCCAATAAGAACCCACCCATACACAGGCAGTGGTGACCTTCCTGACGGTGGGCACAGCGCTTCACTTTGCAAGGCTGCCCAGGCTGAAGGGTTAGCGTCGGGAAAGGGTGAGGCCTCCAGGCAGAAGCCCCGCTGTACCCTCCTACTTGCCCAAGCCTCTGCCACTGTGACCTCCACGAATGTCCCGTCCTCCCTCCTGTACTGGGGACCACACATCCTCCCACCACCCTGACACCCCCACCTCTGTCTCCTGGGCAGGTTTCTCTGAACAGCAAAGCCCTTGCAAATATATCAGAGTACGCGTTTGTGCCAGGCTGGGCCAGGAGCTTGACGTATGTGGCCTCATTTATTACTATTGGTGGTGCTGTTACTATCTGCACAGATGGTGGATGGCTAGAGAGACGCTGCCTGGGTCCCTAGGCTGCCAGAGCCAGGAGCAGAAGCCCGTTGGCCTGAGCCCAGAGTCTGAGTCCAGCCTCTCGGCAGTAGCATTACTACCTCTCTTCCTTCCCTTCAAATGAAGCCCTTTTCTGCAACTTTCTGCACTCTTCACCCCATCTCTGGCCGCTATCACCAGCCAGTAATGTTCATGATCTTCCCTGGCCCTGGGAGACCCCAGCCCTTCAACCCTGAGCCCTAGCTATGTGTTTCCAATGACCTTTTGGAAGGTTCCCCCACTATGTCACAAGGATACCCCCATTCTGCTGTGCCCATGGGCAGCCTCTTCCCTGTCACCCAGATCTGCAGTCCATCCCATGCCCCCTGCATTTCAGGGCAGTCTACAACATCATATCCCCTCTCACATGTGGAGTGGGGGGTCCCAGCCTCTGCTTCTCATTTCTCAAAGTCTCTAGCCTCCCCTAGCCTCCCACCTGCTTCCATCTCTAAAGCCCCAGCGGGGCTCTGGCCTCCCTTCCATATCCCATCCCCTCACTGCTGGTGCAGCTCCTAGAGCAGACCAAGGTTTCTCCTGCTTGAATAAATGCTGGAACCACCTGGGGTTTTGTTCAAATACATATTCTGATTCGGCAGATCTGGGGCACACCTGAGATGCTGGATTTCTAACGTCTTCTCTGGTCATGCTATAGGTCTGTGAACCGCCTTTTGAGTGCTGGTCACAAGAAATTCCTTTCCTGACTTCTCAGCACCTCTGATGAAACCCCTTCAGAAGCAAACTCCCTGCTTTCAGAATCTTCCAGAATCTGCCCTCACCCACTAATTAGATCCTAATTCTTTCCAAAGACTCCTCCCATGTCTCACTTCTCCTCTCTCTGTAGATGCTGTCTCCTCTGCCCAGAAAGTCCTTCCTGCTGGTCTCTGTTCATTGAAACTGATTCTTCGAGACCCAGCTGGTCTCAAGGGGCGACAAACCTGGTTCAAACCCTGGCTGTGACCCTCACCCTCTCTGAGCCTTGTGCCTCTTCAGTGGAGCAGGATAACAACTGTCCTGAGATGCAAGGGAGATGCTGAATGTGATGAACCTAGCAGGAGCCTGGTGCCTGGCAGGTGCTTGGTTGGAGCCCATGGGTCTGGAGACCTAGACACAGACCATTTGTGTCTCTGAAATACCAGCATGACCAGCCCACAGGGTGGAGGATACAAGGACTCAGATAGAGCTGAGCATTTTACACAGAGCCTATGGACACAGCCTTGGTAATCAGTCCCGATAGTAGTACTAATAAGAGGTAGCATGCGTGCTAAGTTGCCTTAGTCATGTCTGACTCTTTGCAACCCTATAGACTGTAGCCCACCAGGTTCCTCTGTCCATAGGGATTTTCCAGACAAGAATACTGGAGTGAGCTGCCGTTTCCTCCTCCAGAGGATCTTCCCTACCCAGGGATTGAACCTGTGTCTCTTATGTCTCCTGCATTGGCAGGCAGGTTCTTTCCTGCTAGCGCCACCTGGGAAGCCCAGTAAGAGGTAGTGCTGTGATTAATAATAATTCATTTGGTTTCTCTTCTCTGACTCCCAGAGCCCCCTGGGGCTCTATGACTGATAACTGACTCCCCAGTGCTGCTACAATGTGAGCCAGGCTTGTCCCCCAACCCCTGGAGCCTGGCACAGTACCCAGCACATAGTAGGTCTCTGAGCAGGCTGATGTGAGAGAGCAGGCAGAGCATGGTGAGCAGACCCTGCCCAGCCAGGCCACCGTCTAGGGCCTTTCCTATGTGGCCAGGGTGGCAGTTAGCTCCAGGTTTCTGCGTCCCTTGCCTGGATGTCCAGCTCAGCAAGTCCTGGCCAACTGCAGAGTGGCGCCGCTGACCCTTCATCCGTGCCCTGCTAGCCAGCACCCTCTGTGGCGTGTGTGTGTGTGTGTGTGTGTGTGTGTGTGTGTGTGTGTGCGCGCGCGCGCGCGCTGTCTGGCTGGCCTGGCTCCCAGAGAGCAGCTGAGGCTGCTCCAGTGACCATCTGGCCTGGCCCTGAAGGACAGACCTTGGGGCAACCAAACCTTAGCAGTGATGATTTGCCCAAAGACATGAATTTAAGGAATCCTTGATCCTTTTCCTGGGTCCTTGCCTCCCTGTTGTTTTTCTGATGAGGAAGAACATCTTCACCCCTTGTTTCTTGGTCTCCAGTGTGGACCGGCCCCTCCTGCCCTGGCCATGAGGCAGTGCTCACTGCAGCCCTGGGAGGGAGCAGCTGGCTGGACATAGGCCCAGTGCCCACCTCTCCCGGGCAGGGGCACAGCCTGATCAGTGGTCTGACCGCTTGGAGAGCACAGCGCTGCTTTCCAGAAGCTCAGGCCTGGGGGCTTCCTTGTACCCCGCTATGTAGCTTTATTGCCCTTCCTCTTCCCTGTAGCTTGATTTATACGAGCAGGTGAGGGATGGACTTCACCAGCAGCAGCCCCTGGCCTCCTGGGCTACCTGAAAAGCTTCCATTCATGCTGCAGCAGGTGACTTTTCCAGGCCCTTCTGCAGATCTCCGCGAGAGAGAAGGGATCTTAGGGCCCTGGGCATCCGTGGTGTCCAGGGCCTGCTCCAGAGGCCTGGGGAGTCTAAGTTCGTGAGCAGTTAGGACAGCTGGCTGTGGAGCCAGACTCTCTGGGGTCCTGTCCCACCTCTGCCACTTCCCAGCTGTGTGATCCTGTGCAAGTCAATTCCCTTCTCTGGGCTTCCTAGCTCTTCCTTCTGATTCAGCATATTCATGGCGAATACTGACTGAGGGCTCATCAAGTGTCAGGCGCTGGTCTGAGCAACGAGTTTTCCCATGGTGCCATGACTATGGCGTCAGAGAAGAGTCTGGAATGTAGTAAATGGTCAGTATATATAATTCTTATTATTAATTATTATTATTACTGTTGTTATTGTTGCTGTCATCACTTGCCCTCATTAGGCTATGAAATCCTTCCAGCACCTGTGACTTGGAAATCATCAGTTCACATTGGAGGGGTGAGGGAAGATGAGGGATTCCCTGCCCTCCACAGTGGGGGAGCATGGGCCATCTGAAGTTCCCTGACTCCCAGGGTGGCCGTGAAGGTTAACCGTGAGAGGAAACTGCTGACAGAGGCCAGTGGCCAGAAAAGGAAAGGGGGCGTCCGCGCATTTCCAAATTTCTCTCTCTGAGCTTTGCGAGCCACCAGGAAGGGTTCCTCCCCTGGGCCTCAGTTTCCCCCTTTGACCCAGCAGACAAACTGGAAGGCCATTTCAAGAAGCCCTTGGGGTCTCAGAGTCCAGGATGTGAGTCTGCTGAATGCTGTGAGTGCTTGGGGGGCATGAGGTGGTTCCCTCTGCTGGGAGGATGAACTGAGGCTCAGGGAAGAGTCAAGGTCAAGTGGCCAGTTGTGTGTGGCCTGGCTGGCCGCATGCCAGGCGGCTTGACCACCCCCCCACCCCACCCCACCCCTTCCCCGGAGTCCCTTCCGCTCTGCTGGTCAGCACCAGCTCACCGGCTCCTGCCTGCTGCCAAGGAGGCCGGCCTTTCTTTCAGGAAGGGGCAGTTGTTCCCGGGCCCTGGGTGGAGGGGGCAGCATCGGGGCAGACTGTTGCCATAGTAACCCTGGCCTCTCTGCGGGAACTTGGGCAAAACAGCCCTGGGGAAGTAACAGATGGAGGGCGAGGAGGCAGTTATCTCTGACCAGCATCCGTCCACAAAGCCTGGCACCTGGATGGGGGGCAGGGGGGGAGGTGAGGCCGAGGTGCCCCCTTGCCCAGCGCTGAGTCACGGGCATCCCCCAATGTCCCCGCCTCAGTGCTCTCGGCCCTGCCCCCTCCCAGCCTCCCTCTGAGAAATCCGTGTGACTCACGTATGGTCCCGTCATCCCCGGCCGAGCTTGGAGGAGGGAGGAGCCCAGCTGGGGCAGGAGAGGGTGTCCCCCCCACCCCCCACAAACACACCGCGGCGCCTCCCCCCGGCTGCACACTGGCTGCCTGCCTTGCCCGGCCTCAGGAGAGGGAGTCTCCACGCGCACCAGCTCCCGCGGCCACTGCGGGACCACGGCTGGCAGGTTCAGTCTCAGAGGTGGATCTTGAAAGGTTGTTCCGCTGCCTGGCCCCACGCGGGACCTTCTTCTGCTCATCACCAGGTACCGGATCAAGGGCTCGATGGCAGGAGGGAGGCGGGACGGGGGTGTGTGCGGCTGAGGGTGGGGTGGCGGTGGAGCGGGGCTCTGAAATCTCTAGCCCACACATGAGCAGGGCTGTGCCGGGGCTGGAGAGCTGCGGGTAGATGGACATCCAGACGCCGCGGAAGGGGGTGGAGCTGGAGAGGGTGGAACCTCTCAGAGCCATTTGTTAGCGGGGAAACTGAGGCTGGGAGCGGTAGGGTCCCTGAGTCCGGCAAGCCTGGGGCTGCTCTGTGGACGGGAAGGTACTGTTGTCTCCTGCCCCCACCGTTCAGATGGGAGAAGCAAGGTTGTGAGAGAGGACAGAACAAGTCTGGGGAGGGAAAGCCAGCCTCTGGCTGCGGGGAGGAGAGGATAGTGCAAGGCGTCTGTCTGGGCACGGGTCCTTGAGGGGCAGCCAGCCTGGCCTGCAGCTGCCCTGGGTCTGCGTCTGGGGACCCCCGCCGCCCACGGAGCCAGGGGTACCGTGGCTCTTCATGGCCCAGGCCCTGCCTTTGAGAGGAGATAACCGGGCAGGGGAGTCTGAACACTGGGGACCTGGGATGAGACAGAACGTCCTGGGAACCAGAGGCTGACGATGGGGAAGTGCTCCCCGCTTGCTAACCGCCAGGCCCCAGGCCCCCATCTGCTGAGAGCTGATAGGGCCTCCCCACCTGGGGGACGGCTGGTTCCTCTCCCCACCTCCTTCCCAACCGGCCTCCTTCCTGTGGTGCCATTTCATGGGAGTTGGAGTCTCCCATGGCCCCCACAGAGGTGGCTGGTGCTCATTTTACTGAGGAGGGTTGGGGGGGCATGAGTTGAGGCAGGGGACCCCTCACCACACCACCACCACTACCATCCTGCTTGGAGCAGCTCTGGCCTGGGTGAAGTGGGGTGGGGAAGAATAGCCTTTGTGACTGTAGAGGGCCCAAGAAATTAATTATATAAATAATAATTGAGTGCCTACTGTGTGCCTGGTGCTGTTCTAGGGGTGAGGACTCATTTGAATGAGACAAATGGGTGTGGGCGGTCCAGGGCCAAGCCCCTGCCCTACCCACCCCATGCTACCCCCAATGGGGATACGCTGAGGGCAGAGTGTTGATTCCTCGGGACTGAGTTGGAGAGAAGGGTCTGGAGTCAGTGAGAACCATCAGGGGCTGAGTTGGTCCCCCAGATCCCAGGACAGGGGTCCCGCGAGGTCTTCCCTGCCAATGACCAGGGCAGGACTAGTTCTTGGGACCAGACCTGAACCCTTTTGCTGCAGGGACCCCAGGGGCCTGAGATGCACCCCCACCTTGGTCTTAGCATCACTGTGGCCACCTTGCCTTGCCTCTCTCTCTCTGGGCACAGTGGCCCTGCTGATAAGTGGAAGTGTGTGTTGGGGTGGCGGGTAGTACCTGCCCTGCCTCCCGTCCTGGGCTTGGCTCCCAGAGGGTCAGGTTGTGAAGGACACCACTCTGGGCGGGCGTGGCTCTGAGGGAGGCAGAGGCTCTGCTAGAGAGCCTGCTCCGTTGTTGCCAGCCTCGGTGTTTCCCTGGGCCACTGGGCAGGACACCCTCAACTTCTCAGGGACACAAACAAACAAGACAATTAGGATCTGAGGCCGAGGAAGGTGATAAGCTTGCTGACGGAGGTGGAGAGAATTTCCTGACCTGGGAGGATGGGAGGCTCCGCAGAGGGCATAGAGGCTGGCCTTGGAGGCTGGTGGGGAGAGGGGGAGGGCTGATGGGGTGGCGGGGGTGGCATTCCTGGCTGAGAAACTGCAGTGGGAAAAGGTTTGGGAATGATGAGAACTGGGGGGACTGGGGCAGGCGATGGTACTGGAGAGCTGGCATGTGTCATTTTGGTAGCCAGGCCGGCAGGTTGCAATCTGCTCGCAGGGGAAGGGAGCTGCCACCCAAGCTGGATGAGGAGGGCAGGGTTGTTAAGGGGGGAGGGGAGGGTCTGGCCACCCGAGGCTCCTGCTTGGAGGGAACAGCTTCATGGCTGAGGGGACAGAGGGGGATGGTGGTCGCCCAGTCCAGGAGAAGGACAGGTAAAAGAGGTGGCAGAGCTGTGGCCAAGTCTGTGTGCAGTGGGGGGTGGGCTTCCTAGCAAGGTCCAGCATGACAGATGCAAGATGGGCAGGGCAGAATCTGCCGTGAAGGGAGCCACGTACGTGGACGGTGCTCTGGTTGAGTCCAGCCCCAGGTCACTTCATCCTCAGCAAGACCATGGTGGGTGGCGAGGGCTGGAGTGAAGAGTCAGGGGCAGGGCTGCTGGGGGGTGGGGGAAATGTGACCACACAGCTCCAAATCTCACTGCTGCTGCCCCACCTAGAACCAGAGCAGGTTCAGCACCCCCAAGCCTGATCCCGGGGCAGCTCTGTGACTCTGTGTTCTGACTCACAGCAGCTGGGGCATCACATGAGCAAACCCAGCAGCTGGGGGGACCGGGACCCCAGGGATCAGGCAGATGGCAAGTGGGGGTAGGGCAGGGCAGGGCTGGTACCGAGGGGCCTCTCGAGTGGGGTGGGGTCCTGGCTGGGCCCCAGCCTCCCCAGGCTTGCCCTCTGCCAGTCTGGTTCTCTCACCCATCAGGAGTTTCTTGGGGTCCCTGGGGAGCCCTGCAGATTTGGAGGTCAGGTTGGAGCTGCTGGAGGAAGGAGCACAAGATACACATTTTCTGACCCCTGCTGGGTGCCTGCCCTGGCACTGATGGGCTGAGACACCCCCACCCCCTGCAGGCCCCTCAGGCCCCAAACTCTCTCTGGTTCCCTGGGGGCTTAGCTGGACTAGAACAGTCCTGGATCCTCACTGCCCTCTGAGGGCCTCTGCCAGGCCCTAAGCTCAGCGTTTTGAAGACACCTTTATTCCCACGCTACGAGCTCCTGGTGTGCCCATTTTAGAAATGAGAGCACTGAGGCACAGGAGACTCCTCCAGGGCTGACCTCTTATCTTGGGGGCTCCAGAGTCTGGGCTCTCGTCCATGGTGCTCTTCTGCCCCTCTCCGTGGGAAGGGGACTCTTCAGCCAGGCTGGACTCCCTGCTGGGGGCCAGAGTACATGTGCCCTTGTCCTGAACCCCATCCTTGCCCCTGTTAAGCCCATGTGCTTTTAGGGCAACAGAAACCCATGGAGAAGGCAAGGCCACTTATCTGGGAAAAGCTTTGTTCCTCTCGGGTTGTGTGAATTTGGGTGTCTGTGCCTCATTTTCCTTATCTGGAAAAGGTAGATAAAACATAACAGTATCTACTTCAGGGGCTGTTTTGAGCTTGAAGGACTAATGCAGTGAAGTGCTGATACCAGCGCTTGTCCCACATGTTAGCCTTTACTATTATGATCTTCCCCTTGGGCAGATGGGTGCACGGAGGCCCAGAGATACATGTAATAGCTTGACGGGGGACGTCTTCCTGCCTCCCAGCCCGCAAGAGACCGAGAACTACCTGGGCATCAGCAGGAACCCATCCCCCACCCCCCACCACGGCCTGACTTGTGTTTTGGTGGGGAGGCCAGGGTGGTGGGAGTTGGGCTCTTGGGCTGGCGCTGGCTCAGGCTCAGGCAGTTTGTGGCGCACTTGGCAGTTCCAGGCAGGCTGAGATAAAAGCTAAGCCCTGGAGGAGCTGGCAGGTCTTCCGGGCACCAGTGGACAGGCTTCTGCATTAGAGAGAGATGGCCTGGGGGTGGGGGCCTCTCTGTCCGGGAGCCAGCCCAGCTCTGGTCCCCTGAAAGGCTGGTGGTTAGACAGCTGATGGCTCCAGCCTGGCTCCCGGGGCTCAGGGCCACTCACACTACCTCCAAGATGAGCAGCAATGAGAGATCAGGGCCACCTCTGACTTCCCTCCAGTCCCCGGGTCTCTGCATTCCTCCTCTCAGAAGCCCTGCCCTTAGCTGTCTGGGTCCACGGGTGAGCGCAGAGGACTTTTGGGCTCGTATCCTGCTGCCTAAGGTCACAACCTCCCCAGACCTCAGTGTTCGCACCTGTGCATGGAGGTGACACCACCACCCCCCTCAGGGTTGTTGCTGGAATTTGGGGGAGATGGCTGCAAAACATGTACTCACAGTGGGCAGCTTTGATGGGTCTTCCCTAAACCTCTGCTGAAAGTTTGGGCTTCAGGTTCGGTCACACAGTAGTTCAGTTAGAACTGAGTTCACATCCTCGAAAAGTGACCTTGACCAGGTGGCTTAATTTCTCTAAACCTCGTTCCTTAGATTGTCCAACGGGAAGAGGGATACCTGAATCCCTAAGTGAGACCCTGTGGGAATCATGTGAATCAGCCCCGGGCTGTACGGGCCCTTGAACAGTAGAGCCCCATTCCCAGCTGTCCTGGACCTTTGCTTCCCCTTCACCAGCTCAGCTGTCCCCCTGGGGGAGGCAGCACAAGATGGGTGGCTCCAGGGTTGCCCCGTTCTGGGCCAGCTGTGTGAACTTGGACAGGTGTATTAGCCTCTCTGTGCCTATTTTTGTCATCTTCAAAATGAGGCTAGTAATGGCGCCTTGGGGCTCCTGGTGACTCAGTGGTAAAGAATGCACCTGCCCAGTGCAGGAGATGCAGGTTCGACCCCTGGGTTGGAGAGATCCCCTGGAGAAGGGCATGGCAACCCACTGCAGTATTCTTGCCTGGGAAATCCCATGGACGGAGGAGCCTGGTGGGCTATGGTCCATAGGGTTGCGAAAGAGTCGGACACCACTTAATGATTCAACAACAATAAATAACAGCAGTGGCACCTTGAGAGGGTTAAGTGAGCCAAGAAATCTCAAGCACTGGGTATAGAGCCGGGAACACCACGAGCGATGTCATCGCCACTCTTCTGGGCCGTCACCAAGCCCTTCTCTGAGCGAGCAGCAGTGAGCTTATCGCAAGCATTAGCCCTGTCTTCCCGTGATGTCACTGAGGAAAGCCCCAGGCCCCAGAGAGCCACCCCTGCCCCAGACACACTCATCCAATGGCCTCTTGATCTGCTGGCCTGAGGAGCTGTCCCAGAATGAGGGTCCCTCCTGCCCCTGGAGACCCAAGGCCTGCCTGGCTTGACCACTGTCCCAGACTTGCAGGGGAGAGCTGGGTTTGAGCTGGGCTGGTCTCCTGCGGTAGCTGAGTCCCCTTGGCCCCTGGGCAGTGAGGGCGGAGGTCACTGGCTGAGTCTGGCCCTCAGGGCTGTGGCTCTGTGGCTGGCATCCTGGTTTCTGACCCTATGGCAGGGGCACAACTGCCCAGACCCACCTGCCTTAATGGTGACAAATGTGAGGGGTGAACCCCAGGGGGCAGCTGAGTCATACTTGGCCTGGCACCCTCTGCCCACTGCTCCCCTGCTTTGTCACCAGTTGAGTGTGTGTCAACCCCCCTGGGTGACTCCTAACCAACCCCCACCCCTGGTGCGTTCAGCTCCACCGCCTACAAAGACCTTCATTCAGTCGTGGGTGCAGTTGCCCTTGGAATTTTGAATCTGTACATTTCACAGATGAGGAAGCAGGCCAAGGTCCCCTGGCTGATCAGAGGTAGTCTCCTGACTCCGAACCTGGATCTTTGCCCGTGGCCCTGCAGACAATGTTCCCAACTGAGGTAGTGAGTTACCCGCCCCTGCTGGTATTTAAGTCTGACAGGGAAGTTGTAGGGGGACCTCAGGTACCCTGTGGGGTTCTTCACAGCTCTTTCCCATTGTGAGCTTTTCCGACTCTGCCCATTCTGGCGACGTTGGTGGGCAAGTGGCACCTCCATATAAAAGCCCCCTCCATAGTCTTGCCAGTATACCCACCATTAGAACCATTCATTACATCTTCAGAGGCTCCTCAGTTCAGTTCAGTTCAGTTGCTCAGTCGTGTCCAGCTCTTTGAGACCCCATGGACTGCAGAACGCCAGGCTTCCCTCCCTGTCCATCACCAACTCCTGGAGCTTAGTCAAACTCATGTCCATTGAGTTGGTGATGCCATCCAACCATCTCATCCTTTGTCATCCCCTTCTCCTGCCTTCAATCATTCCCAGCATCAGGGTCTTTTCAAATGAGTCAAATCTTCACATCAGGTGGCCAAAGTATTGGAGTTTCAGCATCAGTCCTTTCAATGAATATTCAAGACTGATCTCCTTTAGGATGGACTGGTTTGATATCCTTGCAGTCCAAGGGACTCTCAAGAGTTTTCCCTACCACCACAGTTCAAAAGCATCAATTCTTCAGCGTGTTAACAGCTCAGTGAGCTGGATGGGAGGCACAGAGGGCAAGAGGGCCTCAGGGGAACAGAACGGGCGTGAGGAAGGAAGGGCTGATGGAGGAGTTGGGAACGGTGGACACCGCCTCCTAAATTATCAGGTACCCCTGGCTCTCCCTCATCCAGCAGACCTGCACCTGGTAGGTGTGTGCCTGGCCTCGTGGCACTCCCTCACCCCCACCCCTGCATGTGACATCACCTGGCGAGAGCTGCGGGCAGTGGGCAAGGCTGGAAGGAATCCTCGTGCAGTTTCCTCAAAGCTGTACTTATCCTTTGTCCATGACCACGTCTGCCACACCCGCCTGGGGCTCTGCCACCTAGATACACACCCCAGACCAAATGGGCAGAGTCTATTATTCGGTTCCTTGGCTAGAAGCCCAGAGGAGTCCCAGTACCGGGGCTGGGTCTGGGGGTAGTGCACATTGCCATTTGTGGTGGAAAGGACAGCCAGTGTCTCCCCAAGGAGACCCTGCAGCGGGTGTCAGTGCATCTGGGAGTCTGGCCCCTCCCCCGCCCCCCAGGTTTAGGGAATCAGAGTTGGGAGCTGTAGTAACTAATGACCTGGAAGGATGGGAGTGCTTGCAAACCCCATGAGCCTATGGGTGAGGGTCTGGCTTCCGGCCTGGAATGCTTTGGACCCATTGTGCAGCCTCTTGGGCCCCACGTCCACTTCCCTGGAGTGGCTGGCAACTCCTCTCCATGTCCTGGAGATTCCAGGGCTGGGGGTGGGACAGTGGGGGCATCACAGGTGAAGAAGTGCATAGAACTACCTGTGGGTTCAGTTTTAGCAGTCATGTGACCCCAGGAAAGAAGCTTCTCCTCTCTGAGCCTCAGTTTTCCCAGTTGTAAAACGGGCTTAATAATACCTACTCCTCTCAGGGCATCTGTGTATGTTGCAGAAGGTCAGGTGCACATTGTGTGGTTCATGCTCCCTCATGTTCCTGTCTCTGCCCCAGCTCCATCACGAGTCTGCCGGCTGATCCTGGAGAAACACCTGCTTCCAGGTGCCTAGACCCCAGAATCCTCCCCAGCCATGGGCATATACCATTTCCCCTGCTTGCTTCACTTTGGGGAGCCCACGGGGAGTCCAGATGGGAGACCTGGCATTTGCAGCAGTGGGTGCATGACCCACCTTCGTTGATAAATCCCATGTCTGGGCCCCCTCTATCCCGGGGCCATGGGAATAGGTGGTGGAAGGTGTGGCAGTGTTTACTTTGCCTCCATGTAGAGAGAAAACTCAAATTTTGATCACAGTTCAGACAGGATCTCAAACATCAAATACTCTGGCACCTGGGAAAGTATGTCTGTGGTCCCACTGGTCTAGGAAAGCCTTGGGCTTCCGGGCTTGTGCACTGCAGTTCAGTTCAGTTCAGTTGCTCAGTCGTGTTCAACTCTTTGTGATCCCACGGATTGCAGCACGCCAGGCCTCCCTGTCCATCACCAACTCCCGGAGTTTACTCAAACTCATGTCCATTGAGTCAGTGATGCCATCCAACCATCTCATCCTCTGTCATCCCCTTCTCCTCCCATCTTCAATCTTTCCCAGCATCGGGGTCTTTTCCAATGAGTCAGTTGTTCACATCAGATGGCCAAAGTATTGGAGTTTCAGCTTTAACATCAGTCCTTCCAATGAACATTCAGGACTTATCTCCTTTAGGATAGACTGGTTGGATCTCCTTGCAGTCCAAGGGACTCTCAAGAGTCTTCTCCAACCCCACAGTTCAAAAGCATCAATTATTCGGCACTCAGCTTGCTTTACAGTCCAACTCTCACATCCATACATGGCTATTGGAAAAACCATAGCCTTGACTAGACAGACCTTTGTTGGCAAAGTAATGTCTCTGCTTTTTAATATGCTGTCTAGGTTGGTCATAACTTTCCTTCCAAGGAGTAAGCGTCTTTTGATTTCATGGCTGCAGTCACCGTCTGCAGTGATTTTGGAGCCCAGAAAGATAAAGTCTGCCACTGCCACTGCACTACAGGACTTCTTAAAAGCCTTCATCAGGTGGCTCTGGATGGGAGGTGAAGTTTCAGGTCCTGTCCTGGCTCGCAGGCTGTGCACAGTCTTGGAAGCCCCTCTCTGGCCAAGCACCTGGCAGCAGTGTGTATGCCCCTAACTCGGATAGAAACTGGGGAGCGGGGGCGGCTCAGTGCTGGAATCCCCGTGCCGTAAGCATCAGGATCTGGCTCCTACTGGAAACAGGCTTGGAGCCAGCCCGGCCTGGTCAGAGTCCCAGCTCTGTCTCATTCACTCATCCATTTATTAACTAGCTGTCATTGAGCATCTACTGCGGACCAGGCTCTGTAGCACTAGGTACTAGAGATACAAGTGATGAGCAAGATAGACAAGAAAGAGCAAACACAGAGAAATGGATGACAAGCAAATCACAGGGTCATCTCAGACAATGTTAAGTGTTTTCAAGTTTATTATATAAGGTGCCATGGGAGAGGAGATGAATGGGGAGGTTAGTTTTGGTTGGGTGGACATGGAAGGCTTTTTAGGAGAGGGGAGACTTGGATTAAGACTTGAGAAGGGGGACTTCCTGATAGTCTAGTGGCTAAGACTGCATGCTCCCAATGCAGGGGGCCTGGGTTCAATCCCTGGCTGGGGAACTAGATCTCACATGCTGCAACTAAGAGTTTGCATGCCACAGTTAAAGATCCCACATGCCGCAGCTAAGACTGGGCACAGTTAAATAAATAAGTATTAAAAGCAAAATGAAGAAAAAAGTCTTGAGATGGAACCAGTCAGGGAAAGAACCCAGAAAGAATGCCCTACGCTGTGGGGAAAGCATGTGCAAAGGCCCTGATGTGTGTCTGGGGACAGAAAGTAGACTAGCGCATGGAGTTGGTATAACCAAGGAAGGGTGGGGGTGACACAAGGTGGAGGAAATGGAGTGGGGTCACTAGCTTGTTATTTTGGCAGTCATGCTGCTCTCAGAGCATCAGTTATCTGATTTATGAGGCTTATCACTTTGCCCCCGACCTCCACCCTGGTCAGGAGTGTTGTGGGTGTTAAGTGAGAATCTTTCCGGCAGAGACTTGGTTATGGCCAGCTATGCGCTACTGTAGGTTTTTTTTGTTTTTATTGTTATTACAAGTGCTTAGTGACTATGGGTGGGACCGGGGATCCTGGGCCTCTTTCTCTGCATGTGGCTGCAGTTTGTGAGCACCAAGTGTGTGTACAAGGCCAGGGGTGCCCCATCTGTGGCCCCCGCTCTGGCTCCCCTGAACCACAGCCCCCCACCAGCTCCTTTCAAGCCTAGGATCTTTTGATCCACAGCGACTGCCTCCTCTGGCCCAGCAGGCCCTGGAATCCTTTCCGGGCGAAGGTTCCACCGAGAACAGCAACTCTTTTCTTTGCTTTCTCTTCCTTTTCCTCTGGGCGCCAAAAATAGTGCCTGAATAGGACACAGCTCTGGGCCGCCAGTGAGACAATAGCCGCCTCCTGGCTCTGGTCCATCAGTGGGGGAGGGGACGATGGGAATGCAGGGGCACACCATCCCAGGGACCCCAGCCCCTGCTGCCTTTCCCATGGCCTCGGCCAGAAACCACCCCTGAGCCCCTTGGAGTGTGATTGCCGAGGGGATCCTTGCTCATTCTGGGGAAGGGCTCTGAAACCCTGTGCTTCTCCATGATCTGAACAGCCCCATCCTGGGTCTTGATCAGCTGCTGGTCTGGAGCTGAAGGCCCCAGTGGGGGCACCCATGGCCCTGGTCCTCTTCTGGGCCCTGTATGGCACACAGAGGCCATCCCATGGCATTGATGTCCTCTTCCTGTTGACTCAATGGCTGCGAAAGACTTTGCAGAGGTCAAAGAGATGTGTCCTCTTGAAATGAAGTGAGCCCCCTGTCAATGGACATAATCAAATAAAGTCTGGATGTACATTGGATGGGGGTGGGATTAGTCAAGCATCAGATGGACATTAGGTCTTGATGTCTTCATATCTCAGCGGAGATCATGGTTTGAATTCCATACACCTTGCTTACCAGTTAGGTGGCCTTGGACAGGTCACATCTTGTGCCTGAGCCTCTGTCATTCCATCTGTAAGATGGGTTCAACAGGGCTAACCTTTAGAGTGGTGGAAATGGTTTCCAAAATGCCCAGTGGAGTACCTGGCACACATGCAGGCTTTCAGAAGCTTTGCCTCTGTTCTCCCTCCCTCCCCAGACTGGTACTTACTCTAGGGTACAGAAAGGACCCACTCTTGGCCCCTAGGGAGCTCTGGAGGAAAGCCAGGGGGAAGCTCTGACCCCGGGGTTAATTCAGGAGAAAGATTCCTGCTGGGCTGTGGCTATCTGGGAAGGCTTCCTGGAGGAGGCACTCCTCTAAGACATTTCCAGGGAAGTGTTGGGCACTTGCTGTGTTCTTTAACCCAGTGGTGGGGATTAGATGGGTATCCAGGGGGATCAAGCCCTAGGCCACAGGCTGGCAGCCTCATGGGCAAATGTAGCTGATAACAGACATTTTTGTCACAAGGATAGACCTCACTAGTGTTCTAAAAAGATTTGGATTTAAACTAAATCTTGACAAACTTAGGCAGGTGTTCCCCCTAACTTAGTGTACTAAACTCTGCCCTTACTCCTGCCAGCTCCATGCCTGGCCAGCATCTGAGTAAGGGGATATGGGCATAGGACAAGTTAGTGGAAATGCACTGTGCTGGGTTGGAGCTGGGTGGTGACGTAGTAGTCACTGCAGCTGCCAACGGTTGCCAGGGCAACGGTTGCCAGGGGTTGCTGTCACCTGCGCCCCTTTTCCCGGGCTGGCGGCTGGGGCTTGCCGCCCATCTTCCCGGGCTGCCGCTTTGTTTGAGGCTCTGGTGAGGGGGCAGGAGCCAGGGCTGGGGTAGTTCAGCTTCAAAGTGCCCCTCTGGCCTCTTGGACTAGGAAGAAGTTGACCCACCGCCCCAGCCGGCTGCAGCCTGCAAATAAGGCGAGCCCTTAGCCCACTTATTCACGCGCTTTATGTATTGATAATCCGTTTGACGGCACGAAGGAGGAATCCAGGTATGATTCTTGCCCTCTCTCTCCATCCCTCTGACTCCCACTCCCCAAACCCCACCCCCACTTCTCATCCCCTCTCCCCTTTTCCTTGTCCACTTCCCCTCCATCCCTCTCCCCCTGTATCACCTTCTACTCCCTCTGCCTCTCCCTTCCATTTCCCCAACCGACCTTCCTCCCTAAACTGAAAGCTTAGCTGATAGGTAGGGTGGGGTTGGGGCTGGCTGGCTGACACTAGGAGCTCAGATGCAACTCCGAAGGGAACTGGCCAGTGAATCAGACAGCAGCCCAAAGTGACGAGGAAGTGGTTGGGGGTAAGGGCCTCACACCCCACACTCCTTCCCTCAGCCACACTTTAGCAAAAATTCTATTTCAGTTTACGGGCTGTACCCCCGTCATCAAAGACAAGCCTCTGCCAGTGCTGGGAGTGGGTGTCCAGAGCCTGCAGAGGACAGAGAGCAAGAGTGTTGCTGGGAGGGGTTCCTGACAGCCCCCAGGACCAGGGTTTCTTCAGAGGAAGGGAATCAACTAATCCCAAGGAAACACATTTCTGGAAGCATCTTTTACTGGGAATTTTAAAGAGAAGCCCTTTCTAACAGGTAATGTCAAGCAGGAATGGACTGCAAAATCGAGAGCCTGTGTTCTGGAGCCAGGCCCCCAGGCTGCACCTCAAGCCGCGTGATCTCCAGCAGCCAACCTGATCTTCTAGGGCCTCTGTTTCCTTATTTGTTAAATGGGCAGAATGGTATTTGTCTCGGAAGATTTGGGGGAGGATTAAATGTGTTCCCTTGGGTAGAGAGCTTAGAATCAAGTCTTGCATCTTCAGAGAGCTTCATTTAATGCTAGCTGTGTGGCTGGAGGTGGTGAGCACCCTGCCCGTGGGGGTATGCAAGAGGACCAGGTGAGGCGGTGCTGAGCGCTCAGTGAGCTGGGGTGGGACCCTAGTCTGTGCCTCCACCGACCTTCCCCGGAGGGAGCTGGAACCTCAGGCTCACCCTGGCCCCCAGCCCCTGTGGGGGAGCATGCCTGGCTGTGTGTCCGGTCTGCCCCTCAGCCAGGGATCTGGGACCCGGAGGAGGAGAAAAGGAAGGGAGGTCTGGCGGCTGACCTTGGGAATGCTGCGGGGTCCTATGCTCCAAAGGCGGGCGTTCTGCCAAGGCCCCGGGGAACTGAAACGCAACCCCCCAAAAATGAACAGGGAGGTAACTGGGCTGACCTTGTATGCCTGGCCTTGGCCAGTTTGGGAACACAGATGCAGAAGGGAAACTGCAGCCAGACGGCTGAGGTCCGTCTGTGGTTTCAGAGGGAAGACAGGCTGGCCAGGAGGATGAGATGGCCAGCACCTTTTTCCTCCCCACTCGCTGTCGGCCAGGAGGTAAGCCCTTCCCTTCCCTAGAAGCAACCTGGGGCTCTGGGCTATGGAGAAGACAGACAGGGGGACAGGGATCTTGTCACCTCCTCAGTAGAGGAGGAAGCTGAGGCCCAACCAAAGACGGGACTGGCTGCTACAAAGGTACTAGAACCAGTTAGGTGCGGAGCTACTTTAGGACCCTATGGGCTTCCCTGATGTCTCAGGTGGTAAAGAATCTGCCCACAATGCAGGATACCCACGTTCAATCCCTGGGTTAGGAAGATCCCCTGGAGAAGGGAATGGCAACCCACTCCAGTATTCTTGCCTAGGAAATTCCGTGGACAGAGGAGCCAGGCGGGCTACCGTCCATGGTGTCCCAAAGAGTGGGATACGACTGAGCGATTAACACATGTGTCTAACTCTTGCCTCCCCTGCTCTGGGAGTGTGCATTCCCTGGGCAGGTGCTGACTGGTGAGGGCCCCGAGGCCCAGCTTCAGCTGCTCTTTGTGGGGAGGGCTGTGGGGAGCCCTGGCTGTGGGCGGCAGGCTGCCCCAGGGCCATGGAGCTGGGCAGGGCTGGCGCCACTGTCCCAGGACTGCTCATGACAGGTCTTTTGTCTGAACACCACCCCCAAACTGGGCCAGACCCAGACCTTCCTAATCCCTCCCCTTCCCTGAGGTTCAAGATCTTTTCCATTCACACTCAGATTCTAAAAAGGTTGTGATTCTCAGCTTCTAAAAGCTCTTGCCTCCCCATCACTTTATCTTTCTTTCTCTCTCTCTCCTCCTCCCTCATTCCCTTTCAGTCCTAGCATTCTAAGTGTCTCTGCTGCTTGAGATGACTGCGGTTGACTTTAATGGCACAGCCAATCCAGAAACACGGCTGGTACTGTCCCTTTCCCCAAGAGCTGGTGCTGCCGGCCAAAGGGAGGTGGGATGGGGCTGTCTTTACCCCAGGTTCCCCCAGGACCTCTGGCCTGGAAGTGTCAAAGATGGTGATGAGTTGCCCTGGGGAACATCACAGCCTAAATGGCTCCTGTAGCCCATCTCCCGCTAGTTAATGGCCTTTGGGACAGCTCAGAGGGGAGGGGAGGGGAGGGGAGGCGGCTGGAGGCTGGGAGGGGGAATGCTGACAGTTTTCTTATCTGTGTGTTGTCAAGATTTCTGAGACCTCCTTTTTTTCATATTGTTAACAGGTATTCTGTTAAAAAAAAAAAGCATGCACCATCATATTGGGCTGGGAAACTAAGCCCAACCAAGCTCTGTGGAATTTCTTTCTGTAGAACTTATCAGAGCCTTTGATATGTTAATTCATACGACCAAGTAGGACCTGCAGTATTTCTCCAGCTTGGGAACTAGTGCTTCTTAGGGAGGAATTTCCCTGTCGCTCATACAGTAAAGAATCACTTGCAGTACAGGAGACCTGGGTTCGATCCCTGGGTTAGGAAGATCCTCTGGAGAAAGGAATGGCAACCCAATCCAGTGTTCTTGCCTGAAAAATCCCTCGGACAGAGGAGCCTGGTGAGCTACAGTCCATGGGCTTGCTAAGAGTTGGACATGACTAAGTGACTAAGTACACAGCTTCTTAGGAAGTGCTTGGCAAAGTTACCTCATGGTAAAGTCAGGGAGATAGTTCCAGAGAAGGGAAGGAAGCGGCTCTGGTGACTGTAATGGCTGAAATCATGGGCTTTGCGCTTTGGTAGACTAAAGTCTGGATCCCGGCTTGGCTACTTACTTGCCTGGGCATCACTTAGCCTCTTTGGATTTCCATTTTCTTTTTACATGGGGGCAATAACAGTATTTGCTTTATAGAGTTAAGGTGATGATTGAACAATCATTTGTGAAAAGTGCCTTGCACAGTTTTGGGCACCAAGTGCGTGCTCGCTGAATGGGAACTGTCACCCCCCACTCCCCTTCTTGGATTCCAGCTCCTTTTTGCTGTGCCGGCTAGACCTCTGTTTATTCCCGCCGTCTGCTGTTCTGCCAGGCACTGCGAGGCTGGAGTGCAGGGCAGCCGGGGGAGGATGTGCAGGCCGAAGGCCAGTGTATGGTCCGGGATCCCACTGGGGTCTGGTGGGGGTACCTCCTTTGTTTGTTGGGTACACGGTGTTTCTAAGTTAGACCTTTAGAGATACGTCACAAGGCTGGCATCCAGTGGGGAGGACCGGTGTGTGCAGAGGTTTGGAGGAGGGCACACTCAAGCCCAGGCTCATCTCCGGTGATGGTGTGTTGGCCTCTCTGAGGCCTCTTAAGCAAACACTCTGGTTGCAGATAAAGCAGGTGGCAGGGTGGGCAGCTCTGGACCATTGGCTCTCGGGGGAACCTGGCGTCCTTCTCCTGCGCAGGTGCCCCTCTCCTCCCCTTCATCGCTCTCCCCACAGGGCCGGGCCCGTCTGAGCACGCGGAGGGAGCCATGGCCTGGGGACCTGCTGGACGGAAGCCGTGGGGCGGCGGGGCCCGCGCTGGCGGGGCAGCGCTCCGGAATGTGGGACTCATCCTGGGCAGTGAGCCGGCAAGGCCTTGGCACCCGCCGGCCTCTGGGAGGCAGGCAGCTAACTTAATTTTTATTCTCTTTAATTGTAGAAAAATTCCTGGAACCTGAAGTCACTCTGTTTTCCCCGACCAGGCCAGAACACCCTTCCTGGGGGGAGTTCTGTGTGGTCACCTAGCTTGGGCCTCAGTCACCCGGCCTGTGACTGATGGGGGTGGGGGGGAGAGACGGGCTCCATGTATGCAAACGGTGCCCCCTGGAGCCCTGGGCTCTGCTGAGGGGCTGGGGGCCTGGCTGAGAGTGAGGTGCGGTCGGGAGTCCCACCGGGGTCTGATGGGAGCACCGCCTTTGTTTGCTGGGTACATGGAGTTTCTAGGTTAGACTGCTTTTATGAGAGTTTGGAAATGGCTGGTGGAGGGTCCTCTCAGCTCCCCACCCCACCCCCATGGGGGAAACACCTGCTGCAGAGCCTCCGCTCTGTTCTAACGTCCCTCCTCACTCCCCTACACACCCGCACACATGAGCGCACACACACGTGCATGCACACCTCATGTGCGTGTGTTCTAACATCCCTCCTCACTCCCCTACACACCCGCACACATGAGCACACACACGCGTGCATGCACACATCATGTGCGTGTGTTCTAACGTCCCTCCTCACTCCCCTACACACCCGCACACGTGAGCGCACACACACGTGCGTGCACACCTCATGTGTGTGTGTTCTACCCTCAAGGACTTCACGCTCACCCACCCCTCTCTTGGCCACATCCTTCTCCCCTAAGGCCCTCTATCCAGGGATGGGAGCGGGGAGCCAGCATCTCCATGTTATCCCCCCTCCATTGCCCCCACCGCCCCCCACACTGACCAGCAGCTGAAGATGAGGCTGGAGCTGGGAAGCTGGATTGGGTCCTCCCACTGCTGGCCCTCCCCACAGGAGGGCAAGACCAGGCTTATACCTGGAGACCCGCTGGGGCAGGGGCTCCCCGCCCCACGCCCCCCTGCTCCCGGCTGTGCTTGGGGAGGCCCCTTCCAGGTTCCAGGCACCCTGCTAAATGCTAGGTGAGCCACCCAGGACTGTGATTCATCTTCACCACCACTGAAGTGGAGACGAGACACCGCGGGGGAGGCAGGCTGCCCTGGCTCCCGTCCAGAGCTAACCATTTACCACCCGAGTGATCTGGGGCTGGGCCTCACCCGCCTCTGACTCCGTAAGACGGGGCTCCTGGTGTCATCCCAGCCTTGTAAGCCAGTGGTTCTATGCCCGCGGCGTGTTGGTCAACGGGATGCCTGGTCAAGCTGGACTCCCGAGCCCTGCACCAGACCTGGAGTATCTGCCCCTCACACGTTGTTATTGTTTAGTCACTCAGCCCACTTCTTTTGCAACCCTGTGGACTGTGGCCCATCAAGCTCCTCTGTCCATGGGATTTCCCAGGGAAGAATACTGGAGTGGGCTGCCATTTCCTTCTCCAGGGGATCTTCCCAACTCAGGGATCCAACCCGAGGCTCCTGTCGCATCTTCTGCATGGCAGCTGGATTCTTTACGGCTAAGCCCCTCACGCATATTCTATCACAAAACGTTTATGTATCCCTGACAGTACCCTGTATGTATGTGTGCAAGTGTTTTCATCCTAATGTTACTACTCTCCTGGCAAAAAAAAAAAAAAAAAAAGGAAAAAATATTGGGGAAAAAAACCCATCAGACTCATAGCAGCTACTGGGTAAAAATTCCCCCCTACTTCTGACTTGCTGAATGAAGAAAAAAATCTTTTGTGCTATTTTCAGAGATACTGAATGTCAGTGTGGAGGGATCTGTGATAATGCACTTCAGTGAACTTCTTGGGGTGGTTCTGACCCATCGTGGGTTTGGGCACCTCTGATGTGAACTTGTGGCAAAGGTGGGCATATAGGGTTGAGTGTAGGCTGTGAACTGCCCCCTTCCCCACCACACCAGGAACGCAGAAGTTAATTCTGATGGCAGTTAGGGAAAGCTTCAGGGGGAGGGCGTATCTTCACTGAGTTTCAAAAGCTGAGTTGGGTCATGGAAAGAGGGAGGCATTCCAGGCAAAGAGGCTGGTCAGGGGATGGATGAGTCTGCGGTCCACGGTGTATGTTACTGGCAGGAGAAGGCCTGGGGGCCTAGGTCATCTTCCTGGGGAGGTGCCTGCCCGGGAAGGGTTAACCCCAGAGCCACTCAGGTCCTGTCCACTCAACTTCCACCTCCGTCCTCCGAGGAAATGGGTTTTTCAGGGGCCTGGACTGGGCCAGCGGTGACTCGTGGCCCTATATGGATGGCAGAGGAAGTGAGTCAGGCCTCGGGGGAGAAAGTGAGCCACTGGTCCCCTGCCCATTACCCTCTCCCCCACCATGAGGATGGGCAGGGCTGGGCCCGCCCTGGAACTGGGGTTATCTCCTCCTGGCCATCCTGGGGGATGGGCAGCCGGGAGTCTTAGCTTAGATGAGACCTGCCCCCCACCCCCGGCTCTGCCTGGATCCTCGGGGACTCTGTGATGGTGGCCCCCATTGTGTCAAACTGGGCCGGATTGTTTTGTTCTCTACGTGTGTTTACGGAAGGCCTGAGGTCAAGGGCAGCTGCTCTAGAAGGAGCGGGGTGGGAGGTGTAGGGGCCTCTCTTGGGGGCTCGGCCCCCTAAATTCTCTCTGGTGGGCTGGAGTTGCCTGCACAGCTTGTGGTCTTGGCTGTCACCCACCCACCATTTCTCTCTCCTTTTGTTTGGGGGTCTCCCCAAACCAGAGGAGCAAGCCTCTCGAGAAACTATTGGCTCCAGCTCTCCAAGGAGTTCTCTAGAATAACACTGAGGTTCGTGTCTTAGCTCCACCAGTGGGGAGTCTTAGGACAGATAGCCCTGCCCTAGTCTCTATTTTCTGATCTGTAAAATGGCAAAGCAGCAGGACCAGCCTCACAGGATGGCTCTGAGGATTTCATGAGAGCGTAGATGGTGCCCCTGTTCAGCCCTCCTGTCTCTCAGAGGCTTCTGGGGACAGGTTCAGGTCCGTGCTGTGAGGTGGGAAGTTTTCTGGGTGGGGTTTCAGGCTTCCCAGAAAGGAAATTTCATGCTCGAAGAATTTCCGGTCAAGGCGCTTTGGAAGTTGAGCTGGCTATGGGGGCCACGAGGGGGTGACGTGGAGGGTGGGAGGGAAGGGGTAGGAGTCAGGACCTGTGATGGGCGCAGGGGGTTGGGTGAGGGGCAGGCGTGAGCTGGCCGGGAAGGATGCAGAGGTATTTGGCCGACAGCGATGGCACCTGCCGTGTGCATGCTCCTGCTCTAAATCCTCTATGGATATCAATTCATTTAATTCTCACAATGACCCTTGCGACAGTCTTGATTTTTATTCCTATTTACAGATGACAAAAGTGGGGCCCAGAGAAGGTGAGTAACTAGTCCAGAGACACACAGCCATTGAGTAGAGGAACTGAGATTTAAACCCAGACAGTCTGGCTCCAGAGTCAGCTCTACTAAGGATGGGTTAAAGGAAACCAGGAAGCCCCTCCCCCTCAAATTCCAAGAAAGTCTATGAGGCTAGAGTTGTTCACCTTGGAGTGGCTATTCAAGCAGCTAGGGTAGAGTGGGGATGACCCAGGAATGTCAGAGCATGCCATTGATCCCTATCTGTTGGAATCATGGCATTTTCACAAGTGCAGCCTCACTTGTATCCTTCTGGTGATGGGAAGCTCATTCCCTCTTTCTGCTTTTTCGTTCTCAAAGAGATCAGTCCAGGAAGATAAATGAAAACAGATGACTCTGCCCTGTCCTGGGCACTGTTTACTGATAGTGGTAACTCACTTTGAAAGTCAGTGGGCCGGAGAGATACTTGGATTCTGGTCAGCTCCATCCTTGCTTGCTGTGTGAGGTCAGGGAATCACTGGCCCTCTCTGGGCCTTGAATGCAAATGCCATAATGAAGAACTGGGACCGTATTTGCAAAGTGATCTGTGAACTCTGAGTTCACAGATAGAAAGCAGAAGTCAAAATAGGGGTTGGGGAGTTGCCTGGAGGAGATGTCATTTGTACTGAGGATCAGGTATAGACAGTGACAGGGACTGGCAGAAAGGAAAAGGAAAGAGAAGGGGTCCAGGAGGCATACTTCTGTCCTCAGATGCTGGGTTTCCTTCCACTGTTCTAGGGTGACAGTTTCAAAAGGAGCCAAAACGGGAGACACTGCTTTAGAAAGATCCTCGGCGTTCTCCTTACTTCAAGTAATAAATCCTTCATTCCCCCTAAAACTAAAAACGAAAGCACCAAAACCCAAAATGAACCAAAATGCTCAGGAAGGGTGTAGAGTGAAACCTTAAAGATCACAATTTAGGAAATAGCAGCCATTCCCCCAAAGCCTTTCACTTCCTTCTTCTCTGGGGTCTTGTGATGTCACCAGGGCAGGGTGATGGACCCAGTTGACCAACGATTAGACCGACCAGACCCAAGAAATTAGGGTTCCGTTATATATGTTGGGATACTGGAGACTGGCTTGAGGGGGCCAGGTTTGTTCAGTGAATTCCTGCCTGGGCCACCCCTTCATTTAATGCCGCCCTCAAATAGTCCATCCAAAAGTCACTTCCTCCTGGAAGCCCTCCTAGGTTCCCCCAAATCAAACTCCTCACATGCCCCATGGATGCCAGGCTTCCTTTTGTCTGGCTTGTGGCAAATGACTGCATCTGTCACCACAGACATATGCAGCTCCCCACAGGATGAGGGTGTCTGTTCGTGATTCCCAGCACCCAGCTCAGTCACTGGGCCAGATGGCCGTGGGGTGGGCCAAGCCACCCGGCATCTCTCTGTAAGTACCAGGCACGCAGGTTCCCTGCCAGGCACTACAGTGCTGATCAGGCAGGGAAAGCCCTTGGCCTCTGGAACAATTAAATGGGCAAGTCATTTAATTCCTTGGATCTCAGGTTCCCTATCTGTGAAATGGGTCAAATGGTAGGGCCTATTTCACAGAGTTGGAATGAAGATTAGCATAGAGGTGGGGGTGAGGAAGCTGGGTTAGCACAGGCTGGCAGATAGTGGGTACTCAGCTAACAGAGGCTGGAGGAGTGACCCATTCTACTCCAGGAGAGGGCTGAGGGGAGCTGGATCCTCCCCAGCTTGGGCCATACTGTTTGTCTCTGCCAGACTGGGACGGCCCTCTGCCTTTCCAGTTGCCTTGGGAACTGGCTCCCCCTGGTGGCCATACCAGGAAGTGCCTTTCTCCCCCATCCCCTGTAGAGGGCGCTGTGACCGCACTGATCCTTCACTCCAATTCCCCCTGCGGCCCTGTGGCCCAGTAACCTCTGTCAACACCCAGGGCCTGTGCACAGCGATGGATCAGGAGCTCCGTGTGGAGGAGGGATGCATCGTCCTGTACCTCCCAGAGCTGGCTAACAGGAGACCTTGGCTGGAGGCGGGAACCAAAGGAGTCCAGGACTGACTGTATAGGGCGTTGAGGAAGACTTCCGTAAGGAGATGTCCTCTGAGCTGGGTCTTAAGGGATGATCATGGTGAGATTCCTGGAGGAGAACCCTGAGAGCACCCTTTTTCTTGTGTCTTCTGAAGGTCTGGAGGGGGCAGGGTGGGGTGGTTCCTGGTGATGCTATGGAGCTTCCCCCCACAAATTCTAACCTGATTACCCCATCACTGCTGGGTTGGAAGAGAGGTACTATTATTAGTCCTGTTTTCTCTGACTTACACAGGGTTATGCAACAAGCGAGAGTTGGAGCTGGGACTTGAATTCAGTCACTGCCTTTTCTTTTAATTAAAAAAATTTTATTTTAAAATTTATTTTATTGAAGAATAGTTGATTTACAACATTGTGTTAATTACTGCTTATAGCAAAGTGATTCAGTTATATAATACATATATATTCTTTTTCATGTTCTTTTCCATTATGGTTGATCACAGGATATTGAATATATTTCCCCATGCTATACACTAGGACCTTGGTTTTTATCCATTCTGTATGCAATAGTTTGTATCTTCTAACCCCAAACTCCCAATCTATCCCTCCCCCACCCCCTACCTCTTGGCCATCACAAGTCTGTTCTCTATGTCTGTGAGTCTGTTTCTGTCTTCTAGATGTGTTCATTGGTGTCATATTTTAGCTTTCACATATAACTGATATCATACTATATTTGACTTTCCGTGACTTGCTTCACGTAGTGTGATAATCTTTAGGTCCATTCACGTTTCTGCAAGTAGCATTATTTCATCCTTTTTT
This sequence comes from Muntiacus reevesi, assembly GCF_963930625.1. NCBI lineage: Eukaryota > Metazoa > Chordata > Mammalia > Artiodactyla > Cervidae > Muntiacus > Muntiacus reevesi. Next base: position 238,568,925 of record NC_089250.1, read on the forward strand.
ATGGCCAAGTAGGATTTCATTGCATATGTGTAAACATCTTTATTCATTCTTCTGTTGATGGACATGTTGGTTGTTTCCATGTTTTGGCTATTGTGAATGTTGCTGCTATGAACCTATGGGTATGTGTATCTTTTTGAATTATAGTTTTGTCCAGGTATATGCCCAGGAATGGGATTACTGGATAATATGACAACTCTATTTTTAATTTTCTGAGGAACTTCCACGCTGTTCTTCATAGTGGCTGCACCATTTTACATTGCCCCCAACAGTGTAGGAGGGTTCCCTTTTCTTCACCCCTTCTCTAGCATTTGCTATTTGTAGGCTTCTTAATGATGGCCATTCTGACCAGTGAGAGATGATACCTCATTGTAGTTTTGATTTCCATTTTTCTAGTAATTAGTGATGCGGAACATCTTTTCACATGCCTATTGGTCATCTGCGTGTCTTCTTTCGGCCACTGCCTCCTGATTCTCCACTCCTGGCAGCTCTGGGGGAGGTCCACAGGCTGTTGCCAACGTGCCTCCCTGCCTCGCATCCCATGTCCATACTACCCTGGTTTGTCCCTCTGTGGGACTGGTAGTCACCCTGGGGGTCAGGACCTCAGCTAACACTGCTGGCTTCTTTCAGGCGGTGATGTCTCGGGTGCCTTGGGGGAGGAAGATGACTGCCCAAGTGCTGCTGCAGATGCCGCTGTTCCTGCTGGGTCTCCTCCTCCTTCCAGGTAGGTTTTCCTGGAGGTGCCCTGGGACTTCTGTTAAAATGCCATCCTTGTGTTAAGGACCAGCACATCCACTAACCGCTTTGGGCAGGCACAGGCCTGCAAATACAGCTTAGCAAGTAGGCGGTACCTTGGAGAAAAGATTAAGGCTCCTCTTCTTTCTGTCAAATGCAGCCCCCCAGTACACAGCTTGGGGTGCATTTTGGCCCCACTCATCTTTGCAGCCAGAGAACCCTTGTGCAGTGCACAACCTGTACTACCACTGTCTGTAGCAGTCATGGCCTTGTGAAGTATTTTATTGCTATTTAAAATATTATTTTGCCTTTGAAATTTTTTTTCTTTCTTTCTTTCTTTCCTTTTTTTCTTCTGATTTTGAGTTTGTTCTTTACCTATTTTGAAGCCAACCATCTTGGAGCGGGGTAGATTCATATTTTTGGAGACCCTTTGAAGTATAGGTCCTTGGAATGTGAGTGGGTCCCAGGCACTGGGCTCCTGTGTTCTGGGCCCAGGGCCTGCCTCCAGCCCAGAGTCCCATCTGCAGTCTCTGCCCCCTCAGGTGTCCGCGGCGGGGGCCCCCGGGAAGACTTCCGCTTCTGCGGCCAGCGGAACCAGACACATAACAGCAGCCTCCATTATAAGCAGGCGTCCCAGCTCCACATCTCCATCAGGAACTCTGAGGAGGCCCTCATCATCCATGCCCCCTTCCCTGGAGTCCACCTGGCTTCTTGGCCATTCCCTCAGCCCAGGGGCCTCTACCACTTCTGCCTCTACTGGAACCGCCACGCGGGGAAATTGCATCTTCGCTATGGCAAGAAAGACTTCGTGTTGAGTGACCAAGCCCCTGACCTCCTGTGTTTCCGGCATCAGGAGGAGACCCTGGCCCGGGGGCCCCCGCTGTTTGCCACCTCTGTCAGCTCCTGGTGGAGCCCCCAGAACACGAGTCTGCCCAGCGCGGCCAGCTTCATCTTCTCCTTCCACAGTAAGGCGACTTCCAGGCAGAAGGAAGGACTTGGCCCAAGGCCTGGAAATGGGGAAGGCAAAATGCACAGGGGCTGGGAAGGGGGGGTTAAAGCGGTCTGGGCTGCATGTCAGGTCATGGAGTTGGGGGGCTCTGTTCACAGGCAGTGGGGACTCAGGGAAGGTGTCTGAGGAGTGGAAGGAGTGTCAGGCAAGGTGTGTTTGTGGGAAGACAGGGGTGAGGGAGAAGGGTGAAGTCCCGTCCCGCAGCTGCAGCGTAGGTCCAGGTAAAGCAAGACGAGAGATGAACAGGGTGGGAGCAGAGAGAATGGAGAGATGGGACTAGAGGTATGGAGCCGGAGGAAAAATTCTGCTTCATCAGCCTCATCTAGACTGCTTATCCCCATTTCACAGAGGAGAAACTGAGGCTCAGACAGGCCCAAAGTTGCAAGAGTAATGAGTAAGAGAGGGAGTCAGATTTGAACCCAGGAGCTGATTGGCATGGGGCCACAGGACAGGAAGAGAGGTCAAAAGTCAGGAAGCGGCAAGGCTGGAGGCCGACACTGAGGTCTGCAGACTGAGTCTTCTGGCTGAGATGTGACAGGTGTGGCCGGACCACTGCCTTCTATTCAGTGCGGGGTAGAGGCAGGGAGCAGGGGCTGGCCAGAAGGAGCTGGAGGCTTTACTTCGGGTTCAGGATTTCCCTGATTCTGGTTCCTTTCAGGCAGCTCCAGTTTGGGGTAGGGCTTCCAAGGGAGGGGGCACAGGGCTTTGAATATGTTAGCATCTCCAGGCCCATGGAAATGCTACGGGGTGGGGGGGTGGTGGTAGGGAGAGGGATGGAGGAGGCAGAACTGGGGCAGGTGGGGGCGGGTAGATGGGGGTCCCTGTTCCCAGGCCTGGATTCTTCCCCAACCTGGGAGGGTTTAGGGCAAAGTCAGGAACAGCTGTAAATTGGCCTCCTGAAGAGGAGATCTGGCCTGGTCTTACTTGGTCTGTAGAGAGTTTTTGAAAAACATGAGCCAGGGTTTTCAAAAGACTGAAAAATCAGGCTTTCTGCCTTAAAACTTCAGATGTGACCACAGGGCCTGCCTTATTTGATGGTATAGGGCCTGCTCCCTCCCCCTATGTCCCTATTTCCATCTGCCTACTTCATCAGAGTTCCATCTAACCCCTGGAGATGCCTGAGTCTGCGGCCCTTGGGGGCAGGGTAGCCCGGGGAAGGCCCTGGAGCCACCACAGAAGCCCCCCACCCCCCAGCTCCTCCTGAAGGAGGCCTGGCTGGTCCTGAGGAACTGGCCCTCCCAGCCGTCTCTGTGTGGTCAGAAGGATGCCTGGGGTAGGGGTAGGGGTGGTCTAGCCCACCCTGTTGGGGCTGGAGTTGCTGCGGGCTCTGTATGACAGAGCCCCATCTGGCTGGCTACATCTCTGAGTCACCTGGGGGAGTCAACCCCACTACTTGGAGCCTCAGTTTCCTGTTCTGTAAAATGGGGACAGAAGCTGTCAGAGTCACAGGGGGAGTAATTGAGAGTGTGATGAGCGTGGCCTGAGTTGAATGAGTGGAACCCCATTCAACAGCCTTTGGTGGTTCTGTCTGTCCCTCTCCCCAGATCCCCCTCACAAGGCCTCCCACAATGCCTCGGTGAACATATGTGAGCTGAAAAGGGACCTCCAGCGGCTCAGCCAGTTTCTGAAGCATCCCGGGAAGACCTCAAGGAGGCCCCCCTTCACCCCCATGGGCCAGTAAGTGTGGGTCCGTAGCATGTGAGGGGTGAGGAGGAGGCTCCCCCAGACCTCCCCTTGGTCTCCATCTCGATTCAGTCCCACAGGCCAAGACCCCTCACCTGCCTGTATCAGAAAAAAAAAAAAGTCTCTCTTATTAGCACCTAAGCCCTCCTCTCCACCAATAAGGGGAAAGGATTGACCCATTTTACAGCTCAGCAGACTGAGGCCCAGAGATGGGTAGGGCTGCCCGGCGGCGCAAAGTAGGTCGGTCCAGGCAGAACTGGGCCCAGAACCTGGTGGCTGAGTCTGAGGCCCACTCCTTTCCTGTTGGCGCTGAGGCCCCGGTTTCCTCCGCATCACCCCCGCAGGTCATTCTCTCGGGCCCCACACTCTTTCCTGTGTATCAGCCTGAGTTGCCTCTCTGCTCACTCTGTCTTCCTGCCGGCTGGCCTATCTGGATCCCCCCTTCACTCCCAGCAAGTCATCCCCTCCTCTCTCCCCCCTGCTTCCAGGCAGCTGCAGAGCCTGGAGTCGAAGCTGGCCTCTGTGAACTTCACAGGGGACACTGTGTCCTTCGAGGAGGAGCGGGTCAATGCCACAGTGTGGAAGCTCCAGTCTGACTTCAATCCACGGGACCTGCACATCCACTCCCGGCGGGAGGTCAGGGGTCAGGATCGGTAGCCAGGGCAGGAAGCAGATGTGGAGGCTGCGAGTGCTCCCTCCCCCCACTCCTCACATGGCCCACCCCCACCCCCACCCCTGGCCTCTGGGAGCCAGATGAGTGCTGATGAGGAAGGCCTCAGGCCCAGAGAGTCAGGCCCAGACCTGGTAGCATTGAGGACCCTTCAGGTCACAGCAGTGGGGACAGAACAGGCAGGGACCTGGGCCCTGCACCAGGGGTCTTGGGACACATCCCTGTGGACCGACAACCAGTGCCAAAAGGCCCATGCCTTGATGGGCCTGGTTTCGGGGAGGGGTGGCCACCCCCCTACCCTCCATATCCTCCAGCACACCAGGGGGCCATAGGCAGGGTCAGTGTCTGACACCCAGACACCAGAATACCACATGATCCTCCCAGGCCCTTATCCCCTGGGAGGGGGATAAGGTTCCCTAGCCAGCCCCGGTGCCAAGGAAAGGAGGAGTGAGCGGGGTTGTTGTGAGTCTGGCTTCGTGAAGGAGGTGGGCTTAGAGATGGCAGCATGCAGGAAGGCGTGTGCTGGGGGGACATGGCAGGGTCCTGGAGGCCCTCTTCTGGCTGAGCCCCAGCGGGTCCTCTGGTCTGCAGGAGGAGCAGAGCGAGATCCTGGAGTACTCGGTGCTGCTGCCCGGCGTGCTCTTCCAGAAGAGCAAGGGCAAGAGGCAGGAAGCTGAGAAGAGACTCCTGTTGGTGGACTTCAGCAGCCAAGCTCTGTTCCAGGTAGGGGTGGTGGTCCTTGTGGCCTCCCTTGGGGAAAGCAGCTTCTGTCTGACAGAGAGAGGGAAGGTAGGCATGGAAGGTAGCCCTCTCCTCCAAGAGTCCATGTAAAGTCAGAAATCAGGTGGCAGTGTGCATGAGCTTTAGAGCTGGGAAAGGCCTAAATGCTGTCACTCTTACTATGGTGTAAATGACTACCTATGCAAGAATTGTTTCCAGAGGGATACTCAAAATCTGGGAGCAATGTACTGGGCAGAGACAAGAGTGTACTCTTCTTCTCAGTCCTGAGCCCCCTCCCTCCCCTCTCCTCCATACCCCACTTATCTAGGACAAGAATTCCAGCCAGGTCTTGGGAGAGAAGGTCTTGGGTATTGTTGTGCAGAACACCAAAGTAGCCAACCTCTCAAAGCCCGTGGTGCTCACCTTCCAGCACCAGCCACAGCCGGTGAGTGTGAGCCAAGCAACCCAGGGAAAAAGGGTCCCTGTTTGCCCATGTCCTCCTGTCCCTCCTCTTTTCTGAACTACTCGCCTTTAACAAACTGACTGGCTGAGGGCATTGGCCAGTCAGGTTGAAATAAGCTGGGGCCCTGGCACTGGCTCCTTCGGCCTGGCTGGAAAGGAGTAGACTGTCACAGGGCCCACCCCTTCTTTCTTGTCCCTACAGAAGAACGTGACTCTGCAATGTGTATTCTGGGTTGAAGACCTGACATGTGAGTGTGGAGGGGGCTCTGAGCTGGGCAGGTACCTGGAGGCAGGTAGTTGGGGTCCTAGAGGGTGGGGTAGATGGAGTTAATCAAAGAGGGCTTCCTGGAGGAAGGTGGCTTTGAAGAGGGAGTGATGGCAAGTTAGGGACCTGATGAGGGAAGCAAAAACTCAGAAGGGGGATGCAGTCATGCATTTGTGGGGTACCAGGGGTGACAGTGGGGGTGCTGAGCTTGATCTCAGAGCCTCATGCTGGCCTTTCCTCAGCGAGCAGTCCGGGGAGCTGGAGCGATGCGGGGTGTGAGACCATCAGGAAAGAGACACAGACATCCTGCCGCTGCAACCACCTGACCTACTTTGCAGTTCTGATGGTGCGTGACCCCCTCCTGCCCCTCTGCCGCCACTTCTCACATATATGTCGTTCATTCCTCACAACAAGCCTCAAGATGACTCCTGTTGTTGTCCCGTTTTATTGATAAGGAAACTGAGGCTCAGAGAGGTTAGGCAATTTACCCAAGGTCACACAGCTAGTAGTAAGTAAAAGGTCTTTGAAGTCCTTGCTCTGTATCCCCAAATTTGGGTGCCTGATACAAATGCAGGTTCCTGGTCCTAACCTAGGATTCTGATTCTACAGGGCTCGGGTGGGGGCAGGACTGTGTTTCTATAGAACCTTCCAGGGGATGCTGAGGCCCAGTGCAGGGGCCCTTGCGGTGGACTTCAGTGCCCACCCCCCGCCAAGATCTCTGTGTTCTACATTCATTCTCTCAGAATTTTAGGACCCAGCATCCGAGGGACCAGCATCTGAGGGACCAGAGTGGTCCTCTGGTGCTCTCTGGGTATTGGGAGCTCACTCACTCCCAGGAGACTTATTTCTGGGTTGAGTGTTCTAGAAACATATTTAGTGTCAGGACAGAAAAGGGGTTCTCTGGTGGAGGCCACTGGACCTTGGTGGGGACAGGGATCCATATGAGAATGTGGTGAAAAAATGTACTCATGGGACCACACTTTGCTCCGCTGGGGGGCAAGAGTGGCTCATAGATGCCCAAGGTCCTCCAGGGACTATGGGTTAGCCCTCCCTCTGGGCAAACCCTCAGCACGGAGGCCAACCCCGACCTGCCCTGTGGCTCCAGGTCGCCTCCGTGGAGGTGGACGCCGTCCACAAGCACTATCTGACCCTCCTCTCCTACGTGGGCTGCGTCATCTCCGCCCTGGCCTGCGTCCTCACCATGGCTGCCTACCTCTGCTCCAGGTAGGGTCTGGGGCTGGGAGGGAAGGGGGAAGGGACAGCCTCCATGCCCGGCCCCTGAGCAAGAACCCCACAATCAGGGAGACCCACCCTGGAGACTGGCCTGACTGACCCTGACGTGTGTGTGTGTGTGGTTTGTGGGAGCCCTGGGAGGTTCGGTCCGCTGACCTTTTTCCTCGGATTTATGATGTTTGGATAACATCGCACTGACAGTTTATATTAGCTGCCAATATTTAAAATTGGGCGAGTTGACATAAGAATCTAGATTCCTGTCTTTGAAGAACCAGATATGATTCCACTGGGGGCATATACTAATATGATGATGCTGGTGATGATAATGGTGAACAATTACATCAAGCTTCCCACATGCCACACCCTGTTCTTTTTTTTTTTTTTTTTGAGCATAAAGAATACATTCCTTTATTTTAAATATCCCATGTTTCCCTCTATTTTAAATGCATTTCAATACTTTTTTGCTTAAAGGCTACTCAAAGATTTGAAATTTTTTTAGTGCAATTTTTTTTTTGAAAAAATTTATTTATTTTAATTGGAGGCTAATTACTTTACAATATTGTAGTGGTTTTTGCCATACATTGACATGAATCAGCCATGGGCACACCCTGTTCTAAGTGCTTTATAGGCGTGAACTGGATTCATCCTCACAAGGGTCCTATGAAAGAGTCCTCAGAGAGGGTAAGTGACCTGACCGAGATCACACAGCATGGAAGTGGCAGAAGCAGGCAGGCTCCTGGTCCACAGGGCCCCAGTTACTGAGCTGTCTGGCAGTGGCCTCTGTGGACAGGCAGAGCCTCCAGGGTTCTCCCCAGCCCCCATGCCCTGGTGTCTGTTTTGAGGCCTGGCCTCCTAGCTCCATGGAGGAACCTGTCTCACTAGTCATTTGGGTGCCTGAGGAGAGAAGAGGTCACCTTTGGCAGAGTGAAGAAATACCTCCCCCACCCTCAGACAGGCTTGTGTGTGGGGTCTGGATTGTCAGAGCTAGGCTTTGCCTAAACTGAATCTACCTGCAGTTGGGGCCTACAGCCACTGGGGCAGAGGGGAGACAGCCTTGGCTCTGGAGTGACACCTGGAGTGTGCTCACTGTCCTCGTGGGGAGAAGGGGAGGGTGGAGCCGTGTGCAGGACGGTCACAGATGCACACATGGTGGGCTGCAGTCGGTGACGAAGAGAGACGGCTGGCAGGCTTAGTGGAGGGCCAGGAGTGGGGGCACAAGCCCCCCAGCCCACTGATCACAAAAGTGCCCCAGGACACAGAGACGGGAACCCTTCGGGACTGAGCATCTTATCTGTGCCGGGTGCTTTATATCAGTGTAACCCTCACCCCCCTCTTGAGCGGGGCCAGTTCTCCCACTTCACAGATGGGTAAACTGAGGGTGAAGGGGGTGGGGCCAGCCAGTAGTGGTGCCTTGTGTTAGGGGCAGGGCAGGCATGGAAATCCAGGATGGCAGATGTTCTTCTGTGCCCTCTGGGATGGGCAGTGGGTGGTGTCAGGCAGGCACATTGGGGGCAGAAAGGCTGATGGTGCCCTGGACCACATGGTATCTCGGATGGGGGCAGGGCCTGCACACACAGGCTTGCAGACTCAAGGACCCTGGCACACATAGCCTGTGCTCACAGATGTACAGTTGTACAGACAGACACAGACATGGAACGTGGGTGGCATGGATTCTCCAAAACAGCAAAAATCCAGTCTTTCCCTTCTGACTTTGGGAACATCTGGTTGATGGTCGTGTCTGTGTTGATTGGAGCATCTGTGCCTAGCTGAGACTGCTGTTAACTGCACACACAGTGCCCAAGCCTATGGATGCTGGGTACAGGGTAGATGCAGAGGGACAGGTGGGCAAGAGCCTGGCTGCAGCCACAAGAGTAGAATAGGAAGTGTGTGTGTGTGTGTGTGTGTGTGTGTGTAGTCTAGGAAGGCTGCCTGGAGGAAGAGGGGTGGGTGGGCCCTCCCTCCCACCTCCCTCCCACCTCCCTCCCACCTCCCTCCCACCTTCCTCCCACCACCCTGCTTTCCCACACTGGCCACCAGAGTGACCCTGTCTGCCCATCCCCGACCTATGCAGGAGGAAATCTAGGGATTACACCATCAAGGTACACATGAACCTGCTGCTGGCCATCTTCCTGCTGGACGTGAGCTTCCTGCTCAGTGAGCCGGTGGCCTTGTCAGGCTCTGAAGCTGCCTGCCGTGCCAGCGCCATCTTCCTGCACTTCTCTCTGCTCGCCTGCCTCTCCTGGATGGGCCTCGAGGGTTACAACCTCTACCGACTTGTGGTCGAGGTCTTCGGCACCTATGTCCCAGGCTACCTGCTCAAGCTGAGCATTGTGGGCTGGGGTAAGTTAGTGGAGGGGGTTTGTGGGTTCCCCCAGACCTGCCTCTCCCTCTTGGCTTTTGACAAAAGGTGGGCACTTCGGTCTACTTCTCTACCTACCCTTCTGATTATTCCCTCACTGCTTTCCTTCACTCACCCATCCTCAGGGGTTCTTTACCTTGGCTTGATCAAGGTCTTCTTTAGGAGGATGAGGTGATTGGAGTCCTGTCTCCAATAAAAGCTTACATATTCTCTTCATCTCTGTTTTACAAGTGGGGGTTGCAGACAGAGCCACCATGTACAGATGTGCAGGTTGTGCACTGCTCAAAGGCACCCAGTTGTGGATGTGTGGGGCTGTAATCCAGTCCTCACATAATTCGCCTAGGCTGGTGGTGGCCCAGTCTGTGGACCCCAATGAACCTCAGATAACAGATTCCCAATGGCTCTGGCATTTGATCTTAGCCAATAGCAACCCAATTCTCCTATGGCCCGACCTCTCTTTTGTCAGACCCAACGCCTAGGGGCCAACACCACAAATCCTTTTGATCATTGCATGGGCCCATCAACCTCCACATGTCCCTGATCCCAACTTGCTGCTCCTCCCATATTTTTCATTTGGTTCCTTCCTGGTTCATATCATTGATTTATATGAAATTCCCCCAGAGTTGGTTGTCAAAATCCAGGTGTTTAATGGTGGGCAACCCCTTCCAGGGAGCTCTCAGTCTCCATCTCACAGACAGAGTCAAGGCCCAGAATAGACATCCCTTTGGGGCATAACTCTAGATGTCCCCCATTGAACTGTCCTCCACCCCACCAATGTCTGCTTCTCCCATTTCTCCTGTGACATCCAGCCCCCCAGCAGGGACCTGCTGGCCCTTACCCAGGGCCTCCCACGATGGCGAGGGGGCAGGGGTTAGGTTAGGGGAGATAGGCCCCCCTTTGGGAAACCAGGAGCTTCCTTCATAGCTCAGTTGGTAAAAAATCTGCTTGCAATGCAGAAGACCCAGGTTCAATCCCTGGGTCAGGAAGTTCCCCTGGAGAAGGAAATGGCAATCCACTCCAGTATTCTTGCCTGGAGAATCCCATGGACAGAGGAGCCTGGTGGGCTACAGTCCATGGGGTCACAAGAGTTGGACACAAGGGAGGGTCCAAGCTTGGAGGACTTCCCCCAGGTGGAGCTGGCTGGGCTCTGGGAGCACGGGTCCTGGAGGGAATGTGAGAGGAGGCGGGCTCACCAGAGGGAAGGGGAGGGCAGACCTGGGAAGGTGGGAGACGGAGCTCCCTGCGTTATTGCCCACAGGCTTCCCCGTTTTCCTGGTGATGCTGGTGGCCCTGGTGGACGTGAACAACTACGGCCACATCATCCTGGCTGTGCACAAGACCCCTGAGAGTGTCATCTACCCTTCCATGTGAGTGACTTGTGCAGTGGAGGCAGGAGTGTGGGCCTCCTGGTGCAGAAGTTAAAGTAGCTTGGGCCCAGGTCACACTTACCAGGAGACTCTTGGGCGCCGGGTGCTGGAGGTACTGGCCTGGCCTTGGCTGGAGCTCTGGGCTAAGGGTGATGCTTCTCTCAGGGAGGGTGAGAACAGGCCTGGATCTGCCACTCACTTGCCAGATAACCTTGCACAGGTCCTGGCCCCTCTCTCCCCACGTGTGTGTAGGAGTCTGGGCTGGAGCAGATGAACCTTTAGCATGTTCCTTTGCTGCACACTTCTATCTCCCTCCCCATGGAAAGATAGAAAGACTGAGTCCCAGAGAAGGCAGGGATCCACACCACCCTGCTCAAAGGTACCCAACCAGGAGATGAATGGGGCTGAAATCCAGCCCTACTTTCAGCTAATTCACCCAGGCTGGTGGTGGCCTGGCCTGTGATTCTCTCTGAACCTAGAGTAGAATCCAGAGCTCCTGAGCCCTAGGCTAGGAAGGAATCCTTTCCATTCCTTCAGTGTTTCACAAATTTCAGTTTTTTGCACCATAATCTTGTGATTTCTGCCTTACTTTGTATCATCTGTATTATTATTGCTTAATTTTTTTCTTTAAATCTTCTGACTTGTTAAATGTATTTTTTTAAAGTCATATTACACGTAAATGGGAAATAAGTATTACTTGTCTTAAACAGTGAATAGTCATGAAAGCAAACCCAGGAACAAGAAAACCCTGCTACTAAATTCTTGATGAAAGCAGTGAGCCTAAGTCTGGCACTTTTTGAAAAGGGAGACTAGCAAGTGTTAAAAGTGTTAAAAACGTATTGGCACCAAACCGAGGCTTTCTCTTGACTATAGAGAAGGAATATAGGATAGTTGAAAGAAGAGCGACTTTTTGGCCCTTGGATCGGTGGTGTCTAAAGTAACTGCCCTGTCACTGGGCTCACCATGATGCTTGCCCACGGCCCAGGGAGCGCCACGAGAGCCCGGCCTTGCCCCGAGCCTGCGTACGCTTGCCCACAGGTGCTGGATCCGGGACTCCGTGATCAGCCATGTCACCAACCTGGGCCTGTTCAGCCTGGTGTTTCTGTTCAACACGGCCATGCTGGGCACCATGGTGGTGCAGATCCTGCGGCTGCGCCCACACGCCCAGAAGTGGCCCCACGTGCTGACCCTGCTGGGCCTCAGTCTGGTCCTCGGCCTGCCCTGGGCCATGGTCTTCTTCTCCTTTGCTTCTGGCACCTTCAAGCTTGTCGTCCTCTACTTCTTCAGCATCATCACCTCCTTCCAAGGTAGGTGTGGAGAAGACCCCAGACCCCGGCCCAGGAAGGGTGCCCAGGCCTAGAGAACAGGCCACGGACGAGATGACCCAGACAATTTGAAGCCTCCCCTTCTCTGGGCCTCAACCTTCCCGTTCGTAAAGTGGGGGCCTCTGGGCCACAGTGGATAAGTCTCTGTTTGTACAGTAGATACTGACAGGTACCTACTCTGTGTAGACTCTGTGTTAAGCCCTGGTGCTCCAGTTGTGAACTAGCCGGGCAAGAGCTTTGCTTCGCAGAGCTCATCTCTAGTAGGGAAGACCAAGTGTGGCCCTGAGGACCAAGGGCCACAGGCATCAAAGGGCATCTGGGAGAAGAAGGAAGTAATAGTGGGTAAGGTGATAGACAGTCTGAGCCTGCTGGGGGACACTCAGGGGAGGGAGGCCCCTCCGTTTAGGAGACATCCAAAGACAACAGAAGGATCCAGTCATGGATCCAGGGTGCCCTCCACTTCGCCTCCCTCACGCCTCACCCCCGTTGCACGGGGACCCCATGGAGGCCTCGCCTTCCCTGTTATCCTGCCCAAGTCCTGCTACCCAGCACGGTGAAAAACAAAGGTGGGTCTCTCTACCCATGGAGAGATCAAGGGTCGTGTTACTCCAAGGGTGTTTCTTGAACCAGCAGCATCAGGAGCTTGTTGCAGATGCCGCCTCTGGGCCGCCCCAGACCTGCTGAGTCAGAGTCTCCTTGTTACAGACGCCCAGGTGCACCTTACAGGCTGAGGAGGCCTGGTCTAGGACTGGAGTGCTCCAGGCAGAGGGAGAAGTGTGAGCAAAGGTCCTGAGGCTAGAAGTAGGGTGTGTGTTGGAGGAACCCTGAGGAGGAGCTGCGTAAGGGGTAGTGAGCTTGGGGGGAGACGGGGAGGAGGTGAGGGGGGAGGAGCAGAGGGGCTGGATTGTGGGGGCCTGGCTTGATGCCATGAGGGTCTGTTCCTGGTCTGCCTGCACCCTGCTTCCCCCACACCCCCAACATCACACACACACACCCCTTCGTTTTTCACCATGTTGGGTAGGGAGGAAGGCTTGGACAGGAAAACAGGGAAAGCAAGGTAGCTCCAGAGCCAGACCACTGCTGCTAGACTCCTGGCTCAGCCAAGCCTCTTATCCCCCCTGGGCCTCAGTCTCCCTGTTTGTAAAACAGAATAATAACAAGGCCTGGTCTCAAGGGACCTGGAGAGAATAAAGTGAGATGATACATAGAGCGTTGTCCAGTGCCTGGCGCAGAGTTGGTACTCCTGGGATCGAGTCAGTGTGGGGAGCCTGTGAGGGGGGTGTGGGCAGACATGGGTCAAAATGGAAGGGAGTGGTGTTGGGGGGGCTGCCCCCAGCCTCTGAGCCCTGTACCCCCTTGCTGCCCACAGGCTTCCTCATTTTCCTCTGGTACTGGTCCATGCGCCTGCAGGCCCGGGGTGGGCCTTCCCCTCTGAAGAGCAACTCAGACAGTGCCAGGCTCCCCATCAGCTCCGGCAGCACCTCGTCCAGCCGCATCTAGGCCGCCAGCGCCCCCCGCCGGTGTGAAGAAGCAGAGTCACCTGTCTCTCTTCACTGCTGCCTGCAGCTCCTACAGCCAGGCCCGGCCCTGGGTGGGCCAGCTGAAGACTTGAGAAGGCCCGAGGACCATGGAGGGATGGGGCTGTTGCCATGGCAGCCAGAAATTCCCAGGCTGGGCCGTCTGACTACTTGCCTCTTGGGTCCATCTCGGGGGGCCCAGGAGTGGAACTGAAGGCTGGTCTTAATGCACCACCACTGGACCGGCCCTTGTAGCTGGGGGTTGGGAGCCTGCAGGACTTGAACCTTGGAGGCTGGCGGCACCCTTGGTCCTGGGCTCCCGCCCAGGACAGAAATGTGCCATGGCTGCTCTGTCTCTGGTGATCACCACAAGGGTACTCTGTAGCCCCGATCATTTTAACCTAAGGATGGCATGCAGGGAAAATGGGTTGAGGCAGAGCTTTGAGCCAGACCCCTGGAGAAGCACAGCTTCCCTACCTCTGAGCCCAGGGCCCTACCCCTTTGTCAGCCTCCCCAGCCTTCCCTCTCCCCTTCCTGCGCCTCCCTTCCTCTGCTAGGACCTCCCTAGCCTTCCACTCACAGCCCCAGGGTCCCTGATTCCAACCCTGGACTTTGGGCAGTGGTTCCCAAGAGCCGCCTGGTGCCTGCTGTAAACCTTTATTTACCGTGTGGGCCTTTGACTGCCCCTACTACTCAGGCGTAGTAGAAACATTTCTGGGCTGAGCTAGGTCCATCTTTCCATCTGGGCCTCTCCAAAGCTGCATCACCCTTGCTCACCACTGCCAAGCCCACACCTCACAGGGGCCCACAGCTTCTCTCGAAGCCCTCTTGCCTCACAAACTATGGGACATCACAGTCCAAAATCGTTTCCACCGCAGCCCTCCAAAGACAGACTCGCCTCCGCTGATAATGCTGGCAGAGCCTGACGTGCCCCTTAGCGCCCCCTACAGGCAGTTCTTATCACACCACAGCCAGTCACAGTTAATTCTGTTGGACACGAATGGCCAGACCTGGTCGTTCCCCTCTGTGAGTTCTCAGTTTAGTGTGGAAACCATGCACAAACACAAGAACTCTTAGAGCTGCAGGCACAGGGTTGGGGGAACCATCACTCCTAGCTGGGATTCCAGGACGACTTCCTGCAGGAGAGCAACATTTGATCTGGCTCTCAGACTTAAAGATGGGGAGGATTTCCTTTGTAATTACCAGTGCATTTGTCTTTTGATATTAAAAAGAAGTTTGTGTTCATTGTAGAGAATTTGGAAGCTGTAGAAGGGTACACAGAAGAAAATAAAAGTTGTTGTCACCTAACCAACAAATGCAAACATTTGGGGGGGGGGAGGCATTTCCTCCTGAACTTTGCTCTGTGCTTCTGTTAAGAGTCACCGATGGGGGTGGAGCAGGGGTCACAATGGAGAAACAGGAACAAGAGAAGACGGCCATCTACTGGAAATGTTATCAGGGCAAGGGGCAGGAGAAATGGCAACTGGGTGTCAGCACTGGGGAGGCAGTGGCAAGTGGTGGGGTCAGTGGGGAACTGAAGGTTACAAGCCTCACGCTGAGGGTGCAGCTGCTACTCAGCTCGAGCCGATCACCACCTTGCAGGGATGAGGGCCCGTGTAGCCAGACCCCACCTGCCTTTTACAAGGAGAAATCCAGATTGTGCTGGTGTAAAATCCCCTGATTTAAAAAACTTGACTAGGGACTTCCCTGGTGGTCCAGTGGCTAAGACTCCACACTCCCAGTGTAGGGGGCTGGGGTTTGATCCCTGGTCGAGGAACTAGACCCCACGTGCCTCAACTAAAAAAATCCCGCATGCTGCTACTGAAGATGTCACTTGCCACAATGATCAAAGATCTCTCAACCTGCATGCAGCAACTAAGACTTGGAGCAGCCACATAATTAAATAAAAATAATAAATATGAAAAAAAACCCTTGGCTAATCCAAAATATTCGCTGGTCAAAGAAATCACATTTGAGGGCTGAATGCAGCCCTTGGCTGGTCACAGGACGTATGTAAACCAGTTTACTGACTGGTGTGTGGTGGGTGGGCTGCAGGAATAAGCTGATTGAACCTCTTTCCCATCACTGCCTTCTTCCTTGTCCCGTCAAGTCTCCCCTCTCTGTCCTGTGACACAGGTGAGGCAGGTCAAATAGCTTCTCATCCCCCTTCAGTTACCGGGAGGAGTCTTGTTTGATCACAGCTCTTTGTGTCTAAAAGTCCAGTGTAGCTCCAGCCCTGGTCCGCATCTGAGCTTTCCGTCCCCGCGATCTCCTCCCTCCTGTCCTGGCTGCTCCAGGAGGAACATGGGCTGGGGAAAGAGGCACAGCCTCCAGAGATGGACAGGAAGGGGGGCGAAGTGCCTTAGCAGCCAGGGATGGGCCGGCAGTGATGTGACAGGCTTGAATGTGGGATCTTTGGGGACCTGCCCAGATCCACTTCCATTGGCCCCTGCCTCTGCCCTTCTCCAAGTGGTGGGCTCCTCTTGTGCCCCAGCCCCTGAAGGCAGAGGACAGATGTCCTCCCCCACTCTGTTGTCCCGATTGCGCATCTGGGTGGGATGCAAAGAGATCAGGGCCATCTCCCCTCTTGGACCTCTCTGGGGGTCTCTCAGACTTCTGTTACTTGGCTAGACGTTAGGAAACATCTCCGGCCATCCTCAGGGAGGGCAGCAAGGCGGACCCAGCCCCTTCCCCCAGGCTGGTAGCACTACCCTCAAACAAGCTTTCCCACTTCAAAGGACTCTCTTAGCACCTAATGTCTGTCTCCGGGGCCAGCTCAGGTAGTGGGGACCAGGTTTCTGGTCGAGTCTCATCCTCTCGTGACAGCCCTGAACGGGCCATCTGACAGCTCCGTGGTGCTCCTTAACCCACACAGTTCTTATCACACACGTCTCTGGGCTGTGGGACTGTGGACAATAGGACCACTGGTCCCAGCAGGCTTGTCTCCCCCTTGGCATGGGAAATGGGCTGGGAGACTCCAAACCTGGAGCCATTTGGGCAAGCTGAGGGTGGGAGATGGCTGGAGGGGGAGGTTTTCCTGGGACTCCCCAGGGCTCTAAGTGGCTCCAGGCTAAGCTCCAGCCCCTGTGGGGTCTAGGAGAGGCGGCCCCTACTCTGGCTCTGCCGGACCCTCGCTCGTCACTTGGCCAGTCCCGGGTCCTGTCTTCCCAGACGGGCAGCACACTCTGGGTTCCGGTCTGCAGGGCTCAGGCTCTCCTTTACAAAAAGGCACCCGGGAGTCCCTCTGGGAGCCCCGGGCGCCAGGCGGGTCTCCTAGCGGTCATGGTTCACAGAGCCCTTGCCCTGACCTGCGGCTGGGAGGGAGGAGGCGGCCGGCCAGGTGGAGGTGGGCGGAGGGGCAGGCCAGTGGCTCTCATTCACCCTCCCAGCCTTCCCTGCAGAGGAAGTGCCTGCGGTCCTGCCAGATTCCCACCTGCCTGCTGCGTGGCCCCGACCCTCCCAGGGCCCAGAGGGCCTAGCAGGAGGCTGTCCTGTCTGGACACTGTGTGGGAGGAAGGGGAAAGAGAGGCCAGCCAGGGCTGGGCGGGCCTACCCATCTCTCGAGTCCTCCCCGTGCCTCATAAGAAACAGAGGCTAGCTCACGCAAGCTCAGGCAGCCGGGAAGTGGCCAGGACAGACGTCAGCCCGGCTCTAACCAAGCCCCAGGGCCCTCGCTCATGTCTCTCCTGTTAGTCCATCTGCTGGGAAGGGGAGGGGAGTAGCCCCAGAGGCCTCCAGGCCTGGCTCCTCCTCTCCTCCCATGACCCTAGCAGGCCTGGGCTTGAGCCTTGGTCTTGTTCGGAGGAGAGAGCACGGATGCTCTCCCCTTCTTCATCTTCATCCCTACTGCCGGGTTGCGTGCCTTGCGTGTGACGGGTCTCCTCACACACCCGACACCCTAGGAGGCATTGCTGCGTTGCTGTGTCTATTTTGGTGGTTTAGTCGCTCAGTCGTGCCTGACTCTTGTGACCCCATGGACTGTAGCTCACCAGGCTTCTCTGTCCATGGGATTTTCCAGGCAAGAATACTGGAGTGGGTTGCCATTTCCTCCTCCAGGAGATCTTCCCAACCCAGGGATCGAACCCTGGTCTCCTGAGCTGCAGGCCATCTCCTACAATGCAAGAAAATTCTTTACCCAATGGGCCACCTCGTGTCTGTTTTACAAAAGGGGGAATTGAGGCCCAGAGAGGCCCCTCGTTTGTGAAAGGAGGATCTGAGAAAAGAATTCTTGGTTCCAACGCCCAGGCTCATCATCACTCCCCAAGAGCCTGCTCAGAACTTCTGTGGCTGCTGGATCCCCACACCCACCCAGATAAGACCCCAGGAGCAGTGTACCTGGGGTGGGTTCAGCAACTCTCAGGGCGTCTGGGTCCCCCTGCAGGTGGTCATGGGGCGGGGTGAGGCTAGGAACACTGCCCAGTTCCCCATACTCACCTTTCACAACTTAACCGACGGTGCCATGGCACAGGAAGCGTGAGAAAGAGGCCACAGGAAGTGGTGACGCTGCGGGATGGGGGCCAGGGAGGGCCGGCTCAGCAGAGCCTGGGACCAGAAGGACGCACAGCTGCAGGGCTCGGGCCGGTGTGGACGAGGCTGGCCCAGGATGGTGGCGCCCAGGGCCCTGGGGGTCCTGCTACTCCTGCATCTGGCCCCAGGTGAGCAGTGGGTTCCTCACCCCCTCCTGCCAAGCCTGGGAGAGCCAGGATCGGAGACGGGGAGGGGTGGGAAGGGGGCATGTCCGGAGCGTGTCCTCTGGGAGCCCACCCTGACGACCGCCTCACCTCCTCTGACCTCTGGGTCAGTTTTACTGTCCTGATAAACTTGGGTCAGCCCTTGTCTTGGGTCCCCTTGGCTTCTCCCCACAGTGCCCTGGAGATGGGAGGGGGCCATGGAGGGTGCTCCCCACCCCTACCCCTCAGGCTGTGCTCTCTGACAGTCATGGCTCCGGGACATGGGGTGAGGGGTTGGGACAAGCCCTTTTCCACTGCCTCTGAGTTCCTGGGAAAGGAGTCTGGGACCCTCTGGAGGCTGAGACCAGACACGGCCTGCAGTGCCCTCCCACCACAACCCCTTTCCCCCGCCACACTGGCTCCCCTCCCCTGACCCCACAATAGCTCCACGGTACCCAGTCACCCAATCTGAGAATTCGATTTTCCATTCCTTCACTCTTGGCCTTTTATTTTTAACAAAGAATTTTTTTTTTAATGTGGGCCATTTTAAAAGTCTTTCTTGAGTTTGTTACCATATTGCTTCTGTTTTTTATGTTTTGCTTTTTTGACCCCGAGACATGCAGGATCTTAGCTCCCCAACCAGGGATCGAACCCACACCCCCCACACTGGAAGGCGAAGTCTTAACCACTGGTCCTCCAGGGAAGCCCTCACTCCTGGTCTGGCGCACACCCACACAGTGTCTGTCCAGAGGCAGCCTGCGGGTGCCAGGCTGTGCCCTTGCTGTCCTCTTTCCTGGGAAGGTGGGCCCCCACTCCTGGCCCACCTGGTCAGCTCTCCTGGCTGCTCTGTGCCATCTGTAGTGACCCCCTGGGGCAGAGGAAGATGCACCCTCCCCGTGGGCTGTCTGTTTCCGAGCCTCACCTGCTCCTCCTATTTCATTCCTGATTCAGTGAGTGACCTGCATGCCTGTCCCGCATCCCCACCCCTGTGTGTGTCCAGCGTGGGGTCACATGGCTTTGGATCGACCTCTGAGGGCTCCAAGTAACCCTCTTCTCTTCAAAAGTTGGGAAATTCAGGGAAATGCAAAATTCAGTCTATGGCACGAAATAGGGCTTCCCTGGTGGCTCAGATGGTAAAGAATATGCCTGCAATGCAGGAGACATGGGTTCAATCCCTAGGTCAGGAAGACTCCCTGGAGAAGAGAATGGCAACCCACTCCAGTATTCTTGCCTAGAGAATTTTATGGACAAAAGAGCCTGTGGGTTCGCAAAGAGTCAGACGTGACTGAGCAACTAACACACATGGACATGGATCCAAAAAGTGTGAGAAATGGCAATTGTACCAGAGGTGTGGCAGCAATACTTGAAGGATTAATTCACTTCATAACCAATAGTTGCTCCTGCTTGATCTCATAAGGACCCTGGGCCCCTCACAGAAGTTGTAATTTTCTGATTGGGCCTTGAAGTCCCCTCGGAGTGATGGAGTTTCCCCTGTGGTGACATAGGTGCTCTGGTTCAGCTGTTTAAACAGTGTGAGGAGCCCTGAGAGATTTATGTCTTGAGGTAAGCTCCTTCATTTGTGGGTGTTTTTGGGCAGTTGCCATGTGTTCACTTGCTCTTTTCATTCATTCATTTGAAAATGAAAGGAGCCCTTGACACAGTATCAGGCCCTGTGCTCATATCCCATGTGGTCCCTGCTCTCAGGGGACTCACATTCCAGCAGAGTGACACAGGAGCTTCAGAGGAGCAGGGACCCAGAGGGAGAAGTGTGTGCATTCGCAGTCGCTCAGTCGTGTCCAACACTCTTGAGACCTCACGGACTGTAGCCTGCCAGACGCCTCTGTCCATGGGTTTTCCAGGCAAGAATACTGGAGTGGGTTGCCATTTCCAACTCCAGGGTATCTTCCCAACCCAGGGGTCAAATCCTCTTGCATCTCCTGCATTGATTGGATTCTTCACCACTGTGCCACTTGGGAGGTATCTAGAGGGAAGCAGACAGTCTCTTTAATAAAGGGTTACTTTCCTGGGACTTCCCTGGTGGCCCAGTGGTTAAGACTTCACCTCCCAGTGCAGGAGATACAGATGTAATCCCTGGTCGGGGAGTTAAGATCCCACCTGCCTTGTGGCCAAAAATCAAAAACATAAAACAGAAGCGTTGGGGAGTTTGTAATTTCCTCGGTTCTGTCTCGTCGCAACAAAAATTTGAAGTGATGGACGGACCAGTGCTACACCCTCGGATGGGCCAGTGTTACAGCCCCATGTAATTTCCTCAGATCGACCAGTGTTACAGTAGAGCTCTTTTTTTTTTTCCTCTTTATTTTAATTGGAGGTTAATTACTTTACAATATTGTGGTGGTTTTTGCCATACATTGACATGAATCAGCCATGAGTGTACATGTGTTCCCCATCCTGAACCCCCCTCCCACCTCTCTCCCCATCCCATCCCTCAGGGTCATCCTAGTGCTCCAGCCCTGAGCATCCTGTCTCATACATTGAACCTGGACTGGCGATCTATTTCACATATGATAATATACATGTTTCAATGCTATTCCCTCAAAATCATCCCACCTTCACCTTCTCCCACAGAGTCCAAAAGTCTGTTCTCTACGTCTGTGTCTCTTTTGCTGTCTCACATATAGGGTCATCGTTACCATCTTTCTAAATTCCATATATATGTGTTAATATACTCTATTGGTGTTTTTCTTTCTGGCACTTCACTTTGTATAATAGGCTCCAGTTTCATCCACTTCATTAGAACTGATTCAAATGTAGTCTTTTTAATAGCTGAGTAATATTCCATTGTGTATATGTACCATAGCTTTCTTATCCTTTCGTCTGCCAATGGACATCTAGGTTGCTTCCATGTCCTGGCTATTATAAACAGTGCTGCGATGAACACTGGGGTACACGTGTCTCTTTCAGATCTGGTTTCCTCGGTGTGTATGCCCAGCAGCGGGATTGCTGGGTCGTATGGCAGTTCTATTTCCAGTTTTTTAAGGAATCTCCACACTGTTCTCCATAGTGGCTGTACTAGTTTACATTTTTTATTTAGAAAGCAAGGGAAAATATACTCTCGAGTGGTGAGGGTGGGCCGACCCAAAAGACGTGAAGAGAAGCCCCTGAGCCAATTTTGACTTCTCTTTTTATATGTTTTTTCTCCTCCCCCGAGCCTGCGCTTTGTAAACTGGGCTAGCCAGGAGGGCTGTTTGTTTTACCTGAGGTTCTCACTCCGGTCCTGAAATCTTCCTTTGTTCTATTTTCAGGGGCTTTTCCCTTCTTTGTCCTTGTCTTTTAGCCACCACCATTCTGGATTTCTTTTTCCTATTCTAACTACCTAACAAAGCAACATTGTAACAAATTCAATAAAGACTTCAAAAAGATTCACATTTAAAAAAATCTTTAAAAAAGGTGGTGGGGATACTTTACTAAGCACAGGTCAGGGACAAGAGTCTGTGGCTGTTGGCAAAGAGAAGCAAGCCAGTGTTGGGGAGGCTAGGGAGGGGCAGGTACTGTCCTGCCCTCTGACCTCCTTGCCCATCCCCCACTCCCCATATGAACCTGGATTGAGGTGGTCCTTGGAGACCAACCTCTGGGTCAGAGCAGGATGGAGAAGAGTAGGGTGGGTTTGGAGGGACCTCTGGCACAAAGGCCTGGGTCTGAGTCTCCCTGTCTGCACTAAATGCTTCTGATAATGTCTTCCAAAACTAAATGCAAAAAAGATGTTTTGTAATCTTCTCTGCCCCAGGCACTTGCCAAGAGCTTCATAAGTCTGAAGGCCCTGAAATCTCACGGTGGGCCAGGAGGGAGTCTCTGTTTACACCTGCCGAGGTGCCCCCTGTACCCAGCACCCATGAGTAACCCTCAGGCACACAGAGGGCTGCCATTAAAAGACAACGGTTACCTGCCCTGGAGCTGACATGACACTTTCCTTGGCTCCCCTCCTCTTCCTCTCTGCTCTTCTTCCTTCTTCTCACGTCTCCCTCTTTCCCTGTTTTCTCTCTCTTCCTCCTTTTTAAAAATTGTTTATTTTTGGCTGGGCCAGGTCTTCATTGCTGCCTGGGCTTTTCTCTAGTTGTGGTGAGCAGGGGCTCCTCTCCAGTTCTGGTGCATGGGCTTCTCATTACGGTGGCTTCTTTTGTCTCGGAGCATGGGCTCTAGGGAGCGCAGGCTTCCGTGCTTGCGGCTCCCGGGCTCTGGAGCACAGGCTCAACAGTCGCGGCTCACAGGCTTAGTTGCTCTGCTGCTTGTGGGGTCTTTCCAGATCAGGGATCAAACCCATATCTCCTGCAATGACAGGTGGATTCTTTACCTCTGAGCCACTGGGGAAGCCCCTCTCTTCCTCCTTTCCTTAAAAGCAAACATGGATCTTACTCTACATATTCTCACCCATCCTCTACTTGTTTCCCGTTAAACAACATATTATGAATATCTTTACAATCTAACAGAAAACTAAAATTCTTTTATAAGCTACTTAAAACATTGTCACATATAGCCCTAATTATTATAAAATCCACTTGAAAATGTTACTATTTTACCCTACATTTACCCTAACTTTGGTGTGCTGTTGTCTTTACCATGTATTTCATTTTTGTCTGAAAATTTAACTGATTTCATTTAATGTGAAAGTAATACTGTACATAGTCTAAAAAAAAAAATCAAACACTGGAGAAGGGTGTGAAAAAATGAAAAGTAAATGTCTCCCTGCCCACCTCACCCTCAGCTCCTGGTGGGCCAGTTAGAACTTAAAGGTACAGATTGTCAAGATCCAGTCTCACCCCTGTAAAGGAAACAATAAAGCAGTTCGTGGAAAAAGACATACAAAAAGATGCTCAAACTCCTAAAATTAAAATGAAATCTAATTTTACCCCCCAGTCTAGCAAAGATTTGGAAGTTTGGTGAAGCCTAGGATTGTGAGTGTGTAAATAAGTAGTCACTCTTGCCCATTTGGGTGCAAGTATAAAAAGCGATAGCCCTTTTGAGAAGAAATTCTGAGGACTTTGAGGACTTCCCTGGTGGCACAGTGGTTAAGAATCTGCTTGCCAATGCAAGGGTCATAGGTTCAATCCCTGATCCAGGAAGATTCCACATGCCGCCAAACAACTAAGCCCACAGAACTGGTTGGTTTGCTACAATCACTGAAGCCTGAGTGCCCACAGCCAGCCCACTGTAAGTAGACAAAGCCTGCCTGCAACAGCAAAGACCCAGTGCAGCCAAATAAGTAAATAAAATTGCATGCATGTCTTTTTAAAAAAGAAGGAAATTTGATAATATCTAGCAATTTTCCAAAGTGCGTACATTTTGATATAGAAATGCCGAGGATAGGAATGTTTTCTATGAATTCATAACATACACTGACAAAGATGTAAGTAGCATTATTCAAAATAGCAAACAAAATAAAACAAAAACCCCCTAAATGTTCACCAAGAGAGGACCAACTGAAGAAGCATTGCAATACCCGTATACTGAAATAGTATGTAAATATATGATTAATGAGATGGATCAGTATATGCTGATGCAGAAAGCTCTTTTAGATATAATGCTAAATGATCCCATTCATGTAAAATTGTAAATTCACATAAAATACTTGCATATGCATAGTCATTCCCTGGAAAGTTGTACAATAAACTTTTACAGGTAGTGAACTCTAGAGTGTGACCTGGGAGTTTTACTTTTCATTTTATGTACTTGTGTACAGTTTGTTTTTAAAAGCTCTGTTCATATATTATTTTTGTTGAGAGATAGGTAAATATATAGACACATCCTTCCATTCAATGTAAATACATAAATATGCAAATAGTTTTACAATGCCTTTCTCACCTCCTGGAATAAATAATACTGACTCTTTGTACCCCTCCAGTGAGCTATGTCCTTAATGCGTATGATTTCTAATCCTCCCCACAACTAGGAAGGAAAGTATCATCAGCCTCATTTGGCCAATGGGACTGAGTATCAGAGAGTTTAAGTAATTTATCTGAGGTCACACAGCTAGTGACCCGAAGCTTGCACTCCATCCCATACCAGGTGAAAGGTGACCTTTGGTCCTAGAGCCTCCAACTAACTGGTGACCTTGCTCAGTCATTCTGCTTCAGGGAGTCTCACTTTGCTATATTTTCCACCCATACCAGGAGGTAGCCATGAGGGTTGTGCTGGGAATGTGGGAGAATGAGGCAAACCAAAACAGATCATGTTAAGAGTTACACCTTGCGTCCCACTTGTGTAGGCTTTGGAAAGTCTGATGTGGAACAAATGCAACAAAGCCAGGCAGACTCCCTGGAGGAGGCAGGAAAGGGTACTTGCACTAACATGAACCTTTATCTATAGAGTCACGTGCCAAGCCTTTTGTACGCACTTTCCCCAAAGCAGCCCACTGGCCTTGTGAGATGGAGGGTGGCGGGGGGTGCGGCAGGGGCAGGATATTATCTCCTTCACCTTGATACTGAGGTCCAGGGAGGGTATGGATCCATCTCAAGTTCACACAGTTGGTGTAGATAGATGGAGCTGGGGTTCTAATCCACACCACTAAACTCTGGACCCTGAACTCCTCTACCCTCTGCCCTTGTGGCGCCTCCTCATGCAGAACATTCACATCTTGCATCCCTCTGTTAGGTAAGGGAGATTCCACGCTCAGACCGGAGAAGCCAAGAAATGTCTGCCAGGGCTTGCCTGATATGAACTACTATGAAGACTTCGACCTTAACAGAACTGCTGGTTGTTTCTCAAAGTGTACACAGTCGCAGAAGGAACCCTGTCATCTGGGAAACTTGCAGAGGTAAATGGCCCTCTGAGCTGGAGCAGGAATCTGGGCCTCTTCCATAAACATTTGAATTCAAGTTCTTTATAGACATATGTTTTCATTTCTTTGGGAATGGAATTGGTGGGATATACAGTAAGTAAATATTTAACTTTATAAAAAGCTGCCAAACTGATTCTCAAAGTGACTATATCATTTGCTTTCCCATAAGCAGTATAAAAGGGTTGTAGTTTCAATACATTTTTACAATACTGTTGATATTTTGGGTTATAGCCATTTCACTGAGTGTGGATGGTATTTCACTATGGTTTTATTTGCATTTAACAAATGACTAATGATGTTGAGTAAATTTTCATGTGCTTATGTGTTTTCTTTGGTGAAATGATTATTCAAATCTTCCTCTCTTCTGAAAAACTGGGTTGTCTTCTTACTACTGAGTTTTAAGAATTCTGGATACAAGTCCTTTATCAGATGTATGATTTGCAAATATGTATTCTCTCCCAGTATATGTTTTGTTTTTTCATTGAACATCAAAAGCATTTAATTTTGATAAATTCTAACTTAAATTTAAAACATACCAAAGAAATGTTCATCTAGCAAGGATATAAAATTTCTCTTCTAAGTTTTCTGCTCTAAGTGTATCGTTTGAAGTCTTATAATTAGGCTCAATTAGCATTTTTGAGCCATTTTGAGGTTCATTTTTTGTGCACAGTGTGAGATAAATGTCTAGCTTTATTCTATTGCTGTCATTTTGCATTTTAATAGCTAATGGTTTGGCAATATCTTTCCTTTTTTAAATTTTTAATTAATTAATTGACTTATAGCTGCTCTGGATCTTTGCTGCTGCAAGGTGAGTGGTGACTTTTCCTCACTGCACTGCACAGGCTTCTCACTGTGGTGGCTTCTCTCGTGTGGAGCACGGGCTCTGGGTGTTCAGGCTTCAGTAGTTGCAGCTCGCTGGCCTAGTTGCTCCGAGGCATGTGGAATCTTCCCGGACCAGGGATCGATTGAACCCGTGTCTCTGGCACTGGCAGGTGGACTCATAACCTCTGGATCACCAGGGAAGTCTGATTTTGGCACTATTTATTAAAGAGATTATGCTTTCCTCCATTGAATTGCATTCGGGAGGGCATTTCATTGAATAGCTAAATACTAGCTTCTGGAATGTCTTCTTCCCACTGAGATAGTAAACCAGAAACAAAACAACATCGATGGGGGCAAATATAGAGATTAATGCAGCCATGAAAGACTTGAAAGAAGCAGAAGTGGTAACACCTGCCATAACTCCATTTAACACACCATCAGTCAGGTGGGACTTGGAGAATGACTTGGGCTGTCATAAACTTAATCAGATAGTGAATCTAATTGCAGCTGCTGTCCCTGATGAGTATTTCTACACAAAGAAATCAACATAGCCCCTTGCTATCGCTATGCGGCTATTACATGGCTAATTTTTTTTTCTCCAAACCATTTTTCAAGTAATTCTAAAAGTAGTTTGCTTTTTGAAAATGTTTTGAAAAACTTGTTGGCTGTGCTAGGTCTTCATTGCAGCACATGGACTTTTCTCTAGTTGTGGTGCAAGGGCTTCGCGTTGTGATATGTGGACTTCTGTTGTGGAGCATGGGGTCTAGAGTGCTTGGGCTCAGTAGTTGCAGCACATGGACTCTAGTGGCAGTGAGGGGGATTTAGTGGCCCTGAGGCATGTGGGATTTTAGTTCCCCAACCAGGAACTGAACCTGAAAATAGTGAAAGTGAAAGTTGCTCAGTCGTGTCCGACTCTTTGTGACCCCATGGACTATACAGTCCATGGAATTCTCCAGGCCAGAATACTGGAGTGGGTAGCCTATCCCTTCTCCAGCAGCTCTTCCCGACCCAGGAATCAACCCGGCGTCTCCTGCATTGCAGGAGGATTCTTTACCAACTGAGCTATGAGGGAAGACCGTTGAACCTGAGTCCCCTGCACTGGAAGGTGGATTTTAACCACTGGACCACCAGAGAGGTCCCTGAAGTAGTTTGCTTTTACTTGGCAGAGCTAACAGTATATAGCCACAGTGTTTCCTCAGAGTTACATCAAGTCTCTTCACTGTCATAGGATAATTCACAGAGACCTCACTAATCTTGACATTCTACAAAGTTCACCATATTGACAACATTGCTGATTCGATCTGATGAGCAGAAAGCGGCAAGTAGTTAAGATGCTGTAGGAAGACACGTGTGAACCAGAAGATAGGAGACAAACTCCATAAGAATTCAGGGTCCCATCACCTCAGTGAATCTCCTGGACATTCAGAGGACTAGAGAATATCAAGATGTCCCCTCCAAGGTAAAAGACAAGTTGTTGAACCTCACACCACTTACAATGAAAGAAAAATGTATCATGCAGACAAGCACAAAAAAAAGATATCTCAATTGTTAAATTATTATCAGACAAAGAAGATGACCCTTAAATGGGTGTCAACTTTATAATTAAAAATTCAGTTATACATCTATGGAGAAGGGAATGGTAACCCACTCCAGTATTCTTGCCTGGAGAACTCCATGAGCAGAGGAGACAATCCATGGGACCACACAGAGTTGGACAGAACTGAGCAACTAACACTTTCTTTTCACTTTCACCTATGCTTTAGAATTTCTGAATATATGTTACTTTCACAACTAAAACAGTTTTTTTAAAGTGCTCTGAAAACCAGATCAGAAAATCTTCCCTCAATAAAGTAAATTCATGGGCTGTTTTGTAAGGGAAAAGAATGTTTGGAATGCATGGGGTGGGTGACCTATATGTATTGTGAAATACAATTCTCTATTTTATTTGGTAACAATAAGAATCACAAAACTCTGCTTAGATTTTTGAAAGATAAAAAGTAGCATCAATTGGTGTATCTCAGTCAATGGGTTTGGACAGTCTCATCCCACTGTTTCAGGCTGGATGTTCTAGCTGCCTGATCCATCCAATCTCATTTGCACATGTTTTCATGGATAATATTTTATAATATTTTTGTCATGTGGTTTCCCTGGAGTTTTATTTCTTGGTGCTGTGCTAACTCACTTCGGTCGTGTCTGACTCTTTGTGACCCTATGGACCATAGCCCACCAGACTCCTCTGCCCATGGGATTCTCCAGGCAAGAATACTAGAGTGGGTTGTCATTTCCTTCTCCAGGGGATCTTCCCGACCCAGGGATCGAACCAGAATCTCTTACGTCTCCTGCATTGGCAGATGTGTTCTTTACCATAAGCGCCACCTGGGTAACTGTGACTATTCAAAAAGTGATGTTGAAATAAAATTCTCCCTTTTGTCTCCGTTGCAAGCCCTCCATAGCTACTCCTTTCCAATAGACTTGATCTGGCTCTATCTGCTCTTGTTCCACTTCTCTCCCATTTCTACTTCAGCCTTCATCTGTTTAAAATTACTTTCAAAGCATGGGCAACACATCTTAGGACCCCTTGTTTAGGAAAAGGAGCTCTGGCCAGAGACGTTTCAGCACCGTGGAGAGCACCCGGACAAGGACAGGGTTGGGGGGGGGGACTTGCCTCACCCCAGATTTCTAGCCCAGTGGTCCCCAAAGCTTTTGGCACCAGGGGCAGTTTTGTGGAAGACAATCCCTCACGTCCTGCTGTGCGACCCAGTTCCTAATGGTCCATAGACCAATACCCGTCTGTGGCTCCGGGGACTGGGGACCCCTGTTCTAGCCCATGGCAAGAGGGCTGAATTTGTGTCCTATGTATTTCCAATGCCAGCTCAGTTCCCATAAGTCAGTGTCCATAGAGCTAAGTCTTCAAAGGCTGAATTCCCTGTATTCACTTAGCACTTGGTAATAAATGTGAGTGAGCTCTCACAGTGGGGCTTCCCTGTAGCTCAGCTGGTAAAGAATCTGCCTGCAATGCAGGAGACCCCAGTTTGATTCCTGGGTCAAGAAGATTCCCCTGGAGAAGGGATAGGCTACCTGCTCCAGTATTCTTGGGCTTCCCTGGTGGCTCAGATGGTAGAGAATCCACCTGCAATGCAGGAGACCTGGGTTCGATCCCTGGGTTGGGAAGATCCCCTGGAGGAGGGCAAGGCACCCCACTCCAGTATTCTTGCCTGGTGAATCCCATGGACTGAGGAGCCTGGCGGGCTGCAGTCCGTGTCACAAAGAGTCAGATACGACAGAGAGACTGAACACAGCATAACAGAGCACAGCCCTCACACCACACACTGATCATCCCACAGTTCTGACTACTCAGAAGAATTTCTCCAAAGAAGATTTACACAGACCAATAAGCACATGAAAATGTGCTCAACATCATTAGTCACTAGAGAAATGCAAATTAAAACCACAATGAGATACCACTTCACACCCCCTAGGATGGCTATAATTGAAAATGAAACAAAACAAAATAGAAAATGTTGGCAAGTGTTGGCAAGAATCTGGAGAAATCAAAACCCTCATCCATTGGTGATGGGACTATAAAATGATGCAGCTAATATGGAAAACAGTTGAACAGTTCCTCAAGAAGTTAAACAGAATTACCAGCAATTCTGCTCCTAGGTATCCACCCAAAAGAATTAAAAGCAAGTCTTCAGGGGCTTCCTTGGTGGTCCAGTGGTTAAGACTTCACCTTCCAATGCAGTGGGTTGTGAGTTCAACCCCTGGTCGGGGAGCTAAGGTCATACATGTCTCTGGCCAAGAAACAATAACATAAGACAGAAAAAGCATTGTATCAAATAAAACAAAGACTTTAAAGAAAAACACCTCTTCAAACAAAAGCTTTTATGTGCATACAAGCAGTTCTGCTCACAACAGTCAAAAAGTGGAAATAATCCAAATGCTTGTCTATGGAAACATGTATAAACAAAAGGCAGTATATACATACGAATGTGTATCCTTCATCCATAAAAATGAATGAAATACTTACACATGCTACAACAGAGGTAAACGTTGAAAACATACTAAGTGGAAGAAGCCAACAGACCCAATAGCACATAATTCCATCTATATGAAATATTCAGAATAAGCAAACTCATAGATTGGTGGTTTCCAGAGTCTAGGGGGAGAGTAACTGCTTAATGGGTTCAGGGTTTCCTTTTAGGGTGATGGACATTTCTGGAGCTAGATAGCAAAGATGATTTCACATGTTGTGCCTGTCTTTAATGCCACTGGATTGCACACTTTAAAACAGTTAACATGACAAACTTTACATTGTAATGTATTTTGTTACCAAAAAAGAGAAACAAGTACTCAGAAGGGCCTCTGACTAGAATTTCTCAGAACCAGCAAGAATCACTCCCACTCTTCTCCTGCAGCATCATGGTCTTCCCTTTGATATCCTGGGTCACCTCTCCTACACCAAGAGCCTGATGATCGCTGTCCATGGTGTTCCTCCTCCTGTCATCCAGGTGAGCGGACCAGGTGAGTGAGCGACTCAACCTGCAAGACCCTATTTTCCCTTGTAGATACTGGCTGAACTTTGAGACCTATCTGGTGGAGAGGAGTCAGACAGACACATTGAATACATCTTTTTTGACGGCGCTCGTCAAGAGCATCAACACCAGTGCCCCAGAAGACCTGTACTTCTCTCTGACCCCCTCTCAGGTGAAGACTCCCCCATCCCCTTTGGTGGGTTCTGGCCCTACATTCCTCAGACATATTTTTCTGAGAGAATCCTGGTCTGTGCTTGGGGTCCACCAACAGTTGTCCTTCCCATGTCACGCTGGGTAGTTCTCTGCCACCTGGCTAGTGCGTGATGGTGAGTTAACTGGATGAGTGGATCCTGGTAACAGGTTATCCAGGGTGCTAGCATGAGACCTGCAGAAAATCGCCAAATTGAGAGTCAGGGTTCTAGTCCTGGACTTCCCCCCACCTGACAAAGTGTCCCCCAGGAAATCCCCTCCCCTCTCTGGGCCCCTGAATCCTCATCGATAAAATGAGCTTGAAAGCTCCTCCAAAGTCTGACATTCCCATGAGAACGTCTATTGGGGAACACATTAGAAACCAGGTAAAGGCACTGATAGAGGTACTGCAAAGGGTTAACAGGCAGACTCTGAGTTTACACTGGTCTGGATTCTGCCCCTCACTAGTTACTGTGATCTTGGGCAAAGTACTGAACTTTTCTGAGCCTCGGTTTCCCTATCTGTAAAATGGGGATGGTATTGCCCACTTTCAAGGTTATCAGAGAAAGCAAATGCAATAACCTACAGGGAATGTTTGGTGCAGTGAGGGCACAGCCTCCTTCAAGGCATAAAGCAGAGGGTGGAAGTTTGGGCAGCAGGGAAGTGGTCTGTCACTGAGGGACTTTTAGGTCAGCCTAGAGAAGGAGAGATGGAAGATGGAGGGGCCTTTATCACATCACCCTAGCAGCTGAGCCCTCTGCATGGGTTAGGTACTGGCCTCTGAAATCACCCACTTGTCCTTTAGACAAGGTTCTGTGCTAGGAAGCAGAAAGTTGAGCTCTTAGCTACGACACTTAGCTCCCCCTGTCCCCATGCCCATGGGTGCTTTTGAGGCAGGATCAGGTGAGACCAGGCTGCAGCCCCAGGGGTGTTCCCTGTGAGGTCACAGAATGGATGAAACACGCTTGGCAACTACCCATGAAAATTTATTTTAATATTTTGAACATTCTTAGCTGTTACAAAATGTGTTGTTGGGTGGGGATGGATATCACATTTAACGTGAATTCTTGTATTCTTCCTCTTTGCCCTCACTGTCTCCCTTCCCGATAGCCTTATGCTTTCTGATTATCCCTGAGTCAGAAACCAGACATTGTCACCCTAGCCCTATGCCAGCACAGCAGGGGTCAGGGCCCTGGTCAAAAGCACTACCACTGACCCTTCCTCACGCCTGCAAACTGACCTGTCCAGGTGTTGCCCCTTCATAGCCCACTTTCAGCCTGCCTGACCGGTGGCCATGTGACCACCTTGCTGGCTCCATTCTCCATATTGGGAAAACCGAGGCTCCATAAGGGCTGTGACTTGGCCAGGGGCTCACAGCCTGATCAGAGCAGAGCTTGGACTGTGTCCCAGGTGTCCTG
The DNA here is from genome assembly GCF_963930625.1 of Muntiacus reevesi. Classification (NCBI taxonomy): domain Eukaryota; kingdom Metazoa; phylum Chordata; class Mammalia; order Artiodactyla; family Cervidae; genus Muntiacus; species Muntiacus reevesi. Next base: position 238,600,694 of record NC_089250.1, read on the forward strand.
CCTTTCAGAGCTGTCCTCAGACCCCGGTGCTGTCCCACCACCTAGCGTGCCTCAGTTTCTCCTCCAGTTGGGGGAGGGGCAGGAGCTGTGTTGGGGCTGGGCTCCTCCGGGAAAGACAGAAGTGGCTGGGTCTGTGGTTGCAGATTCCGAAGCAGGTGACCAAGGATGATCACCAGCACCCTGACAGAGTCCGGCTGCCCAGGAGCTTTTTCGGATCCCTGAAGAGCGGCAGGCCGATGGTCCGGTTGGGCATAATCATCCTGGACGTCGGTCCGGGGAGTGTCTTCAAGGTGAGGAGAGATACAGGCTGACTGAGATTCAATACTGGGTTCACTGGGACACGCTTGCCTCCTCTGGAGTCTTTGCTGAAGGACCCAATGGGGACGAAGGAAGTGATGAACGTCTGCAGAATGTTCCTCAAGCAGCCAAGGTCATCTAGACCCCTGTCCTTAGAGTCTGGACCTCAGGCTCATGCTGGTTATTCCCATCTGGTATTTAGACTGCACACCGCCCCCACCCCACCACCAGCCGGTGTCCTTGGGTTTGTATCTATATCCCAGGTGAGTTCATGTCCTGTGTGCCTCCTTGTCCATGCACAAACATGCATCCCTTTTCTTATTCCTGATTACACACATAATCATGTATGTGCTGGTGTGACCATGTTCACTTGAGCAAGCATATGCATTCCTTTGCAAATGTGTACCAGGTATGTCCCCAGAGGTGTGTCTGCCCTCACATGGGGGCTTGTGCATCCCTGAATGCTGCTGGCCAGGGGCTCCCCACCTGTAGGCATCCACTGTCCTCCCTCTCTCAGCTGATATTCCTTCTTACCATGCGCTCCAGTTAAGAGGGCAGAGAAGGCCTGGGGACCAGAAATGGACAGCCAACAAATACATAGCTTTGTGGCCATTTGGGCTAGAGTGTAGGGTCCATCCTGGCACAGCTGGTGCAGACTTCGGAGAGCAGCAGGAAGAAGGTCGCCCATGACCCCCTATCCCCTGGACCTCTGGCCCCAGACTTTTCCCTCCAGGCAAGGTGCACAAGCCCTAGAGGGTCCTAGGAGCCCCTACCAGGGTTGGGTCGGGGGAGCCCCTTGTGTAGCCTGGCTTCCCCTGCATCCCTCCACAGGGCTCCCTGCTCAACCGGGAGGACGGCAGCAGCGTGTTGAACAATCGCATGGTGGGCTTGACTCTGAGTCACATAAATGTCATCAAAATGGCCGAGCCTTTGGAGATCACCTTCTCCCACCAGTACCAGCCCCCCGTGAGTCCCCCACCCTGGCCTGGCAGTTCCCGAGGGTCACATGGGCAGGTGGGCATCCCCAGGCATATAGACAGACACGCAGGGGACTCTGCACGCCATCCCCCACCCTCCCACATCCACCTGGGAGAAGCCATTAGGACCAGACACACAATTGTGCCCATGGATACATGTCCAGCCTATGCACGCATGTCCACGTGCCTCCCAACATGCTCCACTCACGTGCTCCCAGAAGGGCCCAGTGGATCTGGCAAACCCACACGCACACACACGGCTTTGCACATCTGCTCACATGTGCACTTCCCTAAAGGAGCCCCACCCACACCAGTCCACACCCCACACGCTGACCTGGGATACATCAAATGCTTCAAATGTGGTTCCTGTGTAACCACAGGCTGAGCCTTACTTCCACCTAATGCAGGCACGTGCTGAGACACGGAGCATGCCCTGCTCCCCCAAACTTCCTCTCCCCGTGCCCAGTCACCCCTGCCTCGCCCCTGACTCCCACTCTCTGGTTTTAGAACATGAGCCTCAGCTGTGAATTCTGGGATGCGACTAAAGGTAGGGCCTGGAGGACCTTCCCCGGGTAAGGGGAGGGTAAGGGTGAGTCCTGTCCTCAGGGGACAGGACTCCAAGAGCAGGGCCGTCCCCTCTTCCTTTCCTCTCCGGAACTCTCTCTTCCCTTTTCCTGCCCTCCCCTCTGCTGTGCTCGCTCTCCTTCTCCCCTGGGTCATCAGGAGACTGGTCCTCCAAGGGCTGCTCCACAGAGGCCGGAGTCCGCAGGACGGTCTGCCGCTGTGACCACCTGACCTTCTTCGCCCTGCTGCTGGTAACAGCCCCTCCCCGACCATCCCAGCAATTCCAGAAATGCTGAGGCTCCTGGCCCGGGTATCGGGGTGGCTGTGGGCAGGGCCAGGCCTTTGGGGTGTGCGGGCCTGGCCTCCAATTGATAGGATTCTCGTTCGGGGGAACCACCCACAGAGGCCGATCTTGGATGAGGCCACGGTGAAGGCCCTCACACACATTTCCCAGGCTGGCTGTGGAACCTCCATGATCTTCCTGGCCTTCACCATCGTCCTCTATGCTGTCCTGAGGTGAGTCACCCCATCCCAGCCCCACCCCACATCTCCTTCCCGCCCTCCAGGACAGCAGCAGGGCAGGGTAGAAACCAGCGGAGTAGTGTTAATCCTGTGTTATACTCATATTTTCTCCAAACCTCAAGTTCATCATCTATAAAATGGAATTGGAGGCTGGCTATTTCAGTTACAGGGGGCAGAAACTCAACTCAAATTGACTTAAAATAGATAACGCATGGTTCACAGGGTTGAAAAACCCAAGGTGATCTCAGTTCAGGTGATGCTGGATCCAGGTACTCAAAAGATGTCCCTGGGACTCCGTGTCCCTGATTCTCACCACGTCGCTTTCTCCTTTGCCAGTCATGTCAGGCAACTTCTCCATACTCAGGGGCCTTGGGGAGCCCCAGGCTTGCATCATAGCTTCTTAGCTGCCTAAACAGCTAATCTTCTGAACCAAGCCTCAGAATTGAAATCTCTAAAAAAACTTTATTTTGAAATCATCATAGACTAACAGGAAGTTGCAAAAATAGTACCTAGAGTCCCAGGGTTCCTTCATCTAGCTTTCTGCAGTGATGACATTTTCTGTAACTCTAGTACAGTATAAAACCAGGAAATTGATATTGGTACAGCACTGCTCTTTGGAGAAGGAAATGGCAACACACGCCAGCATTCTCGCCTGGAAAACTCCACGGACAGAGGAGCCCAGGTGGGCTACCGTCCATGGGGTTGCAGAGTTCGGATGTGAATGAGCAACTAACACACATACACACGCGCTCACACACGCGCGCGCACACACTCTCAGCACTGCTAACAAGAATACAGAGCTCATTCAGTTTTCACCATTTTCCACATGCATTCAATTGTGTGCGTATATGTATGTGTGCATGTGAGCATGTTTACGCATGCACACGGGACTGGCTAAATCATTTGCAGGGCCCAGTCCAAAACGAAAACATTCAAAAATCATTAAGAATTTCAAGATGGTGACAAGAGAGCATTAAAACAAGCATAGAGCCCTTCTGAGTGCAGAGCCCTGTGGAGGTCACACCCCAAGAAGCTGAGCCTGTGCATGCCCTGTGTGTGTGTATGTATTCAGTTTTGTCCCTGTTCTGCAGAGTTGAGTCTCATTGGTGTAACTTAGACTGTGTGCCCATGACTAACCAGGCCCGCTGTGGTGAAAGGATGGATGACTCTGATTGGTCAGGCCAGATCACATGCCTGCTCTTGGGTTTGAGGTTCACGGCTGAGAGTGGGGAAGGGTACTCCTTGGGGAAACCTAGGGCTGTTCCTGGAAGAAGGAGGAGCAGGAACAACAGAAGCTGCTGCAGCCGGTCCCAGGCTCTCCTGGGCCCTGGCCCTGGCTGAGGGACCCACAGGAACTTCTGCTGAAGGAACCCATGGGAGTAGCCCCATGCCTGGCCTTCTGACCCATGACTGGCTTGGAGCAGCCCTCGGTCTCCCGACTCCCAGTCTGGGTCCTCCCATTGACTTCCTCCACATGCTGGTGCTGTTTTTCTGGGGGGTTGAGGCCCCCACCAGCTCCACCCCCCCATCTCAGACCAAATGGTGAGTGTAAGTGGTACCACCCCTGCCCCCATCCCCAAGCCCTGGCCCAGGACACGACAACAAGCTGAGCGTGACTTGCCAGCTGGTTGCCCTGCTGGACCCTGTGGGAAGCGCCTGGAGCTCCAGGAGGAAGTGTCAGTATCTCCCAAGGGTGGGGCCTGGCTTCTCAGGTGAGGTGGACATTATTCCTCAGGCCCCCTCCAGGCACAGTCCTGAGGGCGCATCCCTCCAGTGAGAGTCCTGTGGGAGCTGATTGGCTGGGAAGGTGCAGTGAGCTCCGCAGAGCAGGCGGGGAGCCCTGGGCTGGGAGCCTGGAGCCCCAGTCCTGCTCTGTGACTCTGAGTCCCTGTCCATCTCCGAGCCTTACCTCCTTACAATTTCTAGGCCTCGGGCATCCATGCACCGTCCGTCCAGTCACTCAAGCAATGCAGGGCCTCCTCCTGCTTATTGAGCTAGGTCCACGGTCACAGCATGGGGAAAGACGGAAATAAGGGACAGGAGAGTTACACTTCACTCACTTCTGGGAGACTTCCACCTAAGCCTGTGATAAGTGGCCTCCAGAGACAGCCTTTGCAGGAGGAAACATCCAAGGAGTGTTTTGAAGGTGGAGCAGGGAAACGCGCCTGAGAGCAGAAGGAAGAGCATGGGCAAAGTCTGGGAGCTGTGGAGAAGCATAAGGCATTCAGAGAGTTGCAAGTTATGCAGTTTGGCTCTAGCATGGAGTCAAGGAATGAAGCCAGAAAGATCCAGAACCCACAGGGTCCTACAGGTCGTGAGAGAGCCCCTGGGTGAGAGCTCTGACTTGAACCAGAGGGTGCTCATACTGGCAGAGATAGAACAGAGGTCGTGAGACGGAGAGGTCTGGGTGCCCTTCTTCACTGGCCCTTCTTGCCCCAGGTTCTCCCGGCAGAGGTTCAAGTCTGAAGATGCCCCCAAGATCCATGTGGCCCTGAGCATCAGCTTGTTTCTCCTGAATCTGGCCTTCTTCATCAATGTGGGGCAACGCCTGAGGGGGTCCGATGCTGCCTGCTGGGCCCGGGGGGCCGTCTTCCACTACTTCCTGCTCTGTGCCTTCACCTGGATGAGCCTGGAAGCCTTCCACCTCTACCTGCTCGTCATCAAGGTCTTTAACACCTACTTCGGCCACTACTTCCTGAAGCTGAGCCTCGTGGGCTGGGGTAGGTGTCTCCTGGCCAGGCAGAGGGTTGGCTAGCTCTGTCTGGATGAGGCCAGAAGGGGTCCAGCCTTGGGGAGGGCCACGGGCAGGGGCAGCTTCCACTCTGATTGGCTCAGAGCTCGAGAGATGGACCGCGGGAGGGGGATGTGAAGGAGGACATGCCAAGGGAGCCTCAGCTATGCCATACGTCCTCCCCTCCTCGCCCTCAGTCCTGCCTGCCCTAATAGTCATCGGTACTGGGATCGCCAACAGCTACGGCCCCTACTCCATCCGTGATGAGAAGAACGTCACCACGCTGGAGCTGTGAGTGGTGGCTGTGGGAGTCGGGGTGACCTCAGGGCCCTGGGGGCACAAATTAGGGCCAGAAGGAGGTGGAGAGAGGGGAGAATCCTGGGAAGAGAAACGTGTAAGTCAAGGCCGAGGATCCTCAGATCCAGCTACCTCATGGCCCGGAGGGGAAAACTGAGGAAGGAGAGAGGAAGGACAAGGAGAGAGGGGGCTGAGAAGGAGAGAGGACTGGACCAGGAGGCAGGACGCCCTGCTCCAGCCTGCGGCACCACCAGCCTCTAGAGCACCGTTGGGGAAATTTTAAAAGGTACCCCCTCCACCCCTCTGACCTACCATGCCAGATGTGGCATGGTAGGTCAGAGGGGTGGAGGGGGTACCTTGTGAGCTGGATTTCAGCCTCCACCTGCCCCCCCCAGCCAGGTCCCCTTGTGCAGGGCATAACTGTCCAGCGCTTGCAGCAGCCCCGGTTCTATGCAGACTCTGCCTCTGAGTTGTTATGTGACCGTGGGCAAGCTCGGCCCCTCTCAGAGCCTGGGTCTCCTCCTGTGGATCAACAATGGAGGCTGATCCACTCTTGCTATGGGGCCTTTCCCAGGGGTCCTGCCTAAGACCCGCGACTCTGTGCTAAGAAGAGTTGGTGGGGCCTTGGTGCTGTGCCCAGGGCCTCAAATGCAGAGTCCCAGGGGCCAGACAGGTAACATAAATGCATGCAGCGGCCTGGGTGGGCACGGCCACAGGCTGGCAATCACACACCAGCCTAATTGGCAGCTGATTACTATCCCTCCAGAGGGTGTCCACAGAGCTGCCAGTTGTATGGTTTCATAAGAGAAGCAGAAATTGGCACATTTAGGGAATTCTCAGGTGGTCCAGTGGTTAGGACTTGGTGCTTTCACTGCCGGTGCCTGGGTTCAACCCCTGAAGGGGGAACTAGGATCGAACCCAGGTCTCCTGCATTGCAGGCTGATTCTTTACCATCTGAGACTCCAGCAAAGCCCAAGATCCCATAAGCCGAGTGGAATCTGGATGTATATGCCAAACCTTTCACTTTTAAAAGGGTGTTCCTTAATTCTTTTTTCCCCCCAATATAAGGTGGGGTGAACAAAGCATGCCTTTGGGACCAAATCGGCCTGTTGTACCCACTGGTCTAAAGGGATAGCAACCTGGAGCCTCATGACATCCTGGAGTCTCTTCCCTGGGAGAGCAGGGGAAGGATGGGTGGATATGGGGGCGGTGCATCTTCTTGGTCAGAGAAGAACAGGCTGGGGAGAGTGCCCAGGGCTTGCTTTCAGGGGACTTCCTCTGGTCCCAACGGCCATCCCTCTCCTCCAGGTGCTGGTTCCGTGAGAACACTGCCCTCTACGTCACTGTGCACGGCTATTTCCTCATCGTTTTCCTCTTCAGCGCGGTGATTCTGAGCCTGGTGTCCTGGAAGATCTTCACTCTGTCGAGTGCCACGGCGGGCAAAGAGAAGGCGCAGCACTGGAAGGGGGTCCTCACCCTGCTGGGCCTCTCCTGCCTGGTGGGCATGCCGTGGGGGCTGGCTCTCCTCTCGTCCCTGGGCCCATTCACCGCCTATGTCTTTGCACTGTTCACCTCTCTGCAAGGTGAGGCACCTGGGCTAGGGAGGAGACCAGCTGCCTTCCTGCACCAGAGGGTGTTGGGGGGCTTTGGAGGAGGGTGTAGATAGCAAGAAACACGATTCTACTCAGGCTCGCTCAAATCAAGTGTTGTTGTTGTTTAGTCTCTAAGTCAAGTCCGATTCTTTTGCAACCCCATGGATTGTTGCCCTCCAGGCTCCTCTGTCCATAGAATTTCCCAGGCAAGTATACTGGAGTGAGTTGCCAGTTCCTTCTCCAGGGGATCTTCCTGACCCAGGGATTGAACCTACACTTCCTGCATTGGCAGGTGGATTCTTTACCACTGAGTCACTGGGGAAGCCTGGTGGTACTCACGGGTACTGATTTTAAATATCCAAGGCTCTCCCAAGGACCCCAGGGCAGGAAGACTGTCTGACTTCATGGGAGCTGGTAGCAGGGTCAGGAAAAGTCACCAAAACCAAAGCAGATACTTGCTCCATCTTTTTCTCTGGAGTCACAAGAAGTCTCTCCCCTTCTCTCTGTGGTAACTTTTTCCCTCCACTGTCCCATTCTTACCCATATCCTCCAACTGGCTGCCCAAGATGACCACCTCATCCCTATGTCATCTTTCTAGTCTGCTGACTGTGGTCTGGTTCAGTCTCTTCTATGTTCTTAGGAGAGTCAAGGATCTGACTGGGCCATCAGACATCCATCTCTGGTCCAGACATCTGTGGCCAGGGGAGCAAGATCATGTGATGTGATGGCTATGTAACATGAACAGAGTCTTGAAGGGTCTGTGGAGGCGGGGAGGAAATGATTAGTGGAGGAAATGGTAGATAAGCCTGCTCCCTGCCTCCACAGGGTTTTTCCTCCGATATCCAGCAAAGGGTCAGGCACTCAGGGTGCATGCGGGGCAGGGTTTCCCTGCCTGCACCTGTCCCCTTTCCTCCTCATACCCCTGTTTCATACACGCAACTTAAAGAAGTATATCATAGCCTGACTGTGAGGGAAAAGAGTCCGGAGAGGAACGGCAAGTGTGGCTTTGACTCACAGTCTCATCCTGTCCAGAGCACTCACTAGGGACGCAGGGGGTCTAGATCCAGCGGGTACAAGCCCACAGGAGTAGGGCTGGCTCCTGGTGCCTCACAAGACTGCATGGCAACATGGTTGGCAGCACTGGGTACAAGCAGTACTTGTTGTTTAGTTACTAGGTCATGTCTAACTCTTTCCCGATCCCGTGGACAGTAACTTGCCAGGCTCCTCTGCCATGGGATTTCTCAGGCAAGAATACTGGAGTGGGTTGCCATTACCTTCTCCAGGGGATCTTCCTGACCCAGGGATCAAACCTGCGTCTCCTGCATTGGCAGGCAGATTCTTTACCACTGACCACCTGGGAAACCCGGGGAGAGGCAGACCTAGGTTCAAATCCTGTCTTCACTCACCACCCCAACAACTCATTCAACTCCTCGGATCCTTGTCATCTGTACAGTTGGGCTAATCCCAGTACTTATCTCACCAGATCTCTTGATAAATAGCTGAGATAATGTGTGTATGAGACACAGTAACCTTTAATATGTGGGAACTATGTTAACAACAGAAGTCATTACTATTAGGCCATCAGAGACTGGCCCTAGATGAAGATTCATGAGTCCACATCTGAGAAGTCTCAGGGGTTAAGGTTTGGGGGCACGTCTTGAAACTATGGATTGTCATTCTTTCTGAGGTGACCCATCATAGCTAAGTCTGAACACTTCACTGCACTGAGGTTTTTCAACTCTGAGTAACTCAGTATTTCCCTCTTTCTCACAAACAGAGCCCTCAGCCCCACTTTAACTGCCCTTGAAGTCTTTTCAATATTTTTTTAAACGTTTACTTGTTTTATTTTTGCCTGTGCTGGGTCTTCATTGCTGCACACAATCTCTTTGTTGTGGTGTGTGAAGTTTTTTAATTGTGGCACACAGACTTTGTTGCCCAGTGGCATGTGGGATCCTAATTCCCTGACCAAGAAACCAGTGTCCCTGCATTGGAAAGCAGGTTCTTTACCACTGGACCAGCAGGGAAGTCCCCTCAATACTATTATTGTTGTATAGGGTTTTAGTTCTAAATTTCTTTTAAAGACACAAGAAGATTTTTACTTCTCCCGCAATGTCTATACTTATTACAGTTTTCATACCTCACACCTTCCCTCTTCTTGCTGAAGCACATCCTGGAATAACCCTTTATAAGAGGGGCAGTGGTCGTTGTTTCGTATGGTTGAAAATCTCTTCATTTCGGCCTTTGTTTTATGTGATAGACATGTATATAGATTTTATTTCAAGGACTGGTTTTCATTCCCAAGATGTTGATTAGGTCCTTTTTCAGGAGTAGATTTCACCTTGGGGGCTGATGTTTCTGTACATTCTTAAACCGTTACAGCGGAGCAGTTTCGCCTCTGGGCAGCCGCCAGCCCCAGCCCTGCCCCAGGCTCACTGAGGCTTTCTCCTCCCCGACAGGTGTCTTCATCTTCTGCTGGTTCATTGTCCTCTACTGGCCACGCCAGAGCACCGCGACCTCGTCTGGCACTGCCCGGGTTGACCACGCCCACACCGTGTCTCATGAATAGAGGACGGCCGTGTGGCCAGGCCGGCCCGCCCTGCGCTCTGGACCCAGCTCTAATTTGCTGTGTGACCTGGGGGTGGGGGGAAGGCGGTCCCTGCCTCCTTCTGGGCCTCAGTACCCTTCTCTGTACCACGTGACTGGGGAGCCAGGGGATGGGAAACACGTTGGCCATGTTGTCTCAAGGGTCTTATCCAGATACGCCTATGGGTCTGAGAGTTCACAGATCCAGGACGGCAGGAGTCTCAAGGCCCTGTAATCCTGAGACCCCTGCCGGCACAGAGCGACACCCTCACCCCGCCCCCACGCCCACCCCCTGCCCTCAGAGCAAAACGGCCTTCTAGTCTGAGAACACCTGAGTTCCGAGAGGGAAGTCGGTCCTCGGCCTCGGGAAGGAGTCCCCAGCCGCTCCCCTTCCCCCTTCCCCTCATCGCTGCCCTCCCACAGCTCCGCCCTTGGGCCGCCTGTACCTGAGGGGACTCTCAGGGCCGCCGCTCGGGCGTGGGGGGCTGCTGTGGACTGGAGGTCTGTTCTGAGGGGGCGGGGGGCTGGTCCTCCTCTGGCCTCACCGGGTCTCAGCCACTCTCTCCCGGGCCCGTCCTCACAGAGGTCCCCCTGCCGTTCAGGGGCGCCGGCAGCCCCTCAGGTGCTGGGGACACTGAATATCAAGGAATGCCACTTACTCAGTAGGTGGGCTACCTCAAGGAGTCCCCCAGGCCCTCCTCTGGACTGCCTCGTGGTTGGCCCTGATACCATCCAGGGTCCTTGGCCTTTCTCAACCAACAGACATTGACGGGAGGTCAGACGAGCAACCCAGGCAAGGCTTTATTGGGGCCCCTGCTGCCGCAGGGGAAAGTGAGAACCAGCAGCAGGTTGCCTTGCTTGCTCGCTCCCTGAGGGCAGGGGTGGCGAAGCTAACTCCTTTCATGGGGTGAGGGTAGGGGTACGTCCAGGGCTTGGGCTGGAAGCCTGGCTTGGGTGGTTTGCCCATCCTTCTGGTGGTGCTGAGCACAGGGGGCATGCGCAGTACCCAGCTCTTTTCCCCGACACCCTGTTTTTATTTCTGGTTCTTTAGAAGTGGCATTAGGGACTTTTTTTAGTTTTGTTTTGTTTCTTTTGTCCAGCATTGGCTCCAACTACACATGCACGCAGGTATTTTTAGTCCCATATAGCTTCTCTGCATTTTGTTGCTGGAGGAGAGGTTTGCCCAGGTTGCAAGCATTGCAGCAAAGGACCCCAGGTCCCAGCTGGTCTCAGGTGGACTGACCTCTGACCTGCTGTCTTGGTGGGGGTGGAGGGCGTGAGGTTCAGGGCTCAGCACACCTGAGGGCTGAGGAGCTGGTGTGGGGGGAGGGGGTTGTGAACAGAGAGAGGGTAGACCTTTCTTCTGGCATCCAAGCTCCCACAGTGCCAGGGGAGTGCCTCAGGCCAGACCCAGCTGGGTTTGTCACTCCCAGTGGCTGGGCTTGGCTTTGAAACCACTGGTTTCCTCAGTAGGAAACAAACAAGAGGCAGAGACAGTAGAGATAGACACAGAGATAGAGAGCTAGAGAGATGGAGAGAGATAGAAAGGTAGACTGATAGAAAGATGAACAGATAAACTGACCCAAAGAAAGAAAACAAAAGGAGAGAGACAAATGCAGGGACACACTGGCCCACCAGGCTGGCCCAACCAGGAGGGCAGGGCGCTGGTGTCCACCCCTCTCTCTGCCCGACCCTGCACCTCACCCAACTTACCGTTCAGCCTCACTCTTCAACCCCCTACCTCCTCAGTATGCTTTGCAGAAAGTCTAGCACCTTCCACAGGTGAGAAGTTAATATTATTAGAGCCTCACCACAACCCCTGGCTGCCAGTCTGCCTCCTCCCCACAAATGCCCTGGACTTGGATTCCCCTTCTCCCTCCTCCCACTCAGCAAACTGATGAAAGAAAGGAAGCCCGGGATCCTGGCTTTCTGCAAATCACTGTGTCCCTAGAAGGGAAATCTTAAGAGTGTGGACACTGCAATTGTTGAACCATGTTATCAGTTTTGGGGGACAAACTTGGTAGGTTTTGGGGCTTATCTTCACAGACATCCATTTCTCATGCTGAAGTTCTCAGCAACCTTACCCAAAGTCTCAGAGTCAGTAACCTGTCCTCAGGAAGAATGGCTGCTTCAGTGTCTGACAGGCCTGGGTTCAAATCCCAGCTCTGCTGCTTAGGAGCTGGGTGACCCTGAGCCTGTCACCACACCTCCCTGAACCTCAGTCTCACCCTCCGTAAGATGGGGCTTGTTGAGTCTCACGTGTACATGCTCAGCTGCTCAGTCATGTCCACCTCTTTGCGACACCATGGACTACAGCCTGCCAGGCTTCTTGGTCCATGGGATTTTCCAGGCAAGAATACTGGAGTGGGTTGCCATTTCCTACGCCAGGGGATCTTCCCAACCCAGGGATCGAACCTGGGTCTCCTATTTTGGCAGGTGAATTCTTTACCACTGAGCCACCTGGGAAGCCCATTGAGTCTTAAGTGAGGTGATCAAAGTAAAGTGCCCGACATTAAGTCAGCAGGAGTTAGTTTGCTCCATGAGAAACCACTTGGGCTAAAGATAACCTGGATATAAAGCAAACCGTGAGCTTCTGCAACCTGTTTATTAACTAGGAGGGTGTGAAGTTCAAAGCTCCCTTCTATCAAGAGGGAGGGGACATACATATACCTGTGGCTGATTCATGTTGATGTTTGGCAGAAACCAATCCAATATTGTAAAGCAATTATCCTTCAATTGAAAATAAAAACATTTTTTAAAAAAGCTCTCTTCCAGATTCCTTGCACAGCTCTGCCAAGTGGTCCAGCTCTGGGTGGGGAGGAGGAAATTGAGCCCAGAGAGGCCCAGCAACCCCGCCCAAAACCACCTGGGTTTAGAGTTATTACCTTGTCCCTGACCTTGGAGTCTCAAGGGAAATCCTGGGAAGTAGTTTTTTTCTTGCTTTCTCCTTGCTTTCTAACTTAGACATGCTCAGTGGAATGAGGGACCGATAGAACCACAAGTCCTGGATGGGCAGGGTTTCCAGGGGCAGTTGGGGAGAGCCGATGGGGTGCGTAGCTAACAGCAGAGATGTCCTGTTTGCTGCTTGGCTCTCCACCCCAGGGCCAGGCAGCAGCAGAAGGGCTGGGGTCCCTCATTGCTTGAAGTCACTGCAAAAGTGGCTCCAAGCACCAAGTTGAGCACACGCTAAGCCAGGGAGGGCTATGGCAAAAGAACACCCCAAGGTCCACCCAGACATAAGAAGTTCTCCTGTCACTGACACATCCGAAGGACAACTTAGGAGGTGGACAGCCCGATGGTCAAAAGCACAAACTCAGAGGTCAGCCTGCCTGGTCCAAGTTCTTTGCCTTGGACCAGTTCCTCACCTACTGAATCTGTAAAGCAGGGATGACGGCAGCTGCCCGACAAGGCTGATGATTACATGAGATAATGGCTAAGAGGGCTGCACACCCAACATAGTGTGACTGTGACTAAGCCGGAACCCGGCTTTGGCTGACACCTTATCAGGCCGTAGGCAGCAGTGGTCATCCATGTGCTGCAGGAAGGGTGTCCTCTCATCGTGGTTCCCTGCCAGGTTCTCTCTGTCTGTCCCAACTTCTTCCGTAATACTTTTTCATTACAATGTAACAAATAGGTAGGAAGTAAGAAGACCAACTTGCTTCATGCTTTCAGAGAAGTAATTTAATATCAAAAGATAAAAACTCTTTGCAAATTGATCTACGAATACAATGTAATTCCAATAAAGAATCTAAGTGATTTTTTAGGGTTTCTGAAACTTATTCTAAAATTTATATGAAAGGGTTTCCCTGGTGGTCCGGTGGTTAAGAATCTGCCTGGCAATGCAGGGGATGTGGATTCAATTCCTGGTCCAGGAACATCATTTGCCCCCTGATCTACATGCTGCAGGGCAACAAAGCCTGTGGGTCACAACTCCTGAGCCCGTGCACCCTAGAGCATGTGCTCTGAAACGAGAGAAGCCACCGCAATGAGAAGCCCATGGACTGCAACTAGAAAAAGCCCATGCACAGCAATGAAGACCCAGCACAACTAAAAGGAAGTAAATAAATAAAAATTTAAAAAACTAAATAAAATTAAATTTATATTAAGGCATATGGGCCTCAAATAGCTCAGTCATCCTTAATGAAAGAAGGCATAGAAGGAAGAGCTGACCTGCATATATAAAGAGTGTACAAGGCTGTAGTGGTGAATTCAACATGGAGTCTGTGCAGGGACAGACATCGAGACCAGTGGAATAGAACAGAAGGCTCAGTGGCAGACACATGTACACCTGGGGGACTTAATGTATGACAAGAGTGACATCATGAGGAAGGGACAAACGATCTGATGATGGTGTTGGAAAATTAACTCATTGTAAGGGGAAAAATAAAACAAAATCCCTACATAACTCCTCATACAGAGATGGACTTCCAGCCGAGTAAAGGTCTAAATGGCATGGCAAAATTATAAAGCTAATGTAGGAAAATATTTTTTATTGCAGTATAATTGCTCTACAATGCTGTGTTACTTTCTGCTGTACAACGATATGAATCAGCTATATACATATATCCCCTCTCTGTCGAGCCTCCCTCCCATCCCCCACCCCACCCCACTAGGTCATCACAGAGGAGAAAACATTTTTGTGACTTAAGAGCAAAAAAGGATTTCTTAAACAAAAATTCGTAAGTGCAAAACGTCAGACCAAAACCTGATAGACTCAAATACATCAAAATTAAAGTTTTCTGTTCAATGAAGGTCACTGCAGGCAAGGTTAGTGGACCTGTGACAGAATGCAGGGAGGCATTTGCAACATCTGGAACCAGAGATTAACACCTGGAAGTCCTGCAAATCCAAACAAGATAATTCTGCAATAAAGAAAAATGGGTTGAGTTTTTAAAAGTCAGTTTCAGAAGAAGAAACCCTTGAAGCTAACACACTAGCACATGAAGACAGATTTAAAATCTTTAGTAATCAGAGAGGCACATAGTCAAATGACAATAAGATCTTGTTGTACCCCTACGAAACTAGCAAACATCAGGAAGGGAGTGAATATCAACTGCTGGTGGGGGCAAGAGTACCAGGCTCCTTCAGGCCTTGTGGGAGGTGGAGAGAGTGTAGGTTTCACCACCTGAAAAAAGGTGCAGTGTTGCTGCTGAGCCGCAGTCCTACTCTTGGTTCTTTATCCCAAAGATACACTTGCAGGTCTAGAAGGGACTCCACCAATGACATGTGTGGCATTATCTGTGAATAATGGGAGTTGATGGCAAAGTGGGGTATCATGGCTGGGAGACTAAAGAGGTAATTAATGTGGGTAGATTTTTTTTTAATAAATTCTGGTGCGGTTTTTGTTTGTTTGTTTAACATTTATTTATTTTCTTTATTCATTTGGCTATGCCAGGTCTTAGTTGCAGCATGCAGGATCTAGTTCCCTGACCAGGGATCAAACCCAGGCCCCCTGTTTTGGGAGCCCAGACTCTTAGCCACTGGACCACCAAGGAAGTCCAGTGGGTTGATCTTAAAAACACAGTTCTTAGCAAATATCTAAGAAGCAGAAAAATATTAATACAATATCATTAACACCAAGTAAAAATGCTGACAGCATGTAAAAGAATGCTCATTTGGTGGGGAGTTGGGGAGCGTCAGAACGATGCCTATGTGGGTTGGGAATGGGTAAAGGGGAATAAACAATTATGTGGAGGAAATTAGGTGTTGCATGAGACAAAAGGAAAAAGGAGACCTATGTTCCATTCCACCAGTGGCGCATATCACATTTTCCTTTTCCTCTTCCCTTCCTGGCTGCCTCCCAGGTGAATTCCCCAGAGAGGTAATTCCAGGGTAAACTCCAGGACTGAAGTCCACACGCCATCTCAGGAACTTCCCTTCCATCTAATTTATCCTTCTCACTTTATTTTACATGACTGCATAATGTTCCAGCCAGAAGAAAAAAAATTATTCTTTATTATCAAGAATTGAGGTGATTCCTACATTTTCACCAATAGTAGCAACTATACAATCTCGTCCAGACATCTGCAAGATTTCTCTGGACCCCACTTCCCCCCCACAAGGCGACATCACAAGTTCTGTGGGCCCTTTCCTTCAAAAACAAAACAGAAGTTATCTTTTGCGACTACACTGGTACCAAGACAAATATAATCCCAGGCGGACTCATAATGTGCATTATCGGTCTATTCATTTTTTCTTTGGAATTTAAAAGAAATTAAAGTAAGCATTTTCATGGGCCACTAACCTAACAAGTAAGCTTTCTCTGTGCCATGAGTTTTATACTAAATCAGTGGCCCAGCCTGGACTAGAACCGGGACTCGGGCAGCCTGACTCTGTCCACCCTGACAGGCGGCCATGCCAGGACCCACACTGGTTTCTCTCTGTTTTGATGAAGGCCATACTGACCATGCAAGCAGAAGCATTGCTGTCCTGGTAAATGTTTAACAACACTTGATGAGAGAAATCTCTACTATTCTTGCCTGGAGAATCCCAAGGGCAGAGGAGCCTAGCAGGCTACAGTCCACAGGGTCGCAAAGAGTCAGACACAGCTGAAGCAACTTAGCACGCGCAGTGAGAGAAAAAGTCCTTGTCTGCAGCATTTGCCAGTTTCTGTGGTATAAATAATCTCATGGACAATTTTAAGCTACCTATGTGACATCACTGAACAGAGTTGGAAAAAGATGCGGAGTAGCTTACCCTTACATAATATTTTCGTTGTACAGATACAATAGGGATAAATAACCTCTGAAGCTTAGATAACAATAAAATGCAATAAAATAATTAGGAAGTGATGAGGTTTGAGTATTTCTTACCTCTGCTTTTAATATAGTCTATTTACTTATATGTTTTTATAATTTAAATTTTACTAATGACTGTGTTCATCAATGGGTTCACAAACATTCCTAAAGCTTTAACCATCAGCTGTTGCAAACTGGCACACAAGCTGGTTCCAGCCCACCACTGGCTGAGGGACACACTACAGAGGGTCTCCTGGACTCAAACCTGGTTAGTGACAAAAGACTACGTTTCCCAGAAGCCTCCTCTCCCAGGACCTGCCCTGGCCTGGAAAGCTGTTACCATGGAGACAGGCTAACAGATGGTACAGGCTGTCCTCAAGGGTGAGATGGGAGCAGGGGTGTGGGGTGACTGAACCACACGTGGCAGGGAGGAGGGCAAGGGCGCTGGTGGTAAGGGGGATTCTTCGGCCTGGGGGCTTTCAACCCCAAACTTTCTGGGGAAGTTTTCAGTGTGTGTGTGTGCGTGTGTGTGTGTGTGTGTGTGTGTGTGTGTGTGTGTGTGTGTTGGTGAAGAGGAGGTGGCTGCTGGGGAGAAAGACGCAGGGAAGGGCTTGTGGGGTGGGGACCGCTGCTGGGCGCAGAGTTGGGGGAACTTTAAGGCGGGACTGCCTTCCCCAAATTGTGCTTTAGCTGAAGGGGCAGGCTGATGCAGGGAATAAGCATTGCAAGTTCTGGCTCAGCTCCACCTCTGATGACGTGTTCTGTGACCTTGGCTCAGAGCCCATTTTAGTGGCTGCCCACTGACACCTTGGCCTCCACCCCTCCTATGTCTTTCCTTACTCACTCCCCCTCCACTAAACCATCCATTCCTACTAGGATTTTTACATTTCATTAGGCCCTTAAATGCATGGATTTCAGAGCCAGAAATATACAGGTTCATGTATATTTCTGCTCCTTACTAGCTCTGTGACTTTAGGACGAACAATTTAACCTCTCCAGGCCTCAGTGTTCTCTCTGAAAAGTGATTATCATAATAGTATCTGCCTCATAGGGTCTGTAATGGAAAAAATCAGTCTTCCACCTTCTGTGTGTCTCTTTGACTACTCAGACAAAACCCTTTGCTTCTGACACTTCTGGTTACCAAATGTGTGGGTTTTCCCCTCAGTAATTCTTTTTTTTTAAATATTCATTTATTTATTTGGCTGCATCAGTTCTTAGTTGCACCACACATAGATCTTTATTGCGTCACGTGGGATATTTCTTTGCAGGGCACGGACTCCCTAGTCACGGCGCATGGGCTCAGTAGTTTTGAGGAATGGGCTTAGTTGCTCCACTGCATGTGGGATCTTAGTTCCCTGACCAGGGATCAAACTGATGTCCCTCGCATTACAAGGAGGATTCTTAACCACTGAACCACCAAGGAAGTCCCAAGAAATTCTCCATGACACCACTTGGGTGTCCTATAATTCAACTCAATTCTGACACTACCTACTTGGAGATGGCATCAGATCCCACAGGTTAAGGGCTCAGTCCCACGAGACTCATCCTGCTCACTTCAGATGCCAATAGCAAGCAAGTAGTCGGTCTCCGGGTTACCCACAACTTCTGTCCAATGTGGCTACCAATTGGGGGTTCCCATGACCCCCTCCTCGGGTTCTATTTATTTGCTAGAGGGGCACAGAGAACTCAGGGAAACACCTCATTACATTTACCAGTTTATTAAAGGGCATGGTAGAGGACACACATGGCCAAACAGATGAAGGGATACCTAATGCGAGGTCTGGGAAGGTCCTGAGTGCGGGAACTTCTGTCCCCAAAGAGGATGTTGCCTTTCCAACCTGGAGGCTCTCTGAATATCCTACTATTGAGAGTCTTATGGAGGCTTCCTCACATAGGCTTGATCAATTATTGACTCCATTTCTACTCTTCTCTCATCTCTGGAGAATGGAGGAGGGGATGGAAATTCTAAGCTTCTAGCCACGGCTTGGTCTTTCCCATCAGGGTGTCATCCAGGGGGTCACCCAGCCTTGCTGAAACAGAAAAAAAAAAAAAAAAAAGATGTACCTGGTGTTCTTATCACTTTGGAAATTGTAAGGGGACAGGATCTTTGGTGCACTTTAGTGAGGCTGGGCTCTCTGGCTGCAGACAAGGCCTTCCCTAGGGCACATGAGCATATATGGCATGTCAGTGTGTCCATCCACCACCCCCCAACCCAAAGGTCCTCCATCCTGAGAGATGACGCAAGGGCTTGGCCAGAAGAGTGGAGGCTGCGTCACTGCCACCCCCCCCCCTTATTCAGGTGCCTTGGCAGGAGCCCCACTCTTGCCCTCTCTGCGTTCCAAGTTTGGTGATGTTACCCTTTTGTTTTTTCTTCCTTGCTATTATGAATGGGCTTCCCCGGTGGCACCAGAGGTAAAGAATCCTCCTGCTAATGCAGGAGACATAGGAGACACAGGTTCAATACCTCGGTTGGGAAGACCCCTGGGGTACGTTATGGCACCCTACTCCACTATTCTTGCTTGGAAAACTCCATGGGCGGAGGAGCCTGGTGGGCTGCAGTCCGTGGGGCCACAAAGAGTCGGACACGACTAAGTGACTAAACCACAACTGCTTATCTCCAGCGTTGCCAACCATGGTGCCACCCAGTCTCGTGAGGCACTGGGAACCAGCCCTGTTAGCAACTTAGTGACCGAGCATATGGGTGTCATATCTAAGAGGTCTAAAAGATAAGTATGAATAAATTTCTTTGAATTTAGACTTACTGGACTTCATAAATATATTTAATAGGAAACTTCATAATACTATCCATACAACATTAACATCACCTGCCAGAAGGAGAAAGTAACTGGCGGAATAAATATACAAAAAGCAAAGTAAGGTTAATAAGTCTCAGCTACCTGCTCCTGCCCTGACAATAGTCTCAACGTGTGACCTATGTCATCTCTGCTTTAAGGGGAAATTTGCAAATATCAGAAAGGTGTTACAGATGTGCTCACACCACGTGGAGACTTTCTCTCTGATGGAAAGGGTGTTTAAGAGGGTCTTGCCTCCTCCCTTTGTGATCTAAACCAGCAGTCCCCAACCTTTCTGGCACCAGGGACCAGTTTCATGGAAGACAATTTTTTCACAGACCAGGGGTGGAGGGAGGTGGTTTCAGGATGATTCAAGCACATGACGTTTGTTGTGCAGTTTATTTCTATTATTATGACATCTGCTCCACCTCAGATCATCAGACATTAGATCCCGGAGGCTGGGGACCCCTGAATTCTAAAGTACATCGAAGCACCGCCCAGGGACACAGGTGGCGTCGTTGACTCCATTCTGGCCTGAAATCGGCCATTCTGAGTGCATTTAATCCTCCTGCAGCGACCTCCTCTCTAGACAGTCAGAGACACGCCAGAATGGAGGTCCTGAAGGAGAAGGTGGAGGAGGAGGAGGCGGCGGAGCGAGAAGAGGCAGCTGAGCGGGCCGAGAGGGGCGAGAAAACCAAGAAGCCGACGGAGGTGAGGAGGGAGGAGACCACCCTGACGCAGGAGATGCTCAGAGACCTGGAGAGGAAGCTGTCAGAGATCGAGGTCTCTGTCCCGGAGAAGCTCTTGTGAGTGTCAGGGGTGGGGAGGGAGGGGGCTTTGGCCCAGCCACCCTGGCGGGGTCAGATCAGGGCTGGGCAGAGAGAGAGCAGGTCAGAATGGTGATGCCTGGGCTGGGAGGCAGCACGGGGACATAGAAGGAGGCGATTAAGAGTGAGGACAGTGCTTTCAGGCTGTCTGGTCCTAATCTCCACTCCGCCCCTCCTTAGCTGCGTGACCTTGGGCAAGCCACTCAGCCCCTCTGTGCATCATTTCCCTCATCTGTTTAAAGGGGCAGCTGATCAACCCAGTGCTCTGTGACAACCTAGAGGGGTGGGATGATGGAGAGGGGAGGGAGGGGACATATGTATCCTTATGATTTTTGCACAGCAGAAATCAACACAACCGAGTAAAGCGATTATCCTCCAAGTAAAAATAGATTAAAAAAATAAAAGAGCGGCTGATAAGAAGGACACTTCTCTCCTAAGTAGCTGTGAGGATTAAAGGAGGATGCAGTAGAGGCGGTGGCAGCTAAGGCCGATGGAGGGCTCCCTGTGTGCCAGGCCCAACCCCACGCAGGCTAATACCACCCTCTTGTGGACACAGGACCTTCACCAAGGACACTATTGACACCTCCAAGCTGCCCCTTTCCTACCAAAGCAACACGCTCAAGGAGGAACACCTGCTGCAGGTGGCAGACAACTTCTCCTGCCAGTACAGCCACCTGTGTCCGGACCGCGTGCCCCTCTTTCTGCACCCACTGAACGAGTGTGAAGTGCCTGTAAGACCGGGCAATGGAGGGCAGGGCCGGGACACAGACCTCTCATGGGGGGGGGGCAGCATATAAACTCAAATGCCCACAGGCCCCAGCAGGCCCGGTGTGCGGCATCCCAGGGGTCTGTGGTGGCTTGGAGCCCCTGTGCCCCACCTAAGGGGCAGTCAGACACCCAGTGCAGTCTCCAGCCCCTGAGGCCAGCCCTTTGCAGAAAAAGGCAGAGATATAAGACAAAACAGGCCAGGACCAGAGTGCTGGCCTCCTTCCTTCCCACCCTGGGACTCAGGGCACGTCCTTGAGTCTCTCTCGGCCTCAGTTTCCCCACCTGTAGACAGAATGGCAGGAGATGAATGCGAAGTTACAATGCTGCAGCCCATCCACAGGCTGACTGGGGCTTGCGGACCATTTGATCTGGCCCACCAGGTGATGTAACCCTTGTGTTAGCTGCCAGCACTTGGAACTCAACCATTCCAACCAGATCCCTAGTCCCCTCTTTCCTGGATCTGGTGACCCCAGACCCATGTTTCTGCTACAGCCATCAGCAAGGGCTGCCCCTTAGGTGGGGCCATGTGTGATCTGGTGCTGGTGGAACCTTCCTCGAATTCACAGGGAGACCCCAGAGGCCTGGCCCCTGGCCCCAGGGCAGCAGAGCAGCCCCTCAAAGGCCACAGAAGTACTAGGTCCCCCATGTTGGGCCACAGTCTAGAGCCAGACAGACCTGACTCTGCCACTGACTGTGAACCTGAACAAGTCAGCTCACCTCTCGAGCCTCAGCTTCCTCGCCTGTCAGCGGGACCTGCCTCCCAGAGTTGCTGGGGGTCAGGGAGGTGATGCGGGTCTGGCGGCACTGAACTGGGTGGTGGTGATGGCGCGGTAGCGATCACATCACTAGCACAGGATTATTCTAGAGCTGGGCAAGAAGGGCCTTGAGGGAATCCCTTCCTCCAACTCCCAAGGCCCTGAGTAGGAACCTGAGGCCCAGAGAAGCCTAGGGAGCCACCCCCAACCCCATCCTGAGGTCTCCAGCTTCCTCGGAGCACCGTGGTTTCTTCTCAAGCGGCATGCTGCCCCAGGGCCTGTGGTCTCTCCGTTTGCAGAAGTTCGTGA
Source organism: Muntiacus reevesi (assembly GCF_963930625.1). Lineage (NCBI taxonomy): Eukaryota > Metazoa > Chordata > Mammalia > Artiodactyla > Cervidae > Muntiacus > Muntiacus reevesi. The sequence goes on from NC_089250.1 coordinate 238,622,445, forward strand.
GCACAACCATCCGGCCCACACTGATGCCCTACCCTGAGCTCTACAACTGGGACACCTGCGCCCAGTTCGTCTCCGACTTCCTGTCCATGGTCCCCTTGCCCGACCCCCTCAAACCTGTAAGTACCACCTGGGGCTGCATCCTGAGGCCACGAAGCCAGAGATGGGAAACCAGGCAGGTCGGGAGAAGGAGGCTTGGCCAACCTCGGGCCACAGTCTATGAGTCTGTCTGGGCCGAACCCCTCACAGACCCCCTGGCTGGGAGGGAGGATGGGAACAGGCCCAGAAAGAAACAGCCACTTGCCTGAGCAAGTGGCTCAGCATGCTTGATCTCTGGGCTCCCACCTCTTTGCCTCCTTTGCCTCCTTCGGCTTTCAGAGTCTTCTTTTCAGGACTTTAGGAGGTGGAAAAGGAGAGAGGGGGACCTGCTACCCACGTTTCAAGGCCAGATTTTTGGGGTTCTGACCAGCTTAATCTCTTTAAGAATGGAGGGTGGGAAGGAGGGCAAGAGAAGGGGATACATACACAGTGGAGAAAGAGAAGAGAGAGATAGAGGTAGATGGTAAGGGTAACTTTGGAATAAAACCATAAAACATCCAATCAAAGATCCTCATACCAGAAGCCTCAACATCCCAGACAGTCTTTCCCATCAGGAAGAAGTTCACAGCCCCACATTACAGGCAAATGTGGATTGCACTTTCTGGACACGGGGGCTGTGGTTTTCACCCCATTCTTAGCAGGCTCCCTAACCCAGCAAAGGGGAGGAGCCCCATTGGGTTCGAGCCTGCACACTGGCCCTGGCGCCCAGCCCTGGGGAGACTGGCGAGGGGTGGGGGGGAGGGGGCGGCTGTACTGACCAGCCTGCTGTGCCCAGCCCTTGTACCTGTACTCCTCGACCACCGTGCTCAAGTACCAGAAGGGGAACTGCTTTGACTTCAGCACGCTGCTCTGCTCCATGCTCATCGGCGCTGGCTATGATGCCTACTGTGTCAATGGCTACGGCTCGCAGGACCTGTGCCTCATGGACCTAACTCGGGAGGTGTGCCCACTCACCTTGAAGCCCAAGGAGGTATGGCCGGGCCCCTGCTGCCCTCAGCATCACACGAGACATGCCATCCTTACAGCAGACTGTCCCTGCTGCTGAGCTCTACAACTGGGACCCCTGCGCCCACTGAAATCAAACCACTGATGATTTCTCTCCCCTTGGCATCTTCAGGCACACAACCCATTCCTCCAAACTGGCTGCTTCTCTCCACTTGTTGTCACTCAGTTGCAGCTACTGTGTTCCCCACATTAGCGAATGCCACATGGCGGCTATCTTCAGCCAAATTATTCCAAATTTATCCTGTGCATGCGATAAAAATCCATCCAGTCATTTTCATATAAGGAAAAAGCAGACAAATGAACAGACATGTAGTTCTTTCTTTTTTTCCCCCCCATCATGTAAAAAGATCCATTTTTAACAGCACAAAATTTCAGCAAACCACAGCAGGCAGTGGTTGTGCTTTTATATATGCTGGCTGAGCACACCATAATGACCCGATCTCTGGGCTCCCGAGGTGGCTGTGAACACTCAAAACACTTCTAAGTGAATTTAATTGTAGGAATCATTAAAGCATCTCTGTGCATTTGGAAAATAGCCACACTACAGGCAGAAAGGACTTCCCAGGTGGTTCTAGTAAGAACCTGCCTGCCAATGCAGGAGACATAAGAGATGTGGGTTCAATCCCTGGGTTGGAAAGATCCCCTGGAGGAGGGCATGGCAACCCACTCCATATTCTTGCCTGGAGAATGCCACAGACAGAGGAGCCTGGCTGGTTACAGTCCATAGGGTCACAAAGAGTCAGACACGATTGAAGCGACTTAGCATGCATGCACAGGCAGATAATGCTTTTCATGAACTGGATTGATTCCAGGACTTTGTGATCCAGGGTCAAGGCCCCATGGGTATCTGCAGCTTGGGGCAGGGGGTCCAGGGACCTGAGGCAACCAGCATGATGCACCTGTGTTATATGTGTGTGAGCAACTGGGGTCCCCGGGGCTGTTCTCTGGTGGAGGAGAGGGAGGTACCTAGTGAGAGCCCAGCCTGCTCTCTCAGGCCCAGCTCCCCAGGAAAGATGGAACAAAAAAAGCCCCATCACTGCTTTTGGCTCCAAAGGCCTATGAACTCACATATGGGCCTCTTAGCTCAGCCAGAATTTTAATTATGAAATTGATATCAATAGCTAATGGGTGCCGAGAACATTCCGGTCTATAAACCACTTACACATTTCTTGACTTGGTTGCTCCTCTCAAGAGCACTGCGTGGTGGGAATGATTGCTCTTGTGTTTTACACGTGAGTGTGTTGAGATGACATAGTTTTTGTGACCAGAGTCACACAGCTGGTAACTGGGTCCCTGGGGGCTGAGGCCCAGTCTGTCTGACTATGAATGGTGGAGATTTGCTATTTTTCCCTCATCCCAGGTCCCCATTCTGCAGCTTCTGTGATGTCCTTTCCTGGACATTTTTCTGGCCACCTAGCACACATTTGGGTACACACGCTCATGCACACACACACATACACTTTGTTCTTCCGAGCCCAGGAAACTCTCACTTCAAGTCAACATATAAGCCCTGCAGTAGCAAAACCTGGAAAATCTGACTCCCGACAATTTGCCCCATTTTCTAAATCAGATCCAGATCACAGCTAGGCTAGGCTGTGGGGGATGAAGAACGGAAGTCACACTTCCTGAGCTCCGGCCTGGATGGGCAACTCATACAGGCATTGTCCTGTCTTCATCTGGCAGACCAAGCCTGGGGAAAAGGTTCTCACCAAATTTTGTAGAAGATCCTGTGGTTAGGGAACTGGGAGGACATGCCCACAGTCACGGGTCTGGAGCTGAGGCTCTTTCTGTGTTTGGGGTCAGAAAACCCACAGCCTCCAGGAGCAACAGTGTGGGTGGCTGCTGATCCTTTTCCTCTTGTCTCGTGACAGACAGTCAAGGAGGAGGAGAAGGCACCCCCTAAGAAGTATGCCATCAAACCACCCAGGGACCTTACCAGCAGGTTTGAGCAGCAACAGGAGGTGAAGAGGCAGGAGGCGATCAAGGCTGAGGAGGAGAATCGGCGGAAGCAGGAGGAGGCACGCCTCTTGGTGGGTCCGCCATCCTCAGCCCTCAAGCCATGAACTCGGCTCCAGAGGAGGGGCTGCTAGGAATCGGGAAACAGATACAGGTCACGAAGGGATGTGTTTATGGGCCCCCAGGTTCAAATCCCCTCCTTCCCCTTCCAACCAACCCCACCTCCACCAGGCCATGTGGGAATCCCAGTGGTGGTCAGCCAGATGCTAACACTACAGAGCCTTGCTGCCTGGGCCAATTCATTGTGTGCTGTGCAGTTCTGGTGTCCTTGTTCCAGACCAGGAGCTCACTGAAGATTTACCTGAATACACTCTACATCCATCGTCCCATCCACCTTCCCACCATTCCTCCCATCCACCTTCCCACCATCCTCCCACCATCATCTCATCCATCCTCCAATTCACCCTCCCATCCACCCTCCCATTCATCCTCTCATCCACCCTCCCATCCATCCTCTCACCATCCTCTCATTCATCCTCCCATGCACCCTCCCATTCATCCTCCCACCATCCACCTTCCCACCACCTTCCCACAATCCTCCCACCATCCTCCCACCACCCTCCCACCACCCTCCCATCCACCTTTCCATCCATCCTCCCACCACCCTCCCACCACCCTCCCATCCATCCTCCCACCATCTTCTCATCCATCCTCTCATTCTCCTCCCATTCATCCTCCCATCCACCCTCCCATCCATCTTCTCACCATCCTCTCATCCATCCTTCCATCCACCCTCCTGTTCATCCTCCCTTCCACCCTCCCATCCATCCTTCCACCATCCTCTTACTCATCCTCCCATCTCTCCTCCTATCCCCCCACACTCTCATCATCCCTCTCATCTACTTTGCCTCCCTCCCTTCTTGTCTTTCCTTCCATATAGTATTTATTGAGGGTCTACTGTGGGATGCAGTAGACCCTGGGGATGCAATAATGAACATGGCACAGTGACCCTTTTACCAGAGGGGTGCAGACAAGGAAGCCATATGGTGGCCCTCTATCTTTCTTTGAATGAAATCTCACCCAGAATCACAGCACAGAAAGTCAATAAATCCCAGATACCCTAGAGCTCCATAAGGTCAAGTTTATAAACCACAGATTGAGCTAGATTGTCCCATTTTACCAATAAGAAAATGGGTTCAGAGGTGGGGTGATGTCCTCAAGGTCACGAAGTCAGCCAGAGATGCAGTGTGGATAAAAATTCGGTTCTTTTGCCAGTTCCTCAGCCCCAGGGAGATGTTTGCACCCATGATGATCCCCTTCCCATCCATTTGCTTCAAGGTCACCCCCCTTTCCCGTGCAGGAGCAGGAGAATGCAAAGACCGACCCCCTGCATGGCCTCCGTGTGCATTCCTGGGTCCTGGTGTTGTCGGGGAAACGCGAGGTGCCCGAGAGCTTTTTCATTGACCCATTCACTGCACACAGCTACAGCACCCAGGACGATCACTTCCTGGGAATCGAGAGCCTTTGGAACCACAAGAACTACTGGGTCAACATGCAGGATTGCTGGAACTGCTGCAAGGTGTTGGGCGGGGCTGGGCGGGGGTGGCAGGCACAGAGGGGGAAGGTGGGTGTGACCAGAGGGGAGAGCTGGCCACCAGCCAAGGGGCTTTGGACTTTTCCCGGAGTACCCAGGGCCTACTGCTTTGCCCATACATAATCATTCTAGTATGATTATTGTCACTCTTAGTTTCTGTATCCTTATAAAATGTGGATTGCTAGTTCAATTTTTAAAAAAGATTGTATTGAAGTGCAATATACATGCAGGAAAATGCACTTATCCTACACGTTCAGCTCAATGAACTTCCATACATATTTATGTATAAGAACACAGTGCCAGGACTTCCCTGGTGGTCCTGTGGTTGAGAATCCCTTTCCAATGCCGGGGATGCGGGGTCGATTTCTGGTGGGGGAACTAAGATCCCATATGCCTTGGGGCAACGAAGACCCAGTGCAGCCAAAACAAAAAACAAAACCTCAGTGCCATTTAAAGACGTTGAAAAATATGTGCACACGTTTGGAGGGAGGTGGTAACTGGATACCAGGGGACTTTCTGGGAGTGTGGATAATGTTCTATTTCTTGAACCGGTTTTTGCCATGCAGTGACACCTCATCTCTTCCTGTAAGGACAATGCCGAATGAGCTCCACACCCAGGCCTATCCCAGGCCAGAGAGTTTCCGAGTCTCTCACCCAGAGACCAACACGGGAAGGGAGTCCCAACCCCCTCAGGGCCTCCGTCTCCCTGTGGGGATGAGGAGGGCGGGCGAGGACTCTCAGAGGCAGCCTGGAGCCCCATTCTGGCCCCTCTGAGGCCCAGCCGGCTCTCTTCTCACCCTGGGCTTGGCAGTTCCCCACCCCCTCCCGGCCCCGTGGAGCAGGAGGGGGGCCACGGGCTGTGGGATGTGCTCAGCGATCCCCTTCTCCATCAGGAGTTGGTCTTCGACCTGGGAGACCCTGTGAGGTGGGAGTACCTGCTCTTGGGGACCGACAAGCCTTTCCTGTCCCTGACTGAGGAGGAGGACGAGGGGATGAACGATGATGACGACGTGGAAAAACTGGTGAGTCTCCGTGGAGTGGGTGGACTTGACAGCCTGTCTTGCTTCAGGCCAGCCTGACACACTTCCCCCCACAGGGATGTGTCTAGGGTCGGTGGGGGGCAGTTCAGATAGATCACTTATAGATTCCTTGAAGCAGAAAGGCCTGGACCATGCCCTCATTTTACAGATGGGCAGACTGAGGCCCAGACAGGTCCAGAGACTTGCCCGGGGCCCCCAAATGGTGCAGGGTTCCTGCCCACCCTTCACTGCCTCCCTATAGATACACACACAGTCCACACCCCGTTCAGGGGTTGCCCTGCCCTTTGGAGTAGGGCAATAAGACCCTCTCCATAAGCCTGGGGAGTCCCAGAACCCATCTCTCACATCCAGGCCTCTCCTGCATAGTCATCACGATCCTCCACACACACACTTCCACACCTTTCTTGTCCCTCCTATCAGCCCTTCTGAAGGTCATTGGCCTGGTCATCTCTGATCTCCTACTCAGGGGCAATCGAGGCAGTTCTGCATGAGGCCCTGTGAGTGGAAGTCGGATGCCTAGATGACTTCACTACTGGTTCCGACATCTTGGGCAAACTTGCTAACTGTTGGAAACTTCAGTTTCATCGTCTGCATGTAAAGGGGGGGGAATAGGGTCAGTTACATCACAGTAGTAATAACTGGGGTATTCGTTTGCTAAATTTGCCATAACACAGACTGGGTGGCTTAAACAGTAGAAATTTCTTTTCTCACAGCCCCGGAGACTGGAAGTCGAGCTGTCAGCAGGGTTGGATTCTCCTTAGCTTGTAGGGGTGCCCACCCCCAGGTCCTCACACTCTTTCCTCTGTGTGGGTCTGTGTCCTAATCTCTTCCTATAAGGACACCAGTCGTATTGGATTAGGGCTCAACCTAATGACCTCAGTTTAACTTAGATACCTCTTTAAAGATCCTGTCTCCAAATATAGTCACATGCTAGGGTTCTGGGTACTAGGACATATGAGTTTTGGGGGGATACAATTCAGCCCATAGGTAACACTCATGGCCCTTTCTAAGTGCTGTGAAAGTGATAGTGTTAGTGGCTCAGTTGTGCCTGACTCTTTGCCACCCCATGGACTGTAGCCCGCCAGGCTTCTCTGTCCATGGGATTTTTCCAGGCAAGAATACTGAAGTGGGCTGGGATCATCCCGACCCAGAGATGGAACCTGGGTCTCCTGCATCGCAGGCAGATTCTTTCCCATCTAAGCCACCAGGGAAACCCTTCTAAGTGCCAGTAGGTATTTAACTTGCCAATATCTTGACAGCTACCCGGGGTGATGGGTACTAGTATTGTCATCTATGATTATTATTGCCCCATTTTACTGACAGGAAGGCTTATACACAGAGGGGTGAAATAATTGACCCAAAGTTAAACAGCCAGTAAGTGACAGAGCTGGGATTTGACTTGGGATTTAACGGTGCAGCTCCCAAGTCTGGGTTCTCAAAGGCAGTTCTGTTTGGCCTCCTGGGGCTGCATGAGGACAAGTGAGACCACCGGTGTGATGTGCTTGGACAGACGTGTAGACCCACCTGGAAATGGTGTTGAGTGTTCTCAGCGTCTTCTCTCTGGAGACCACATAGCCTCCTCTCCTGTGCAGTAAATCCTGGACCACTGGCGCCCCCTGCTGGCCTCAAAATGAGAACAGACAGGTCAAGCGGGTATCAGAGATCTGAGCAATTCGGCAAGAGTTTTTTGTTGTTTTTTTTTAATATTGGAGAATAGCCGATTAACAATGTTGTGATAGTTTCAGGTGGACAGCGAAGGGACTCAACTATACATTTACATGTATCCATTCATGGAGAAGTTTCAAACTGAGAAAATTTTGTGCAAGTTTCTGTGGTTACCTAACCTGAAGATCATTTGTCCAATGTAGTTGCTAAGTCGTGTTCGACTCTTTGCGACCCCATTGACTGTAGCCCGCCAGGCTCCCCTGTCCATGGGATTCTCCAGGCAAGAATACTGGAGTGGGTTGCCATTTCCTCCTCCAGGGCGTCATCCTGACCCAGGATCGAACCCACATCGCCTGCATGGGCAGGCAGGTTCTTTATCATGGGCCATCAGTGAAGCCTTTAAACCTGAATTTATTTCTGTTTTGCATGTTTATTCATTTGTATTATTTTTATTTTTATTTATTTTTTTTCATTTGTATTATTTTTAAATTGAACATCAGAGAATTCATACTGGAGAAAGGCCATATAAGTGAATGCATTCAATGTGAAAAATGTTTTACCCATAAATCCTCTTTCTATGTACATCGGAGAATTCACACTGGAGACAAGCCTTCCACGTGCAATGATTTTATCAACAACTCCAATTTCCATAGACATCAGAGAATTCACACAGGAGAAAGGCCTTAAGCCTATAATGTATATGGAAAATCTTTTATAACTCTGGTGGGCATCACTTATCAAAAGAAAGTTCACAGTGGGGAAGTGCCATATAAGGGCGGTGACTATGGGACATCCTTTAATCAAATGCACCTCCTCAGTTCCTGTAGGAAAATCCACACTGGAGAAAAGTCTTATGAGTGCAGTGAATGTGTGATATCTTTTACTGCTAACTCTGGCTTTTGGTATCATCAGAGAATTCACAGTGGAGAAAGGCTTTATGAGTGCAGTGAATATGGGAAATCTTTTATTGCTAGGATGAGCCTTCTCAATCATCAGAGAGTTCACACTGAAGAAAGGCCTTATAAGTGCAGTGACTGTAGAGAATGTTTTATTAGCAGTGCGAGCCTTCTTCATCATCAGAGAGTTCACAGTGGGGATAGGCTATGTGAGTGCAGTGAACGTGGGAAATCTTTTCTTGCTAGCTATGGCCTTCGGTATCATCAGAAAGTTCATTTGTCTAGACTAGGCCTTATTTGCCAGATGGGGAAACTAGGCTCAAAGAGAAAGAAAAAGAATAAGGGCAATCAGGCAGTGTTCCAAACCCTTATGTGCATTTATCAGTCAGTCCTCCCAAGCAGTTAGAAAACTGAGACTCAGAGCCCTTAAGGGACTTTACCTGAGTTGGTGTTGGATGGAGGGTGGGGTTTGGGACCACGTGACTCCAGAAGCCCCTCTTAAAAGGCCTGTGTCTTTGTCTCCTGCCTCTGCGGGAAGTGGGAGGGGGTCGCACAGGACAGGGCATGGCTGTCCTCGCTAGGCGCCAGGTGAGTAGAGGGATGGAGCTGCTCCTCCTCAGGTCACACCAGCTCAGATCTCCAGCACCCCTGGGGGAGCTGACAAGTCACCTTGGGGGGCTTGACCCTGGAAGGTGAGAGACCTGCCCATAAGTCAGCCCTGATCAGAAGGCCCAGTCCTGATCAGAACTACCCACCCCACCCCCACCTCTCCCAACAGGGCAAGGAGGATGAGGATAAGAGCTTCGACATGCCGCCCTCGTGGGTGGAGCAGATTGAGATCTCCCCCGAAGGTACAGCATCTCTGGGCCTTTGGGGGCGTCTGTGGTAGCGGGATGCCGGCAGGGGCTGCCTTGGCCCCTCATTTCCAAACCCCGACCCCATGTTTCCTGCTGCACCCTCTTCATTTCTTCCTTCCCACCCCAGGAAGCTCTGCAGCCGGGGGCCTGACCCTAGTCTGGCACACAGGCCAGGGCTCAGTTACCAGACCCAGACTGATGGAGTATGGCAGGCGCTGGAGGACTGGGGACCAGGACACAGCTGTTCCCCGCCCTCACCCCACTCTGCCAGGAGGGGACTATGCACAGCACCCAGGGCGGGCAGGGGTCTCAGGACCAAAAAGGGGCAGGCAGGGAAAGCAGGGGGTCAGGGCATGCTTTTGCCCCGTGCCAACCTCTGCTGATTGCTGAGATTTCCATTTGGGAGTGCCTAGACCCACAGGGAGGACCTAGGCTGTCCCATCAGGGCAGGAAGGGCTGGAGAGGGTGTCCTGGGAACCCGGGGGTTGGAGGCTGGGGAGTGGGTGGGCAGGAAGGGCTTCTGGGAGGAAGGCACATCTAAGCTAAGTTTTAAGATCAGAAGAAATCAGCACAGTAAGTGCAGGAGGGGATGGCGTTTCTAGCCGAGGTCTGGAAGTAAGAGTGCGGTGTGGTCAGGCTCAAGCTGAAATGTACTCCAGGGCAGGAGCCGCCCCCTCTGCCTCCCTGGAGTGGGCTTGGGGGCTGGAGGAGCTGAGCAAACAGCACAGTGAACAGAGCCTGGAGAGTGGCTGGTGAGGCTCCCCAGTCTGGGGAGGAAGGACCCCAGCCCACTCTGTGTCCTCAGCATTCGAGACCCGCTGCCCAAACGGGAAGAAGGTGATACAGTACAAGAGGGCGAAGCTGGAGAAGTGGGCCCCGTACCTCAACAACAACGGCCTCGTGTGCCGCCTCACCACCTACGAGGACCTGGAGTGTAAGGGGGCAGCCCTAGCCGCGGGAGGCAGGGAGGGGGCAGGAGAGCTGGGTCCCCGACAGGTGACGAGACGTCGGTCATGTCACCACCCCTATCCATGTGAGTGCGGGCCCTGCTGGTCGCTGTGTGCTGGGAGTGGTGGGACGGCAGCTCGGGCACCTGGCCTGGCTGCTTCAGGCACCGATTGGGCCCCACAGGTACCAAGACTTTGGAGGTGAAGGAGTGGTACCAGAACAGGGAAGACATGTTGGAGCTGAAGCACATAAACAAGATCACAGGCTTGAATGTCGACTACTTCAAGCCGGGCCACCCCCAGGCGCTGCGCAGTGCGTGGACCCCGTCACTAGGCCAGCTAGGAGCCCAGGGTGGGGGCCTCATGTCCTCCTTAGAGCAGCCTGCACGGCAGCTGATGCGTGGTGGGAGGAACCAGCATCCTTATTGCCAGGGTTCTTGGGTGGCAAGCAACAGAAATAGCCCCTGCCTCCCCAAGCAAAGCAGATGTGTGGGAGGTCAGAGGAGGCACAGAAAATCTAAGGAAATGTGACAAGTGTTCCTCCAGGAAAGGTAAAGCAGGGCCGCAGTCCATGCTGTGGTTGGGATAAGGTTCCCATTGGGACCACGTTTACAGGGGTTAGGATGCTGACAAGAAAACCAACAAGCACCCCCACAAGGGCGATGCAGGGGGCAGAAGTATGGCAGTGCGGATGTGGCCACAAGGCCAGGAGGCTGGGAAGCAGGGAAAGACATATCCTAGGAGAGAATTAACAACCCAATCCAAGAATGCATAAAAGAAAAACATAGGGTCAATATACATCTAAAAACATGACCAATCTCACTTGGTTGAGACAGGAAGAAGGGGAGGGAAGGGAAGGGGAAAGAAAGAAAGAAAATCAATAAGGGACCAACCTATAACCCTTCAGTTGGCAAAAATGAAAAAATGGCTCTACCATGTGTAAGCAAGTGACTCCCCATCATTCCTGGTAGGAGAGCAAATTGGCACAACTTTTCTGGGGAGCAGTTGGGTAAAATAATCAATGATAGCTTTCAATCAGGTATGTTTTTTGACCAGCAGTTCTGTTGCACAAATAGCAGGCAAGAAGAAAACATACATAAAACAGATGTTCATCATGATGTTGATCATAACAACAAAAAAGGCTGGAAGCAGCCTAAACCCCGAGCTCTAGGGCATTGGTGCCATCATACATGAGGCTTCTCCCCAAGGCCTGGGGTCGGGTTATGAAGCCAGGTGCTCCGGGTGCTCACCTAGGCGTCGCCCGGCCCCCACCTCCCCCGCAGTGCACTCGTACAAGTCCATGCAACCTGAGATGGACCGTGTCATGGAGTTTTATGAAACGGCCCGCGTGGACGGCCTGATCAAGCGGGAGGAGACGCCCAAGACGATGACAGAGTACTACCAAGGACGGCCGGACTTCCTCTCCTACCGCCATGTCAATTTCGGGCCCCGCATGAAGAAGCTGGCTTTGAACAGCGCAGAGTCAAACCCCCGGCCCATGGTGGTAAGTACTTGCTGGGCATGGGGATGTGGTGCCTGCCTACTCTGGTGGGCCAAGGTTACCCTGAAGGGGAGGAGCCCCGACTCCGGGGAACCTTCTTTACTGAGTGACCTTTCCTGTTTTACCAAACACACCATCTCGGGTCTGTCTGATACCAGACATCAGCCACTGGGCCACGGAGGTATTATGTCCTTGTGTGTGTGTACGCACTCTTGACTAAACACTTAGAAAATATGTAAAATTATAAAAAGTAAAAAAATCTCAGAATGCCATCTCTCAGCTATTATCACATATTAATATATTGGATTTTGAGAGTCTTTTCAAAGATGTGTGTGTGTGCGCGTGCGTGCGCACGCATAATTCTTATATCATCCTCTTCACATTAAATTGTGCGGCTTTTTCCTCCATATCATCACAAGTTATTTTGCACCTGTATTTAACCTCTGCACACCAAAGAAGCTCTTACTAGCAGTAAGCATTGTCAGGTGATAGAGCAGGCTGCCTGGAGAGGTGGTGAGCTCCCCATCTCTGGAGGTGAGCAAGCAGAGTCTGGCGGAAGGAGCTAGAGAAGAAATGGCGCACCACACAGGGCTGGAGGGGCCGAGCACTGCAAACCCCTGGGGCCTTGAGAGCCACTGTCTAGCTGGGAGGGGCTGTTTTACACGAACCCCCGTCCCCCAAATGATCCCAGACCCCAGCGTCCCTGAGGGTCCTTTGCGCCTGTCCTCAGAGCAGGCACAGAAGTCCCCCTTTTCCACCCCGCCTCCTCCGCGTGTTCTGGTCTCCCAGAAAATCACAGAGCGATTCTTCCGCAACCCTGCGAAGCCTGCGGACGAGGACGTGGCCGAGCGAGTGTTTCTGATCGCGGAGGAGCGCATTCAGCTGCGCTACCACTGCCGCTCGGACCACATCACAGCCAACAAGCGCGAGTTCCTGCGGCGCATGGAGGTGGACAGCAAGGGCAACAAGATCATCATGACCTCCGACATGTGTATCAGCTTCGAGGTGGGCTCGCGAGTCTGGCGGGAAGGGACAGGATGGGGTGGAGTGAAGAGAGAGCCCTGGGGCCCTCCATGCTGTCTCGGCGACCTAGGAGAACTGGGGTGGAAGACTCTGGTACCCAGCCTCGAAATTCATCTTTACCCCTGGGAAAATCAAGACCTCCCATCTGGGAATAATACTCTTTGAGCGCCTCTGAAAATCGTCCCCTTTTCCATCCTGCAACCCAGGCTGTGACAGATCTCAACACCTCCACGGGGCTGGCTTTCCTAGTTCCAATCCTGACTTTGCTGGCACATCCCTTAGCCCCCCTGAGTCTCCAGTTTCTCTTCTGTTGCTAGTTGTGTTTTTAGAGATGCAACAGATCCAGAGAGGTGAAGCAACTGGCTGGAGGTCACACAGCTAGAAAATGGCAGGGGAAGATTTGAACCCAAGAGATCTGGCTCCAGAATCTGCCCTCAACCCCAGCCCTTGCTGCTGCTTCTCTGAGTCACTGTGGTGGTTGTTCCAGGTGGAGCCAATGGAGCACACCAAGAAGCTTCTCTACCAGTACGAGGCCATGATGAAGCTGAAAAACGAGGAGAAGTTGTCCAGACATCAGGCCTGGGAGTCGGAGCTGGAGGTCAGGTGTTCCGTGGGAGAGTGGGCAGGCGGCAGGCAGCAGCGGTGGGGGTGTTTTAACCATGTCTGCCCCCACTTCCCAACTCAGGTGCTGGAGATCCTGAAGCTTCGGGAGGAGGAGGAGGAGGCACACACGCTGACCATCTCCATCTACGACACCAAGCGCAACGAGAAGAGCAAGGAGTACCGGGAGGCCATGGTGAGCCCTGCTCCCTGGTTTCCCCGGGCCCCTCCCCCACCCACTCCACTCCCACCTCCAGGGTGCTGAGGTTGATAGGGATTCTGTGGGGAAGCCCTGTAGAGGCGATGAAGTTATTGACACCACAGTGGTCATCTTTGCTGTGAGCTGACCATTTCCCTGGATCACTCCCCAACACGTGCTCAGGATACAGGCCAGGTCCCCCCACACCACCTCCAGGAGCTATGGCCAAGCCAAGACGTCCACTTGGGGGCTTCCCTGGGTGTCGTGACCTGGCCACGGGCTTGAGTTCTCTGGCCCCTGCACACAGGGCCTTCACATTACCCACTCAGGTTGCCAAGACCCAGCTTGGTTTTTTGAGGCCAGCTTCTAAATCCCCTTCACCAACCAAGTGGAGATTCCTAAAAAGAAAATAGATGAGGTTGGCAAGACAGGACTGGGCACCTGAGGTCTGGTTCTCAGACCCCCAGAGGTGGAGATGTCTGCCCCTGCATCTCCAGCTTCACTGGGCCCTGGCGGCCATTGCAGGACATAAAGAAGGCCCCAGGGTGGAAGGAAAAAAAGGGACTCACCAGCAGTTTTTAACATCATTAACAATCATGCTTTATTACCATTTATCGAGCGAGCATTTGCTGAGTGATAGGTATGTACTGATGCTCAAGTGGAGATGTGTGAACTCACAGACACAGGAGTTGGCTGTCACCAATAACCATGATCTCAGGAGACAGCGAAGAGCCCTCTGAGGCCTCAAGCACAGAGGGTTTGAGGCCTGGTTCTGTGTGGTCACATCTCGATAGAGCTGGTTGGGGGATGTCTGCAGCCCCTGCTGGCCCAGCTGACCCCCTGGCCGCCTCTTACAGGAGCGCGTGTTACACGAGGAGCACCTGCGGCAGGTGGAGGCCCAGCTGGACTACCTGGCCCCGTTCCTGGCACAGCTCCCGCCTGGGGAGAAGCTAACGCGCTGGCAGGCCGTGCGCCTCAAGGATGAGTGCCTCAATGACTTCAAGCAGCGGCTCATTGACAAAGCCAACCTCATCCAGGCCCGGTTTGAAAAGGTGCAGCCAGAGCCCTGGCAGGGGTGGGGACCTCGGCATCCTCTACCGGAAAACCAGCCCAGGGCTGTTGGCTCACTATCTCATAGACTTGTGAGGGACTAATGGGCAGAGGGGGAGGAGGTCAGTGTTGGGTGTGTCCAAAGGACCAAGTTGTCCTTCCTCATCCTTGTTTATTGGGTGGAAGAGTGGATGGAAGGGTGGATGAGTGAACAGAGGGATGGAGGGGTGCATGGCTGGCTGGAGCATTATAACAACTCCCATAGTTTTTGACCCATTTCTGTTGGTCAGGTACACATCATGTAGTTCCCCTGCATTATCTTATTTAATCTTCACAAACAGCTCTATGGTAGTGGGGGTGGGAGTGTTTGCAATGACCCTCATTTTGCAGATGACAGATTGGAAGCTCTGAAAATGTACTTTGACCAGAGTCATGTGACTCTCAGTCCTGACTCCTGTTCTAACCTCGTGGACACGTTGTTGTTGTTGTTTAGTCGCTAAGTTGTGTCTAACTCTTTCTGACCCCACGGACTATAGCCCACCAGGGTCCTCTGTCCATGGGATTTCCCAGGCAAGAATACTAGAGTGGGTTGTCATTTCCTTCTCCAGGGGATCTTCCCCAGTCAGGGATTGAACCCTCATCTCCTCTATTGGCAGGCTGATTCTTTACCACTGAGCCACCTGGGAAGTCCTCGTGGACATGTATCCATCTAAACAAGGGTTTCCTGCCTCTGCTTCTCTGGCTTCTATGAGAAGGGGTGATGGGACTGACCTTGTGGGGCTGTCTAATGCCCAGTGCAGGGGGTGGGATCAGCCTGCAGTCTGGGTCAGCCCTCCTGCTCTCCTTCCCCATACCCACAGGAGACGCAAGAGCTGCAGAAGAAGCAACAGTGGTATCAGGAGAATCAGGTGACCCTGACGCCTGAGGATGAAGACTTATACCTGAGTTACTGCTCTCAGGCCATGTTCCGTATCCGTATCCTGGAGCAGCGGCTCAGTCGGTGAGGAGGCAGGGGTGGGGGGAGCCGAGAGGACCCACAAGGATATTGGAGCACCAGCTTTCGTTTTTTTGGCTGTGCTGGGTCCTCATTGCGGTGCATAGGCTTCTCTGATTGTGGCACACAGGTTTAATTGCCCTGTGGCATATGGGATCTCAGTTCCCCGACCAGAGATCAAACCCATGTCCCCTGCAATGGAAGAAGGATTCTTAAGCACTGGACCACCAGGGAAGTCTCTGAGTACCAGCTTTGTAACCCCTCCCTCTGATTTCAGACACAAGGAGCTGGCCCCACTGAAGTACTTGGCTCTGGAGGAAAAGCTCTACAAGGATCCACGCCTGGTGGAGTTACTTAAAGTCTTCGTTTGATGCTCTTCACCCCCTACACTTGTGGTCCTTTGAGTCCCTCCTGAGGCCTCAGCAAAGCTGCCAGAGAAAGAAACCTCCCCCAAAGCCTGGCCCTCGTGTTCCCTATGCCCAGCTAAAGACCATCCACTCAGGCACACTACCTTCCCGCTTTTCCTAATTTGCCTGTAAATAAACACTTGCCATTTGCCACGTGTACCTCATGTTTCACAGACTCCAGCAGCAGCCTTTTTCTCCTTCCCTTCTTTATCTGTGGCCTGGGACCACCTTTGCAGCGTTATCTTATTTAACACGGCAACTGCATCCTCATTTCACACATGGCTAATTAGTGGCTGATAAGAAGAGGCGCTGGAATTCAGTCTCTTGCAGTCTAGCGTCAAGAACCCAAGTTCTGGCGCACACACCTTGGGCTTGCCATTCCCACTTTGTGAGCTGGGCCACCCCAGCCATGCATGGTGGGGGTACAAGACTCTCATTTTGCAGAAAAGAAACTGGAAGCTCTGAAATGTACCGTATCCAGAGCTACATTGCTGTCTCAACCTTAACCCCGGCTCTGACTTCATAAACATTATATCCCTTTAAGCAAGATTCCAGTGGCTTTCTCCCAAGACATGTGTGTGACCCCTGCTCCTCTGACTTCTGTGGGTAGCGGCCCTTCCCAAAGCCCACCCCACCCAAGTCCCAAATGAAGTCGGCCTTTATCGGGTTCCAAATCCAAATTGGTGGTCCCCCTCAAGCTGCAGCGCACTCATCCATTCATCGAGGCCGTGGGGGTAGCACTCCCGGGCTCCAAGAGTGACTCGGATCCGCAATCAGACCCCTATTCCCTCTAAGCCTCCTGCGTGGAATTCAAGCCGAGGTCCGAGCCACAGAAGAGGGACAAAGTTGTCAGAGCACGCCAGCACCGAACCCGAGGAAAAGGAAGAAACAGTAGTCTCGGTAAAGTGCTGACTAAGGCCTCTTCCCCCGTTTTACCCCAATCCAAGATGGAAGGTCGGCGGCTTCACGCTGCTCCTGATGTCCCTTTCCTATTGGTTATCCTGAAATTGGTTTTCCAATAATACGGTTGCTGATTGGTCAATTTGTGACGGTTGCTAAAGTGATTGGTGCAGCCGCCCTTGGTGGGCGTTTCGAAAAAAATTTTTAAGTGCACAAACTAGTTTTCGTGAAAGAGATGGAAAGGGGAGGAAAGGGAAAGCTTGAGGCGGAGGCGGAACCAAGGAAACGGCAGCTCGCATTGGTTCACTAGAGGCCTAGGGGCGGCTCTTAAACTCTCCTTCCTCATGATTAGTCCAATTTAGGAAAAGAGGGCGGGCACTTAGGAGAGGGCGGCAGAAGCGCCTGCTTCTATTGGTCATACCCGAAGGGAGGTGGAGTGCTCGCGGCGGCTGATTGGTGCTGGGAGTGAGGAAGGAGGGGCTCTGAGCCGGAGGTTTTGTTGTGAGGGTCGGTTGTCAAGCAGCGGCCAATCAGGCCAGGGGATGGAGGCAAGTGGGGGTCGCGCCTGGAGCGGAGCCTCGTCCTCCCGAGCCGCAGCTGCAGGTGGAGTGGGCGACGGGGCGAAGGGGCGACGCGGCGAGGGGAGGTTGAGCCTTGGGCTGGGCCGAGCCAGGCGGGGCCAGGCCGGGATGCGACGGAGAAGGCTCTGGGCGGAGGGAGGCTGGAGCCAGTGCTGAGAGGAGTGGGAGGGTTAGGCAAGGCCGAGGGACCAGCCCCAGTTTCGGGAGGGGCGGGACCGGCGTGGAGGCCCGAGGGGAAAATCCTGGGAGGGCCGGAAGGAGAGCCGGGGGTCTGCAGGAGGAGGGGGGATGAATGGGGACACTTGAAGCAGGAGAGTAAATGAATGGGGATACTGATAGCAGAGAGAAAAGGGGGGGACTTAAGAGGGTCTGGCGAGGCAGGGGCCAAGTTAGCGAGCCCTGGAGACCGGATGTGCACACACAGGCGGCAGGGAGAAGGAGGAGAGAATGGAGAACTAGAGAGGCAGACCTGGGGAATCCAGGAGAAAGAGGCTTGGAGGAGCGGATAGCAGGCTCCATGAGGTCGCCTTTTAATGCTGAAGAGTCATACCGACTCATGCCCAGTCTGGAGGCCTAGTTCCCAGCACTGTCCTTGGGAATGGCAGGGACCTGGAGTAGTTCCCTTGATTCATACTGGACTCCCAGGGCCCACTTCAAGACTCTACCTAGAGAAAAACTTCAGTCTCGATCTCTCAGGTGCCTCTCGTGGCCCCCTAAACTTAGGCTCTGACTCCGCCCCCTTCCCATACGTCAGACAAAACTGACTCTCTCAGATCTATCGGAACTGCGGACGTGTGGTCTTTCTTCCCCGCCCCACTGCAGCTGCTGCATTTCGGCTGCATTTCAGGCAGCCAACCTCCTGGAACAGAACCTCCTCCCATCATCCTGGCCTCTGAGAGAACCTTCTTTTTCTCTGTGCTTCAGCCACCCTGCCTGAGATACCCCCTCTCCAGATCCTCAAACCCACCTTGCAGTGGAGCTCTTGTCTCTGGTGCCTTTGGTACCCCCTCTCCAGATCCTCAAACCCAGCTTGCAGTGGAGCTCTTGTCTCTGGTGCCTTTGGTGGGTGTCTGTTTTTATCAAGTGACCTTGATCATCGAGGGAGCTGCAGCTGCAGTTCTGTAAACCCAGGGACCCCCTGAGCTCCCCCTGAGTGTTTGCTAACAAGCCATCACCTCTGTTTGTATTCCAGCCCAGTGTTGAGCTGAGATGGCTCAAGCTTGACATTCCATCACCCAGGATCCCAAAAGGCACGCACGGGCTGCTGCTGTGGATGATTTAAAACCACGAGGTGGTCCGGAGACGAGGCATTCCCTCTGCCTGCATGTGTGGAAACTCCCTGCCAACTTGATTGGTGGATCTGGGGGGGATCCACCCCCACCCCACAAGGAAAGCACAGTCTATTGTGGGTGGAGCTTCAGGTGCCAGCCAGCTGAAGGATGGCCACCCCTGTGGTCACCAAGACGGCCTGGAAGTTGCGTGAGTGGCTTACTTTCTTACCCCATTTACCCCGGTAGCTGTTTGTTGGTGGGTGACCCGGACCCTCAACTTTGTCTTCCACTCTTGGCACAAGGGGAGACTCCCAGGCTTTGGCATAAAGTAGACCAACTTGCAAATCATGACTTTGGCACTGAGTGACATTGCCTAAGTGACTTAACCTCTCAGAGGTTTAGTTTCCTGTCTGTACGATGAGATAATCACGCTTCCATGCTAGAACTGCTGTGAGATTCAAGTGAGAAAATGAACATACTAAAGCACTTAGCAGGATTTCCAGTTAGGCCGGCAGATGGGATTGTGCCCCTCAAAGATGTCCTTGGTGTTTTCAGACGTCTCACCAGTCAAGCTCCCTCATCAGATGATAACATCTTGGGACTGGGTCAGAGGTGAGAGGGTAGGCAGGGGGCTGCTAATAGCCTCTGCAATGTATCTGAATCCAGGTACCACCCACCCCCACCATTACTGTAAACTGACACCTCTAAACTCTTTGATCTTAGGACGCTTTTATATTCTTAAAACTTATTGAGGATCCCAAAGAGTTTTTATTTATGGGACTCATATCTACCCACATTTACCACTTCAGAAGTGAATATTGAGACATTTGAAAACATAACACACAAATACACTGTTAGTGATGATGTCATCACATGTCATGTATCTTCTGGAAAATGCCACCATATTCTTGTGAGGAGATGAGAGTATAAAAGTCAGACTCCATCTTAGTATTATGATAAAAGTAGTTTTGTTCTCTTGGATCCCCTGAAAGGATCTTGAGGGTCCCAGGGCTCCCTGGATCATATTTTGAGACCTGTTGCTTTGCACCTGGTGCTTCTGTGGGCCATACTCCTCTAGTAATAACTGGCTTGCATAGATCTGGTGTGTCCAAACTGGTCATCCTTTGCTATGAGCTGTCCCTGGGCTGTTTTCAGAAGCAGGGCCGGGCTCCTCCACTTTTTAACTGTGAGAACCTGAGCAAAACTCTCTGCTGGGTCTCAGTGTCCTCATTTGTAAATGAGAAGATTGGGCCATGTTCAAATTGCTCCTCAGTCCCAGGGTTTAGGGAGAATCATGTTATGGGCTCCCAAGGAGGTGCACTTTGGACAGAATGGCTCTGTATTTATTGGGGTTATGTATGTATACCTTCAACAGCTGGTTTTTCCTGAGAAACCAGGAAAGAACCAGGCACTGGGGAGACAGTGGAGGGCAAAACAGGCAAGGTCCCGGTACAGTGGGGCTTAGAATCTGGGGAGCACATCACATGGGAATCAGGTAATCACGCTCACCTGTCTCTCCTTCTCTGATTTCAAGCTGGAATGTGTGCTTTAAATCATTAACTACATGATAGAGGGGGTGGGAGTAGAGGAGTGTGGTGGGCTGCCTAAACAGCATGTGCAAAGGCCCTGAGGCAGGAAACTTGGTGGGTTTAAAGGTCTCAGAGGAGGCCATGGGCTGCAGCATGCTGTGGGAAGAATGTGGTGCCACATAGGCTGGTAAGGTCTTCTGGGACCTTACCCAGCCCTTCTGAGGCTTTGACTTTATCGGAAAGGCGAGGCCAAGCCATCAGAGCATTCAGGTGGGAGGTGACGTGATCAGGCATGTTGGGCATCTGCTGACAATTTGACGTGCACAGCAGTTTCCATGGGTATAAATTGTCTAAAGAGCTCAAAGGCCAAATGACCTCTGGCTCCTTATGGTTCCAGAGTCTGAGGAGGATCAGAAAGTGCTTGTTGAAGCCCAGTTCTTTGCACCTTCTTTTGGCATGCAGGTGCTTAGCGCTTCTGACCAGAGCACAGTGTCCCCCTAGCTCTGGCTTTGATGTGGGGTCCAGACTTTGCCCCCTGAGCTTGGGAAACCAGCATGAGCCTGAGCCCCACAGTAGAGCAGCAGCCATTGGCCTGGCCTGCTGCGAGGACTTCTATTTGTTTGCATTTAAATTCGGTACCCAGGCCTGGGCCACTGCAGGGTACCATCCTTCAGGCCAGACTGGGAGCTCTTAGGCTAGTGCCCTGTGCCGAGGCCTCCTCTGCCTGATGCCTGAGGTGTGCCCCCCCCCCCCACCCCACCCGCTGGTCCCTCCAGGGGTTCCAGCCAATCCTCTGGTCAGGCTTCTTGCAGGGGAGTAGTCTGAGCCCTTTTCGAAGGGCCCAATCTTCAAATTCTGCTTGCCCTAAAATCTGTGGTTCCTCGGGCTCGATGCCCTGTCCCCGGAGCCATCTGACCAGGCTGGAGCATGGAGACGAGAACCTTATCACTGTCACTCCCGACCGTCTCTCAGCGCAGGGCCTCTCGCAGATACCCGGGAAACATTCATGCTGTGTGTTAATGGCTGTCTCTGCAGGCAGCGGTGCTGAGATGCAGAGAAGGGTGGCAGTGGGCCCAGGAGACCCAGTGTGGTGGGGCCCAGCCTGAAATTTCCCTGGGAAGGCTGAGAGGCAGGGTGGGCAGCTAGGCCTCCTGGTGTGTCACGCATGGAGGGCATCACATGTAGGGTGTGTCTTCAGAGAACAGGAGGGGCCCCGGGCTGGGGGGTTGCAGTGGTCGGGGGGAAGACGGTTTGGCCTCTAGCTAAATTGGGCAGTCAGTCTGGCCCAACAGAAGCTCATGAACAGATAGCTCTCTGTGACCAGAGCCCCAGGGCACCCACGCATCTGTGCTACAGTGTCCAGGGGACAGAAGGCTGCCTGGCCGAGGTGTGGACCAGAGAGAGGCCCAGCTTCCTTGACTCCAGGGGCAGGGTCCCCCAGGCCCCGGCTCACGTTCGGGCCTGCCGGGAGCTCTCACCTGGCTGGGGCTGGCCCCGCCACCCCTTGAGGTGGGGTGTCGTCTGTGAGGTTGAGCCTGGGACCTAGTCCCCCAGGCAGTTCTGACAGCCCCTGTGAGGCACGCCGCCTGGCCAGCATCCTTCCCCAGCCCAGCTTGCCAGCCTCCCTGCCATCTGAGGCCGGCACCGCGGCGACCCCCAGGCAGGGCGGAGGCTGGAGGCTGGAGCAGGCGCCCAGGACAGGCCTCTGCAGAGCAGCTGCACCGCCCTCTCCCTCAGCGTGGCCCAGGCCACCCTCCCAGCTGCCTCAGCGCATCAGCATGTTTCCCTTGTCCGTGTGGGGACGCTGTTTCTTTCCTCCCCCTTCTCAGGAGAAACTACTCAGGCCCTGGCTCGGAGCCCTGGGCTGCCTCTTGCTTCCTTGCCTGTTCCTTCTCTGGCGATGCCCTCTGAGACTTAGTGTCTGCTGCAACCCTGCCTCCCCCCCAAGTCCAGGCCATGGGCCCTCGGCGCCACCCACAGTGACCTTACCTCCTCTGTCCATTTGGCTCTCACACCCAACCTCTCAGTTTGACTGCTTCCTGCTCCCTCCTCACGCAGCCCACCTCCTGGATTTCTCCTGGGCCGCAGTGCCCACTCTCCATGATGTCTGATCTGTAGCCTGTCTGGCAGCCATGAATATTCAGCCCCTCACAGAAGCTCACAGGAATGTCCTCAGTGAATCCTTAGCAGTCCAGTGAGCCACGCACTATTATCCCCATTTACCTGAGGAGTGCAGCACTCAGAGAGGGTGAGCAACTTGTCCAAGGCCACACAGCCTGCAATAGCAGAGCTCAGACCAGAGCCCAGTCTATGATGCTGAAGCCCTGGCTGAGCTCACCTGGGGACAGCTTGTCTGCCGTTGACCTGTATGGTTCTGAAAGTGGGTTTCCCCAAGCAGGAGCACCAAGGGGCAATTGAGAGGCCCTTAGGTGGTACATGGGTCAATATTTTTTATTTTAATCATTGTTTTCATTTTTCTTTTTGTATCATAGAAAAACTGTAGTGAACATATAAAGCTTGTAATTTTCATGTGTGTTATTGCTTAAATGACAAAGCTAAATAAAAATAGCAAGTCAGTTTTTAAACCTGATCATAGTAACTTAATAATAGTACCCGTTGATATGCAGAAAAAGGGAAAAAATTCATGAGGCTTCAGGGTAGGATGGGAGCGACTGAAGTTGATAAATTGTTGTTTCTGTCTCAGGCCCAGGCCCTGCACTGTCTCACTGCTCATGGGGTGTGTCTGAGCGCCAAAGGGAGCCGCAGGGAGCAGGGCCCTCCCTCCGGGCTTCGGTGCCGATGGGGACCGAGCAGGATAAGGCCCAGCCTGCCTCCACGTGGCCTGTCAGGCCCCTGACTGTCTTCTCCCTCTGCTCTTCCCTGCTTAGAGGAGATCGTAGCCCACGCCAGCAATGTGTCCTCGCTGGTGCTGGGCAAAGCCTCGGGCCGGCTGCTGGCCACGGGCGGGGATGACTGCCGCGTCAACCTGTGGTCCATCAACAAGCCCAACTGCATCATGGTGAGGTTCGGCCGGTGGGCAGGGTGGGGCAGATGGGCAGGCCAGGGATGGGTGCTGGGAGTGGGCAGCTTTGCAGAAACCCAGCACATCAGTGCTGCCCGCCCCCCCCCGCCAAGTTGTCTGCTCAGGGAAGTCCAGAACGACCCACATGGCTGGGACAGCAGCCAGTCCTCAGGAATGGGGAGCGGGGGCGGTCACCTGGTCGTGGGAAGGAATTCTGGGGAGCCTGTATGAAAAGGCTAAAATAAGCCTACAGGCCCGAATCTGAGCTTCCCTTGCCCATTGGCCTGTACACTTGCCTGTTAGTTACATGCAGGGTTATTTTGATTCATTGCCCACCTCATTCCACAAAAGGGATTTGAATGCCCTGGTTGGAGCTGGTTAGAAGACTGGTTCTTTAATAGTGTTAATGAACTCAACTCCGCTTGGCTTGGGAGCCAATACACCAGAGGCAAGTGTTGGTTGAAAGGAAAGGTTGCTTTATTCAGGAGGCTGGCAGCTGGTGGGGAGGTGGTCTTGTGTCTAATGGCCAGTTCCCCGCTATTGATCAGAGGGCAAGAATTTTTAAAGGGGAGTTTCAGAGGTGTGTAGCTGATTCTAGGGAGCCACGTGCAGAGCAGCACAGCCAGCTCTGACGTCACCGGAAGTCGGTTGTGCGGTGGTCCACCCAGCAGGTCTTCAGCCTCACGGTCGGTCTGTTCCCGTTTCTTTGAGGCCAGTTCTCAGAACTGTGGCATCTTACGTCATGGTGACAGTGTGGTCGTCATGTAGTCAGCTTCTTCCATCTGATGGGAGTTTCGATATCTACAAGACAGCTTGACAAGATAGGGTTCAGGTCAGGATCCACAGCCCTTGAGAAGGAACCAAAGCTCCTTGACTTTGTTTAATGACTAAACTCTTTATTATTTGATCTCGTTTGGCTGCTTTCCTTTGCTTCCTCTGCATTTTCCTTACTTCTCTGATTGAATTTGTTCTCTGACAAAAGTTTTTCTCCAGATGAAAGACAGGCAAAGGACATGGAGGTGGGTGGCGTCTGTCCTAGGAAGGCCCTGTAGGGTTCTGCTCCATTTCATTAGCACTGTCCCCGTGGTTACACAACTGTATTCAATGCCAAAAACCGTTTTTCAAAACGAAATCACACAGGAGGGGAAAAAAATACAGAAATGAGTTCTATGCAGTTTGATTACCCAAGGACCATTACACCTGGTACTTTGGTCTGTGTGCTGCTAGGGGCTGATACAGACACATGTGCGTGCATGTGTGTGCAGACTTGTGTCTGTGTGTACACATGTAAACATGCCCACGTGTACACACACAGAAATATATAACAATATGTTTCCAGTACACTGTCTTACTCTTCTGTAGCCTGGTTTTTTTAAAATATAGCAACGTTGAGAGTGTTTTCCTGTGTCAGCAAATACTCTTTTACAACACGAGTTTTAATAGCTTCATGGTATCCCATTGTAGGGTTGAGCCTGGCTCCCATTGTGGAAGTCACAGCCGGGTTTTTGGCTCAGCCTAGCCACAGTGGGGCACATCCTCATCTCCCTAAATCTTCAGACAGATCTGCAATCATAAGAATGAATCTGTGGGTGTGTACTTTTTATAAAGCTTTCAAAACATATTGCCAAACTGCCCTCCAGAAGTCAATTTACATTCTCATTGGTGGCACTGAAGCCTGCCCTCTCCTCCTCTAATCTTGCCGCACAGGGCAGTGTTCTTTTGACTCTTGACTGAGTAAAAGTAAAAAGGAGGTGAGGTTTATCAGTAGAAACGTGATCAACTCAGTGTTCTTGTGAGATCCAATGGGCAGCTGAGATCTGACCCAAACCGCAGCCAAGGTTAAGGTCAGAACTGAGATCGGGTTAAGTAGAGAATTGAAATTGTTTTGCATCACTTTGTTTTGGGGGTTCAGGTGTGTTTCCCGCTCCTTGAAATGCCAGAGTAACACATCCCAATTGAAAAAGAATCAACAGAGACTGGTCTGAATTGGGGAGAGTGTCTGTGTTTCCAGCTGAATCACTCCCAGGTCCTCTGGTGGGGGTCAGCCCCTGGGGACCTGGGGGCTCCAGAGGCCACTGACGGGTCAGATCTCAGTTTTGCCGTGGTTTCCCCTCTGGAGGGCTGGGTCAGGCAGAGTAGAGATGGGAGCACAGTCCAGGAGGACAGTGCTTTGGACTTGGGACTGAAGGGTCAGCTGCCCGCCTGGAGGGCCACTCCTGCAGGTGACATTCCCGTCGGGAGCACAGTGGGTGATGGAGTGTGGCTGGGGTCTGGCCCACTTTCAGCCCTGGGAGCCGAAAGGCCTGGGGGGCCACAGGACCCCTGCTTGATGAGCTTCCCGGGGATCCAGGAATGGGGGCAGCATCTGGGCGTCTGTTGACACAGCGCACCAAAGCTGCTACCTTCTCTCCTCAGAGCCTGACGGGTCACACGTCCCCCGTGGAGAGCGTCCGTCTCAACACCCCCGAGGAGCTCATCGTGGCCGGCTCTCAGTCGGGCTCCATCCGCGTCTGGGACCTGGAAGCTGCCAAAAGTAGGTGTCCACGCCTGCCTACCCCCCATGCATGCCTGCAGCTTGTCCCCAGCTTTCCCGTCCAGCCACTTTCTCCAGGAAGCCTGTCCTGACTAGGCTGGGTGCTTCTTTCCTGGTTCACTGACCCGACAGTGTATTTTAGGTTCCAGGGTTGCTTTGGGAGGTCATCCCAGATTCCTCTCATGGGACCTGTTTCTCTCCTCCCCTGCCTCCCCTTCTCTCCCTCTCCCTCTCTCTCTGCAGGCTTATAGGACCTTCCCCCCAGTGTCCTCAGGTTTCACAGTGAAGGGCGTTGGTGTGCACGTTCTCATCCTTGTACTGGGTCCTCACTGGGGTCTTGGTCTGGAGACTCATGCCCTCAGTTCTGAGCCAAATAGGGAGTCCCACTTTCCCTAGAATGGGGGCTGCCTCTCAGCCTCACCGGCTGTTGCCACATCAGAATGTGGGCACAATCTTGCCAGCTCTACAGATTTTTTAAGAGAAGCTGGGAATCTGGGCATTTATGTGGAATCCACCCATTTCTAAAGGTTGACAGCTAACTCAACATACTTTTCAGAACACTGTGCAGGCTGACACTCAGAGAGGTCTAAGTAAAACCTGTTTGCTCACTGCTTTTTGCCAGCCTCCAGTCTGGACCTTGCAGCATGCCAGGTGGGAGGCCATCTGCTCCCTGAAGGATGGGAGAGGAAGGGGTGGCATGGGTTTTTGCCAAGTCTGCCTCTCCCCAAAATGATGCCCTCTTTGCCTGGCTGAGACTTAAAGGTCATTCTGGCCTCTCCTCTGGTGCCTACAGGATGCTCTGCTGCAGGATGGAGGCCATTGGCCACACATGCCCAGTGGCCATGCATGCCCAGTGGCCAGGTTCATCCTGCTTTCGTATAGGTGGTCCTCGAGTTAGGACCTCACTTGAGCCTCTTGGATGATGCTTGCCCACCCAGTGGCAGACTGTTTTAGAAAGACAGAGCCCCAGGACCTCTTAGATAATAAAACGGGGGCTGCGAGCTTAACATCTCAGCACGCAGTCCCACTGCCTGGCCACACATAGGACCCACAAGGCAGGAGTGTCGCTGGATAAGGGGCCAGGGAGGAGCATGCCCAGGCTGGCTGGGCTCCAGCCAAGAAAGCAGAAAGCCTCAGGCAGCAGGCGGTTCACCTCTGGGAAGCCTCTGTCTAGACCCAGATCCCAGTGGAGGGTACCAGCCATTCGCCATTGATGGAGGAGCAAGACAAAGAGAAGCCAAAAGTTGTGATTTCGCAGCCATGATTTTCATGCACAAGGGAATGTGAGGAATTTCTTGAGGTAGGCAAAGAAGGGAAACTAAAAACGTCTGGAATTCCTGAGCCCTGGGCTCCCAGGACTGGCTGTTCTACAAGCTACTTGTGACACATCCCAGACCCCACTCCCAGAGAAACTGACTCAGGAGAGGGATGGGCCCAGGATCTGACTGTAATAAGCTTCTAGCTGGTTCTGATGCAAAACCAGGTTGGCACTGTCTCTGTTTTTGACAGATGGGCAAACAGACCCAAGGAGGGCCCTGAACTTGGTAAAGACTCCGTGGCTGGGGTGTCTGACCTCGAATCCTGGTGTCAGGACTCCCATCCTAGTGCTGTCTGCCCTGCCATTTGGCAGGGGTGGGTGGGTTTCAGTGACAAAAGAGAAGCTTGCCCTCAGCATTCTTGGCAGTAAGACCTAAGACCTCAGGCCCACCTCCACCCCCACCCACCACAGCATGAGTGGAAATGATACAGAGGCAAACTGGCACCTCACGTGTAAAAAGAGGTTGTTAAAGGGTTGCCTGACTGTGGCTTCACTTGCCCATCACTGGAGGGTCCAGCTGCTTGGCTGGAGGGTTTGGAAGTTCCCATGTGGGGTAGACAGGCCCTGGACGCCCCTCCTCTCTACAGATCCTGGATCCCGTGACCAAGTAGGGCATCAGGAGGCCCCGAGAGCCCTCCCAGGACAGAACAGCAAGGGCAGAAATCACACCAGAAGAATGTGGTCCTGCCTGCTTTCCATGGAAAGCCAGAGGGCGAGGGCGGGTCAGCCCGAGATCCCACAGGAAGGCAGTCTGGGCTTCACGAAGCCAGCCTACGCAGGGGTGGGACCTGCCGCATCCTCTGGGGTGGGGCAGGATTTTGGAAGCCTGGCTCTGGGATGCAAAGCAGGTGGGCTGGCAGGGGCGGCGTGGACTGGAGCATGTGCAAGAGGAGTGTGCACCCTCCAGGGCCTGGACTGGGCTGCATGTGCCCGAAGCCCCCTTGGCCAGAAAGGCAGTGCTGAGCCCCCGATGGCATGTGACAACTATAGTGTGGGGAGGACAGCTGCTCAGATCTTAGTGTCTTCGAATTTTGTCCTTAAAGCATTATGTGTGGAGTCTGCTTGAACACCTGCTCCAACGGAGAGCTCACTACCTCACAAGGCAGCCTGTTTCACCTTGGCTCAAACCCGAGGATCCCTGGACTGCCACACTTCTTTGTCTAGCACCCTTGGCACGATCAGTTTCATTCAAACAGCAGAATTATAAATCTTCTAAAAAGCAAGGCATATGAGGCCAAAGAGAAGAGGCAAATTTGAGTGGTACCAGAGAATACTCTGATACAGAAACACAAGCCTCCCTCATCCACCACCCATTGACATCCTGCTCGAATACCACTTCCTCCAAAAAGCCACCCCTGGATTTCTCTTTTCAACCTAGCAGCTTCTCTCCCACCTTGGACCGCTCCTGCATCCCTCTCCTCGCGCTGTCTCAGGTGTGATGGGATGCCTGGCAGGTCATAAGCTCCATGTCCACAAGATGTAAACCAAATGCAACAGCTGCTCGACTCTGCTGACTCTGGGGCTTCACTCTTGTGAGAACACGTTGGCACAAGCCCAGTGGCACAAGCCGCATGGCGCTTGCGGGGAGTTTTCTGGGGGCTCATGTAATGGCAGAAATGGCTGGCATCTCTCGGGAGGAAAGTAAGAAAAGTTAGTTGTTAGAGTGGTAGGACTCTGGTTGACTTTCCTCATCTTGAACGTCTGTGTTACTGTTGTGTTTTTCTGCACTGTCAGTACGAAAGCACACACAGAAACGGACACTGAAGCCCTTTCTCTGCTCGCCGTCCTGTCCGCCTCTCACACCACTGTCTGCTCTCTCCCCTGTTAGTCCTTCGCACACTTATGGGACACAAAGCCAACATCTGCAGCCTGGATTTCCACCCCTATGGCGAGTTTGTAGCCTCTGGTTCCCAGGACACAAACATTAAGGTGAGACGCCGCTTAGCACTCTGGCTCTCCCAGGACTGGGCCGGCAGTGGAACCAGGATGGTGAGTCCCACCTGAGGGGGTGGGCTTCGGCTCTGCTGGGGCACCTCCCCACGGTGCTGCAGAATCCATGGCCCCCCACCCCCGCCCAGGCAGGGAGATGCGGGAGCACTGGCCAGACATTTGTACTCGGAATGCCCAGCTTTACTGAGCAGTTTCCAGACCCCTGTCATTTTGGAGTGTAATGACCTGGAGGTGCTCAGAGCCCCTGTCTGCTCATGGCCATTTACTACCCCCTGGCCCAAGCTCCAGGACTGAGCTTGGCTAGGCTTCCCCAGCACAGCCCACCTTGGTTGTGACCTGTCCTGACCCTGGCCCCTCTCTGCTCCCCCCTTCACAGCTCTGGGACATCAGGAGGAAAGGCTGTGTCTTCCGATACAGGGTAAGCGAGGCCCCTCTGTCCATCATTCCACAAGCACCTTGAGGGCATGGAGCCTGGGGCGGTGCCCAGACCCTGGGAAGGGCTGGAGGAGCTGCTCATCCAGCCTGGGTGAGAACGTGAGAAACAAAAAGTCGAGATGAGAAATGTGCATCTGGAGCAGAGCAGGGGTGCAGTGGGTGGTCCACCTGGACCCCCAGCTTTCCATGCTCCCCACAGAACCATGTTCACCAAACTGTGCTCCACAGTTTGTAGGCTGGTAACAGGTGTTATTAAGTGAAGGGGGTTCCTGTTCATAGGAGTTTGGAAGCACTGAGTTTAGTAATTATTTTTCGAAGTCGTTAGACCCTTTGACATAAGAGGAGGCATTTAACTCTCCAAAAAGAGGCACAGGACGCATTGCCCCTCAACCTGTAAGACCACGAGGTCTTGATCTGGAGTGTCCTGCAGGACTGGGGGTCCCTGACCACCCATGGGGAGGCGTTCCTCTGTGGCATCCCCCGCAGCTGGCGGTCTGTCACCTCTCTGCCGGCTCCCAGGAAGCACTGCTTGTGGAGGGCAGGGAGGAGTAGGGGGTGGGGAGAGGAGCCCGCAGGGCCCGGCCCCTCCAGCATGCATGCCCTGTCCTGTCCTCAGGGGCACAGCCAGGCCGTGCGGTGTCTCCGGTTCAGCCCTGACGGGAAGTGGCTGGCATCGGCCGCAGATGACCACACGGTGAAGGTAGTTCCCGGCCAGATGTGGGCCCAGGGCTGGGGACTGGGGTCTGCCGATCACACCCAGGTTGGGTCCTTATCTCCCTCCCCATCGGGCTCGCCCACCCTAAGACTGTCCAGAGTGGGAGGCGGTTTGTGGATAAAGAGCGCCGACTAGATGAGAGGGTCCTCTGGAGACTGAGGGCCAGGCTGGTCCTGACCTCCAGCCCACCCTGCCCCAGCTCTGGGATCTAACTGCTGGCAAGATGATGTCCGAGTTCCCTGGCCACACGGGGCCTGTCAACGTGGTGGAGTTCCACCCCAACGAGTACCTCCTGGCTTCCGGCAGCTCTGACAGGTGAGGAGGAGGAATAGGGCCCATGACCTGTGACTGCCACACCTCTGTGCTCTGGTTGTGTATCTGCCCCCGTCTGCCTCTCGGTCCCGGGGTGTCACTTCCTATCTGGACTGAACTGACTGCCAGCCAAGCCAGCCTGGGACCCAGGTCACATATCTTTCCTGACTCCAGTTCCCCGACCCCAGTGTCCTGGGCCTTCCTGGTGTGTCTGGATCCAAGGCCAGTGTCCACCTCCCACGTGCTCAAGAGTAGCCCTGACCTGGGGGTGGGTGGGCAAGTGTCTGCAGAAAAGCGGGTCTTCCCAGCCACCGGCCTGCGTAGAAACCAGCGTGGGGCCTGACTTTCTCTGCAGGACCATCCGTTTCTGGGATCTGGAGAAATTCCAGGTGGTGAGCTGTATCGAAGGGGAGCCTGGGCCTGTCAGGTAGGCGTGCTGCCGGGCGGTGGGCGGGGCCTCCTCCGGGCCATGGGGCGTGGCCTCCGGTCATGGGGCGTGGCTACGGTGGCCCTTTCCAGTCTCCACTTCCGCTCTGGTCCTGGACTCCCCGCAGCCTCTCCGGAGGCTTCTGACCCACGGCCTCCTCTCACCTGGCCCAGGAGCATCCTCTTCAACCCCGATGGCTGCTGCCTGTACAGTGGCTGCCAGGACTCGCTGCGTGTCTACGGCTGGGAGCCAGAGCGCTGTTTTGATGTGGTCCTCGTCCACTGGGGCAAGGTGGCCGACCTGGCCATCTGCAACGACCAGCTGGTGAGAGAGCCACCGCCCACCTTGCACCTTTGCGCCAGGCCGCCGGCCTCCTTCCCCGCAGGCCCCTGACTCCCTCCTGGCCCTGTGGGGACCCTACCCTCAGGGCCCCACGAAGGGTCCCGCCCCAGCTCCTCCATTTCCTGCAGATAGGCGTGGCCTTCTCTCAGAGCAACGTCTCCTCTTACGTGGTGGACCTGACGCGGGTCACCAGGACAGGCACGGTGGCCCGGGACCCGGTGCAGGACAGCCGGCCTCCGGCGCAGCAGCCGCCCCACCCCAGCGCCCCCCTTCGCCGCATCTACGAGCGGCCCAGCACCGCCTGCAGCAAGCCTCAGAGGTGGGGTGCTCGGGGCCCCAGAGGGCACTGGGGGTGCAGGAGGTGGGCCCCCCCGGCCTCACCACCCGCCCCCCCCACCTCACCTCCCTTTGCTCGGCCGGCCCCCCAGGGTGAAGCAGAACTCGGAGAGCGAGCGCCGCAGCCCCAGCAGCGAGGACGACCGGGACGAGCGGGAGTCTCGGGCCGAGATCCAGAACGCGGAGGACTACAATGAGATCTTCCAGCCCAAGAACAGCATCAGTGAGGCCCTGCCCTCCCCTCCCTTCCCATCCCTGCCTAGCCCCACCATCCCACTCTGGGACGCAAAGGCAGATGGTCCTTTCCAGGATGGTGTCCATGTTGCTGCGCCCCCTTAGCCTAATGCCTCACCCACATCTGGGCCCAGCTCTGTCCCCAGGTCCTCTAGGCCCCAGCAGAAACCCAGCAGCCCCTCAGTGCTTGGCCTGCCAGGGGCCAGGGCATGAGGAGTGGCAAGCCTGAGGGTTCAGGCCCTAGGAACAGATCACAGTCTACAACAGTATGTGCACCCTGGAACCACTGACCCATCTCTTGCATCCTGTGGGGCCCGGGGGGCCCGGCTGACTGGGCCCTGAGGGCTCTGGCAGCAGCCCTGGGCTGGCCCATGTGAGTCCCCAGCCCCCTTCACCTCTGCAGGTCGGACGCCACCCCGAAGAAGTGAGCCCTTCCCTGCACCCCCAGAAGATGGTGAGTCAGGGGGCAGAGCCTGGCCTCCCAGGCTCCCCAGTCTTCCTCTTATAGGCTGCCCCCCCCCCCCCACAGGACAGTTCCCAGCCTCTCTCACCCTGGGTCTTTTCCCACCATTCGCCAAAAAAGCACCTACTGTGTGCCAGGCGCGGGGCTCGGCCCTGCTAACTGAGCATGAAAAAGCAGGCAGCTGCCCACACCCAGTGAGGAAGGCGGATGATAGGCAGCCACGTGGGAGGAGGAGCCCGGGTGGCGAGAGGCACTGGGGCCTGTGTACATGGGGGCTGTGAGGCTCTGCGGAGGCGGTGCATTACGCAGGCCTGGGGGCCAGGTGAGGATACGGGGAGGGAATAGCCTCAGGTGAGAGGAGGCTGAGAGGAGGGCAGGGGTTTGGGGGGCCAGGTCCCCAGGCCCTGGGGCTTGGGTTTTGCTGCTGGAGGATTTTTGCTGCTGGTTTTTGCTGTTTGATTTTGCTGCTGGAGAATTTAAGAAGGGAGAAAAATCTGATCTGCTTTATGATTGGAGAAGGTGGGATGGGGCACCCTCATCTTCCAGCCCAGCCTCCGCCTCCCCACCCCTCCCCACCACCAGCTTTCTCCTCAAGGGGCCATCTTCCTGTGCCCCTAGAGCTGGGTTCCTGAAGCACCTCTCTCTCCCACACTCCTATTCACCATCCACTCAGCACCAACCTCCCCTGAAAAACACACTCCATTCCTAGTAAGGTGTTGGGGCCACCACTCCCTGGGTCCCATCCACATGTGGTGCTCAGTTCCTGCTTTCTGCCAGACTTGTGATTGAGTAGGTGGAAAGGGAGGGGACAGGCCCCACCCCCTCCGCCAGGCCTCCCCTGTAAGAAGCGAGGCGCCACCCAGAGTCCCAGCCCGAGCCCTGCCTTCCCGCCTGTCCCATCTCCTGACCTGACCTGACCCGGGGATCTTTCCCTTCTATCTCCAGACATGGCCACAGCCAAGGAGGCAGCAAAGCCCAGCCCAGCCACAGACGCACAGTTCTCGGTGCCAAACGTATGTCCAGGCGGAGCAGGCACGGTAGGAGGCTTGGAGAGGGCCTGGTGTCCTGAATCAGGGCTGGGGTGACCCTTGCCAGAGAGAGGGGCGGAGGGGGAAGCCTTGGGCTGGCTGCCTGCTAACTCCAGACCCTTCCAGCTTGAGGTCCTGTCCCGGCCCCCGGTCATCACTTCCACCCCTGCACCCAAGGCCGAGCCTGCCATCTTTCCTGCCACCCGCAATGAGCCCATCGGACTGAAGGCCTCCAACTTCCTGCCCGTGAGTGGGGGGCCCAGGCTGAGAGCGGGTGGAGGCCCAAGGGGCAAGGGCAGAACTTGGCTGCCAGCATCTGGGCACCCGTTCCACGCAGGCCGTGAAGATACCCCAGCAGGCAGAGCTGGTCGACGAGGATGCCATGTCCCAGATCCGCAAAGGCCATGACACCATGTGCGTCGTGCTCACCAGCCGCCACAAGAACCTGGACACTGTGCGGGGCGTGTGGACCACAGGCGATATCAAGGCAAGTGCCACCTCTGCCTGGGTTTAGAGCTGAGCTGAGAATAGAGCTTCCTGGGGTGGGGTTGAAGGGGTGGTAGGCAGCTCCAATCACCACACCTTGCAGTTTTATGTACACCCCCCAGTAAAGCCCGTATCACAGACCCAGGCAGGGCCACTGTGTCCCCGGTCCCCACTGACGGGTGCTCTGTTTGCACAGACGTCGGTGGACTCGGCCGTGGCCATCAATGACCTGTCTGTGGTCGTAGACCTCCTTAACATTGTCAACCAGAAGGCGTGAGTGGCCATGACAGGGGATGGGAGGTGGGGGGGCGTGGGCAGGGCCAGGTGCTGAGGGCACGTATCCCTGGCCCTCTCCCCAGCTCCCTGTGGAAGCTGGATCTGTGCACCACGGTTCTGCCGCAGATCGAGAAACTTCTGCAGAGCAAGTATGAGAGGTACTCATGGGGAAGCCACACCTGCCTCACAGCGGGGCGGGGTGGGGGTGGACCACGGGAAAGACCCCCAGGGCTGGTGCACTTGTGGGGCGGCTGCACCACACTGCTGTCCCCTCCAAAGTTGGAAGGCCAGAGTGACCACAAGTCCATGCTGCCTCTGGCCCCGTCTCTGCCCTGCTTTGTCTCCATGAGCCGTGCGCTCTGTTTAGTGATTCTATCCATCCCTCTGCCCTTGCAGCTATGTCCAGACAGGCTGCACCTCCCTGAAGCTGATCCTGCAGCGGTTTCTGCCCCTCATCACAGACATCCTGGCGGCCCCACCTTCAGTGGGTGTGGACATCAGCCGGGAGGAGAGGTGAGGAACCTGGGCTGTGGGGGGGGGTGTGTGGTGTGTTTGTCTGTGTTTGTATGTGTCTGTGTGTGTGTGCGCGTGCCATGTCAGGCAAGAGCACACAGGCCTGCTTGTTGATGGCCCTGGTGAAACAGCCAATAGAGGTGGTCACTGTGCCTGGGACAGTGGCGCAGGGCATGGGGTGGAGTTACTACAGCCTGGGTTCCTCCATCACCTGGCTCTGGCCTGGGCCCTGCTCTTTGGGTCTCAGCCTTCCCCTGAGAGGAGGGCCGGTGTGGTTAGTACAGGAAAGGCCCTGCGGTTGGGCGGGGGTCATGGGACCGTGCCGGCTGGCCACCTCCAGCGCTGACCCTCTGCCCACAGGCTGCACAAGTGCCGGCTCTGCTACAAGCAGCTCAAGAGCATCAGCAGCCTGGTCAAGAGCAAGTCGGGCTTGAGCGGCCGCCACGGCAGTGCCTTCCGCGAGCTGCACCTGCTCATGGCCAGCTTGGACTGAGGAGCCCAGAGAGTGGGGGCACCTTCAGGGCTGGCCTCGGCCCCCACGCCTGTTCCCTGTGCGCCCACCAGCCCATGAGCCTCTGCCCGGCCCCCGCTGCTGCCCTGGGGCCATCCTGGAGGCGGCAGCGCTGGCCCACTGGCCACTCCTCAGCCCTGAACTCTGACAACTTCTCTGCAGCAACAGCTGCCAGCTTTGCCCAACTCCTGCTTCCTGGGGCGGTGAACTGAACCCTGGGGCTGCTGCTGTAATTTATAAGGTGAATTTTATTAAATTTGTAACTATTCCTTGCTTTCCTTGCTGGGAGGTGCATCCTCTGGCGGCCACAAGGCTCTCCTGGGTCCCTGATGGCCTCTTCAGAGAGGAGACCACTTCTTCTCCAAGACCCAGAGGTGGTGCTCCACGCTGGGTGGCCAGCAGGGGGCAGCAGAGTGATGGGCCGGCCAGAAGGGATAAGTTCAGACTTATTCTGGGGGAAGGCGGGTCCAGCAACTCCCCCTTTCATGGCTAGAAGAAACAGGTGGGGGTGGGCTTAGGCTCTCCAGCCCAGCCCCTCTGTCTCAGCCACACTCCCACCTGTCCGGTGGATGCCTCTGAGGCCAGTTGGCAGCTGTACCCTACAGGGGGCCGGGACCCCAGCCTTGCAGTGGGGCCACTTACTGCGGTGGCTGATCCAGAGCTCACCCCCCTCCCCCCACCCCCGGAGGCCTCCAGGGATGGGATCGGAAAGGCAGCTACCCCATGCTCTGAACAGCTGCTCCTCCCTGCAGGAAGCCCCAGTGCTGGCTGGCCAGAACCGCTCCCCTGACCCAGAGGTCACCCCGCTTCTCCTCCTGAGGCAGCTTCAGCCCATTTGGTGGGAGGACCCCACAGAGCCCTGCATATGTTTCCCCAAGGCTGGGACCAGGTGCAGGCCAGCACCACTTCCATGGTGGGGAGCCTGGTGGGCATGGCACCCATGGTTGGGGCGCTTTGGGCAGAGGGAGGAAGGGGGTGGCACTCACCTATGGTCATTCACGTAAGGGGGCGAGGCCAGGGCAGAGGGCAGGAGTGGAGTAGGGACCACTGTGCCTAGGTTTTTGGCAAGGCTTTGGAGAGCTTGAGTTTCCCATTTATTAGGTGAAGGTGCCAGTACTTGCATGGGTCAGTCATGGTAAGGATGAGGGTAGGAGGTCACTTGATCCTGACTTAGTGGGTGACAAGCTGGCACTGGGGAACCACCCACAACATGCCAACACCCTGCTCCCTGCGTCTGATCAGGGGCTCACAAGACCAACTCTTCCAGACAGTCCTTGTGTAAAAAGGTTATTTTAATAAGTAAAAATGGCTAAGCTTCCAAAAGTTCTTAAATAGGATTTCAGAGGGAGGAAAATGTCAAGAGGCTAGTGAGCAGGGAGACAGCCTGGTGCCAGGCAGAAGAGGCGAGCAGCAAGATCCCCACTCACTGGCCTCTTGCCGGCCATAAATAAAGCCCGACCCGCGGCAGGAGCAGGCCTCCTGTGTACACCTAGGAACACTATATACACGCCTGGTGAGATGCTCTACTCCCAGAGAAGAGCAGGACAGGGCTGCCCACCAACTGCCCAGCTCCCACAGTTCCTGTGCCTTCTGGAGGGGCCCTGCGGGCTGGGGAGGGTTGGGCCAGCCCGGGCGAGGGCCCACCCTCCCACACAACACACTTGCCCTCCCCACAAGGGCCCACACTGATGGCCTGGGCCCGCCCTTCCAGCCTGTGCCACTTGCACCCAGAGCCACAGCCATGAGACAGGGCTTCCTTCTGAACATGTTTCTCTTCTCAGGGGAGATGGGGTCAAAGAGGCGCCTTCACTCTGGCCTCTGCTTCGCGGGCTCCAGATGCTGCAGTGGGGGCAGGCCAGCCATGCGTGGAGACCCAGTCGCTGGTCCCTGGTCCGGCAGGGTGGGCATGTCCATCACACGGGCAACGGCCTGGACTTCCCTATGGGAGGGGGTAGGTTTTGTCAGCACCAGGACAGTCAGCCTCTGTCCCAGAGCAGGAGGCACCCGGGCAGAAGCACACAGATAGCAGGCAGCGAGCCCCAGACCCAGCCAACTTCCCGGCACAGCCCTGCAACCCGAGGCGGCCAGGCAGGCGGGTGGGCGGGCAGCCCTGGGCTGCTGGCCCCCACACTCACCTGGAGACTCTGCAGCCCCAGCCGTCAGGCTGAAATCAAAGCAACAGGTGTCTCACTGGTAGGCTTGGCCTTGGGCTGGGACCCACCCCCCAGGACCCTGCTGCCCACAGCCCCTTTAGACTCAAACACTTGCCAGGCCCTTCTGTGAGTGGGCCAAGCTGGGGGCTGGAGCCCCGGATTCTAATTACCCATCCATGGCCTACTTGGGAGGGCATGTCTTTCATGAACCCAGCCTCAGAGAACTGCGTCCTGGGCCTCACATCAGTGGCCCAGCTAGGAGTCAGGAGGGCTGGCCGCCTCCTGACACTCCATCTCGAAGGGACCTTCAGTTTCCCACCAGTAAAATGGGCAGCACTGTCTGCCCACGGCCAAGGAAGGATGTGAAACTGAAACTGGTCTGGAGAAGTTCCATAAATTTAAAGCCCACTCCGATAAGAGCAGCCCATGGCTGTGATGAGCCGATGGGGGAGGCTTCCCACCCTGGCTCCCTCCCTGAAGACTCACCTGAGGGCTGCAGCTTCCTCCTGATGGAGCCTGGGCGGCTAGTGGTCCCAGAGCCAGGGGCCGAATGGGCTCGCGCTGAGGGCTGTGGCATCTGGCAAGCTGGCTCCCACTGTGGGCAGAGAAGGGCAGGTGGGCGGGGTCTGCTGCCCTGGGTCTGCCCCCGCCCACGTTTTCCCTCCCCAGCCACCTGAAACTGTTTCACCTGCAAGATGGATGTCATGATGATACAATAACCATGGGAAGAAGGTGGGAATTAATAAAGAAGTAAACTAGTTACTACTGAGCATCTGTGTGCCAGCCTGCACCTCCCTGCCCCACCTCCAACCAGCTGATGACCCCTAGGTGCCTCTGAGGTCAACAAAAACACCTGGACTGAAGACTACTGGGTTTGGGTTCAAGTTCTGGTTCCAACCTCTCTGGGATCTTCCTCTCTTCCCCACTCCAGGCTGTTCTTCCTGCCACACCCTCCCTCCTGCCCATGACCGGAATCTTTGATTCAGCGCCAGCCGGAGGCAAGCCGTGGGGGTCCCAGTACCTCTAGGTGCTCCTGGCTGGACCATGACCCGAGTTCTGTCCTGCGGGACCCAGGGCCCAGCTCCACAGAGCGCACCCTCTCAGCAAACTTGAGGGAGTAGAGCGTCTCGCTGGTGTTCTTCTCCACAGGGGACACCTAGGGGACACACAAGAGCTCACTCTCCACCTGGCTGGCCGGCTGTCCTCACAGAACTGGAAGGGGCATCAGAGGGAGCTCACAACCAGGGGATTCTAGAAGGCTCCCTGGAGAAGAGGAGAGGGAAGGGAGCTGGGATTGGGGGGGGTGGGGGGGGCGTGGTGGGCAACTTCACCAAGGTGCCTGAAGTGGAGAAAGCTGCAAGCAAAGCGTGACTGTGGCCAGGTTTGTTGGGTAGGCTATGGGGTGGGGGTGGGGGGGCACATGTCACTGACTCCAAAGCTGCTGAAGACAAGAGGCTTTTCTCTGCACAGCCTGTGGGGTATCCCAGCTGCAGGGGAAGGAGGTGGGTGGGAACCCCTGTTCTTGGAACTGGCCAAGTCCGTACACGCTGATGGCCACCCTGACAGGCCCACCTGAGACCCTCACCTGCACCACCATGAGGGTCTTGCTGTCCCCGCTGAGCGAGTCCTGCAGCAGGTAGGTGAGCTTGGAGTTGCGGAAGGGCACGTGGCCCTGACGGGAGCGCAGGGCAGCGATGACATCGCCCAGGGCCGACAGCGACTTGTTGATGTGCTGTGCCTCCCGCAGGCGGCTGCCCTCCGCCCCCGACTTGCCAACGCGCTCCGAGCCGGCCAGGTCCACCAGGTTCAGCTTCCCTGCGGGAAGGGCGCGGGCAGGTCAGGGCCGCCCCAGGAGAGGCAGGGGTGGGGTTCTCGGGCTGGGCGCTGGGGGCCCTAGCTCACCCGTGGTGCGGAGGCCGGTGCTGCAGTCCACGCCGCGCACCGTCACGATGAGCAGGGCGTGCGAGCGCGAGCTGTGCTCGTTCAGGTTCGTAAACTCCGTGGTGCGGTTGGTGTGGCCGAACTCGAACACCTGGCGGCGGGAAGGCCGACGCACCAGCTTTGGAGTGGGGTCTTCGGAATCCCCAGTCCTGGAGCACCCCATGAGGGGGCGTCACCCTCTACCTCCTCCGGGGGAGGAAGCAGGTTCCCAGAGGCCTGCAAACCCGGCAAAGCCGGACCCCGAGCCCCATCCCTCCCTGCGGAGCCGCCCCGCTGTGGGCGGAGCCGCCCCGCTGTGGGCGGAGCCGCCCCGCTGTGGGCGGAGCCGCCCCGCTGTGGGCGGAGCCGCCCCGCTGTGGGCGGAGCCGCCCCGCTGTGGGCGGAGCCGCCCCGCTGTGGGCGGAGCCGCCCCGCTGTGGGCGGAGCCGCCCCGCTGTGGGCGGAGCCGCCCCGCTGTGGGCGGAGCCGCCCCGCGTTGGCCCGCCCAGCTCCTCACCTTGTTGATGTCCTCCACACTCTGCACCTGGAACTCGGTCAGCCCCGGCACGTATAGCTGCCCGCTGCCGTCTGGGCACAGCCGGATTTCCAGTTTCTCCTGGGGCTCCTGTCCCAGCAGGTCCCTGAGGGCAGGAAGGATAGTCACGCCCTCCTCCCAGTCTGCATTCTGCTTACAGTTGCACCCGCCCCCAGCCTGCAATGTTCCCCCACCACACTTCAGGATGCCTTCCTGGACACCAAGGGGCTCAGACCCTCTCCCTTCCCAGCCCCAGCTCCTCTTGGGCCCTCAGTTTGCTAAAGGGCAGAGGCAGGAATGTTCCCCAAAAGTCCTGGGGTGGTGTTAACTCCAGCCCCCATGCTGCACTGAACCCCTGGAGGCAGGGTTCCCCAAGACCCCACTCTCACTTTTCACCACCCAGTGCAGCCTGCAGGCAGGGTAAGGGCACTCTGAGAGGGAAAGGAGGGCCTTGGTCTGGGTGTTCTAGCTGGGCTCAGTGGGCCCTCCTCCCTCCTGCCTGCTAGTGCAGGGGAGGGGCCTGGACACAGTGAATCCTCTGGCCCTAGTCACGACATTCAACTCCCACCTGAGGCCTCCATCTGAGGGCCCTTCACCTGAGGGCCACTCACCTGAGGACCTCATTGTAGATTTCCGCGGCACTGACAGTGATGGTGTACTCCCAGTCGGACGCTTTCTCCTGCACCTCAGAGAAGAGCAGCCGCAGGGCCCGCTGGTTGATGCCTGGGTTCTCAGGGGTCCCCTGGGGGTAAAATCAAGGCCCCAGTGAGCCAAGCCTCTCTCCTCTCCCCACAAAGGCTGATCTGTGCAGATGCTCTCCACCTGCTCTGGCTACCCCTCCCAGGCCGGCCTCTCCAACTTAAGCTCCCACATGCCAGCCTGCCCCCAAAACACCCTCCACCAGCTACAAGCCACTCCACCTCCTTGGGCCTCAATTTTCTCACCTTTAAAACAGCCCTGCCAGGATTGGGCCTGAGACTTAAAGCAGAGCACCAGGTGGAACTTGGCCCGGGGCATGCACACAGGGGCTGTTGATGGATACCTGGCCATGTTGGGCCCCTGGGAGGAGCCACTGGCAATGTGTGACTTCCCTGCTGCTGCCCAGAGGCCCCACTCTGGGGGCTCAATGTCAGGTGGGCTGTGGTGAGCCAGGTTCTGCAGGAGAGCTGGCGAGTGAACTGGGGCCGGATGGGCTGGCTAACCTATCTAGAAACAAATCTGGAGTCCTCACCTGGGCCTCCCTTTGGATGGCACCTTCCACCTCCACTTCCGCTTCTGCCACTGGGGCGTCTGTATCCTCCACACACCCTCCAGCCCCGTGGCCTTTGCCCTGCTGTCCCCTCTGCCCCACACTCCTCTCTGTGACTGGCTCCAGTGTCTGTACCAATGTCACCTCCTCAGGGAAGCTTCCTTTCCCTCCAAACGCCGGATCCCTCCCTCACTGTTGATTCCTCGTTCCTGGCTGAATTTTCCTCCCTAGCACCTGACCGAAGGACACATGGTGACTTGCCGTGAGCACTGCCATCTCCCCACGGGTGGGCCAGCTCCGCGGGGCAGGCACTCTGGTCATGGCTGAGCCCCAGGCAGGGTGCCTGACGCACGTGGAGCCTCAACTGGTTGAGTTGGAGGATGGGTGCCCCTGGTATCACCTCAACTCTGGGCACCCCAGCCAGAGCTGGGAGCCTAGATGGTGTTGCACACACTCCCCCCAACCACCCCCTTCCCCTTCCCATCTTCCTTTGGCCTGCCTCTCAGTAAACAGTCTAATCAATCCCTTCTTGAGGGAAAAGAAGGTCTAGATTGGGGAAGAAAGGCCCACCATGGGAGCCTTCCCAAAGGGTGTCTAACAGCCTAGGCCAGCAGGGCCCTCTCACGACCCTTGTTGGGACACCAAGTCACCTGTCCTCCTCCCCTACCTGGAGAATCCCGCAGCAACCCTCAAGAGCCAGGGAAATGCTAACAAACCAAAGACACGCCCTGGGACCAGCTTTCCATTTTTGTCTACAGTCAAGATTCTTCCTCCTCTCAACACCCCTATTCCAGGCCACTGCCCATGGAGGCGTGGGGCATGGGGTGGGGGGAGGGTGGCACAGGCAGGGAGATGAGGCCTGAGAGCTGCAGGTAAGAGCTGGGCACCCCATGACAGCCTCCACTGGCCAGTCTCTCCCGCTGCCCAAGGATCTCCTTGAGGGCCGAGATCCCCCCTCATTCATCCCAAACCCCCAGGGCCCAGCATAAGCAGCCACACAACAGGAGCCCAATACATGTGTGTGGTTGAAATGAGGGCAATCCTGAGATACGTCACAGCAATCTGCCCTGGACTCTTAGCCCAGGCCGAGACCCCTCTGGGGCCAGAGGCTGTTATCAGCACACCTTCCCCTCCACGTACCTACTGGGACCACACAGGTGTGCTTGGGCAGGGCACCCCCTCTTCAGGCCTGGTGCCTTAGGGTTAATGCAAATAATTATGGGCTCGGCTCTAAGGCTGTGAAGACCAAGTGAGGCAAAACATTCTTCACATAGAACCTTGAGACCAATGAGGGGCACCCCCATCAATGGCAGCAAGGGGGCAGTCTTCACTCTGAACCCCTGCTCCATCCAGTGGGTACCCACCTCCATTGTGTATGTCTTGCCAGCACCCGTCTGGCCGTAGGCGAAGATGCAGACGTTGAAGCCATCAATGCAGGAGGTGATGAGGGCCTGCACCTCCTGGAACACCTGCAGAGAAGACGCAGGCTGGAGGATGTGGAGCTGCCAAGGCTGCTGGCCGCCCCCCACCCCAGCCACCTCCTCCTGACCGCTCCCCTCCTTCAGCAACAACATGGCACATGTTATCATGGGCAACCAGCTCACTGCGGAGGAATTTGTGACTAATGAGTCATTTCCACGAGGCGTCAGTGGGCAACCTCATTGCCGAAAGACTGAAAGGAAGTCAGGGTAGTAATTACTGCCCACTGGCACCTGAGGAAGGGGCAGCCTGGGCCAGGAGCTCAGGAGCCCTCCCCCAGCTTTTCCCTCTCTCAAGGCAGAGGCAGCATGTGCCTGGCACCTCCACTGGCTTGCCTGCCAGCCATTGACAAAGGACGGGGGCAAAGACAAAAGCCTAGCCTGGGCACAAGCAAAACAGGCCTCTCAGGTTAGCCCTGGCAGAGATGAGGGAAGAGCAGATGCTGAAAACACCTGGCTCACACAGGCTGCAGGCTCCTCCCTGAGGTCTGCGCGAGCAGCACGGGAGTCCCTAGAAAGGCCCGTGGAGCCCATAAAGGTCGTGCTCCTAGCTGGAGAGGCCTGCCCCCAAACAAGCCAGGGTCCAGTGGGTGGGCGGAGCCATGTGCGTGGGCGGGGCTGAGTGGGTGTGGTTGATTATGGGAGGGGACCGTGTGGGTGGGAGGGGCTATGAGGGTGGGTGTGGCTATAAGGATAGGAGGGATCACCTGAGTAGGGTGGATCCAAGAGTGGGTGTGGCTGTGATGGGCGGAGCCATGGGGGGTTTGCCTTAGCTTATGCATGGATCTGCCCTTCCGAAGTCCTTTTTGCCTTCCCACCCTCCTCTCTCCTCCAGAGGTAAAGAGAGGGACCAAGTAGCCCTAGGCTTCTCCATCCTGTCTCCCCTCCCTTATATTTATTTTTTTCCAGCCCTCACCCATCTCTCCCCCTTCATGTGAGGTGAGTGTGTCTCTCTGTCCCTCTCCCGGCAGGGGCCGCACTCACGTCCTGCTGTGAGGCCTGTGAGGAGAAGACCTTGTCCAGCTCGAAGGAGACAGGCTTTCCTTTATGCAGCAAGTGAATGATGGAGTCGTCGTCGGGATCAAAGGTCACAGCATTGGTCGCCTCCGGTCCTTCCCCGTCCTCTTTGGTGACTGGCCGGACACGGGCAATCACCCGGATGTTTCCTAGATTGGATGGGGCAGAGAGACGGGTACAGGGCAGGTCAAGACCAGATTACCTCCACACTGGTGTCCGGAGCAGGCCAGTGGCTCAAGAGGTCCCTACCTTCTTAGTAAGGCCCCCAAGGGCAAGGTGGCCCACAAAGCTGTTCTTAGTCATTCACACTATACTATGAATTCCTGTATCAATAACTTTTTTGCTAAGCAAACCACCTGAGGGTGGCAGCCTCACCTTGGGG
Organism: Muntiacus reevesi; assembly: GCF_963930625.1. Classification (NCBI taxonomy): domain Eukaryota; kingdom Metazoa; phylum Chordata; class Mammalia; order Artiodactyla; family Cervidae; genus Muntiacus; species Muntiacus reevesi. Next base: position 238,666,191 of record NC_089250.1, read on the forward strand.
ACATAGAGGAAAGATCAGATTTCAGAGTTCAGACTTTGCACCTTGCACCCAGTTTGGGTGGGATACCAAAATGGGCAACTCGTTACACATCTGGACTTCAGTTTCCTCCCACACACAATGAGGGGCTTGGGTCCCACTAAGCCAAGGAGCTTGTTCTCTCATTCTAGAAGGACACTGTGAATGCCAGGACAGAGTCTGGGAATCAGAGGGGCTGACGGGACCAGGCAGAAGATGGGCATGGGCAACAGGGCAGTCCCAGGGTTGACTGGGCACAGATTCGATCGTGCCATCCCCCTTGCTTCAGGCCCTTAGAGGGTATCCCAGAGGCTTGAATGAAGAGAATGAAGAGAAAACTCGCCATCACATGTAGCATGGCCCCACCTCCCTTCACCTGTCCACTCCAGCTCACAGTCCAGGTCTCAGCCCTGGTTCCACCTCCTTCAAGAAGCCCCCTCGACACCCTCAACTGTCAGATAGTTAGGAGCTCTGAGAACCCCTCCCCAGCCCAGGTAAAGGGGCACTGATGGGGTTCTCAGGGTGATTAATGATCACCGTCTACTCCCCCCCACTGCCACTGAAGGAAGCACCATGAGGGCAAGGACGGGTTCTGTGGGGTCCACAGACATATCCTCAGTGTCTGGAACAGCATGTGGCACAGAGCAGGTGCTCTCTGGACCACTGGGCAGTGAACAGGTGGTCTCTCAAGCTTGACCAAGCCCTACATCAGAATAAATGATATTCTAGCCACCCACCACCCAGTACTTCAATGCCCTGCTCCTCCAATACCTGGTAGGCTGCCATGGGCACTAGGAAAGGCTTCAGAGTTGGACAGATCCAAGGTGGACCGTTCATTTACGCACCATGCAGTTTTGAGCAAATTTCCTGTGACATTTCTGTGCCTCCATACCCTTATTTACAAAGAGGGGATCACAACAGTGCCTCAAAATGACAGGGCACAGCTCCAAGGACTGGAACTGGGGCCAAAGGGAAGGGGAGGAGCACCCCCGAGGCAGGTCAGGGCCCCGTCTGCTGGGCACCCCCCAACCCACCCGGCAGTCACCTTTCAGCCGCACGAGCTCGTTGTGGCACTTTTTACGCAGCTGCAGCTCCCGGCGGTACTTGCGCAGCAGCTCCTGGTTGTTGCTGTTTACCTCCTCGATGGCCTGGCCGATCTGGTGGGGGAAGGGCAGCGCCATCAGGGGGCCAGTTCCACCCACTTCACATGTCTGGCTGCTGCCCCGCCACTGACAGCCTGCTCATCGCTGCCTGCCCTGGACTGGGCACCTGAGCTGAGCTGTCACACGTCAGATTTTCCCAATAACCCTCTGGGTAGGTACTGTGACCAGACCCATTTTACAGAGCAAGAAACTGAGCCCCAGAGAGGCTAAACCAATCTCAATGTTGCCCTGCTGATGAGCAAAGAGCTGGGACTCAGCCCCTCACTCCACAGCACCAGACCTTGACTACAGGATCCAGTTGGACCTAAATCTCAGCTCTACTCTGAGGAGCTGGGAGACCAGAAGCAACTGGCTTGATATCTTTGAGCCTCAATTTCCTCACATGTAAAATAGGATTTCATAGGAGCTGGTGATACAGATTTCAAGTTCCATTCATAGGGAAAAGAAACAAGATGCAGTCCACACTCATACCTGTTCTCCTTTGTTGGGAGAAAGGGAAGTACGTGTACATGCACATACATGTCAATAGTTTTCAACATGCTCAGGACACCCTTTAGGGGACATGCTGGGAGAGCTTTCTTTTGGGGAGCGGGCTGGGTGGCAGAGAGAGGTCTTTCCTTTTCATCCGACGCCCATCTGTGAAGTGTGTACTTTCAACATGTCCATGTATTATTGACATGATTTTTTTTATTAAAGGAGAAGAACTATTTTCAATTTCCCAAATATATGTCTATCCTGCAGAGCTGTCACTCAGACTCAAGGAGCCGATGGCTATAAAAGGCTTGGCATGTAGGAGGCACTTTACAGACGTTGGTTATTCTCATACTGTGCAAGTACAGCTTGAAAAAATTAAACCTAACAGATGTAAAGATACGTATAGCATATTTGAGATATAAAGATATGCGTAGCCCATATGGGATATAAAGATATATGTGACGTGTTTGCTTTACAGACTCATAACAAGACAAATATCCAAATACCTACCCATGACCAAACTGTTTTTCCAATGGTCTGAGGACAGCCGTGTGTGTGGTAGGGAAGGGAGCTGCCGTCTAGGGGTTTGTCTGAGTTTGGGAAGGGCGTGGTGGGGGATGCTGTGTCCACCCAGGGGCTCCAGAGCCTCTCCCAGCCCCGCCACCCAGGGCCTGCACTCACCTCGGCCTTGACGCTCTTGAGGGCCTCCTGCAGCAGCAGCGGGAAGCCGCGCACCTGACGCTTGAGCCCATTGTAATCGTTGGTCAGGGTCCGCAGCGCTGGCTGCAGCGTCAGCAGGTTGGTCCGGACGCCTGTGGGGACACGAAGGGGTGAGAGGCAGACGGGGTGAAGGGCCATGGTGTGGGGAGCAGGCTAGGGCTCAGCCGGCCGGCTCACCTGCCAGGTTCTCGTGTACCGCCTTCATCTCCACCTGGGCTCTGGCGAAGGCCTCCTCGATGGCCCGGTTCTTGTCCTCCTCCAGGGACTGCATCTCTTCCAGCATCTGCCCATGGGCCCTCTCCAGCTCCGACTCGTACATGGCGATCTGAAGGCGGGGTCAGGAGCTCAGTGCAACGCCCCATGGTAAGGCGAGATGCCCCCTCCCACACACACACATGCACAAGGGAGGGATAGGGTGGCCATCTCTCTCCCCGAGAGGGCTGCCAGCTCCGTGCAGCTACTTCCCAGCATCAGCCCAGTACCATCCAGGGTCCCATAGGCCCTGGGAAGCAGGGGAGAGGATCTCTTGTCAGTTATGATACAGACCAGGGTACCCTTCCCAGAGCGTGTGTGACGGGCCCTGAGTCAATCTTGTGATGAGGTCAAGCCCCACTGAGAGCTGGGTTCTGCGATCAGACCATTTTACAGATGAGCAGAAACTTGCCCTTGGTCACGACGGCCAGCAGGGAGAGGGGGACTGGAACACGGGTCTGTGGGACCCCAAGTGCTCTGCCTCTGCCTGTGCCACAGGGCGACCCCAGCGTGCACACGCCGCCCCGACAGCCACACGCTGACCAGCGCACCTGCGCCCGGAGCTGTGCCGTCAGCTGGTGTGAACTCTGCAGCTGCTGCTCCATCTCCTTCAGCACCTGCCTCTGCATGGCCACCTGCTCTTGCAGGTGCTGGTTCCGGGCCTGCGACTCGCTGAGGGCCTGCTTGGTCTTGGACGACTCCACCTCCACGGTCTTGATGACATACTGCAAGGGAGGGGCGGAGGGGTGGGCAACACAGAGGCGTGTGGGTGCCTTGCCCTCACCCTGGGACCCTGAGGGGACCCCTCAGGAGCATCCCACTCACAGCCCACAGAAAAGAACTAGAGGAGCCCTGAGGTCTTGACTTTCCAGAATGCTGCAGGGGCCTCCTGGAATCTTCTCATTTTCACGAGCCCCAGAGGAGCCTGGTTGTGGCCCAAGGCTGGGCACAGAACAGACAAGGAGGGCAAAGATGAGGGCGGAATGTAGTGAAGCATCGCAACCATGCCTGACTCACAGGAGGCACCCCAAGCCTCGGTTGCTGGACGCCTACATGGCCTGACCCTGGACAGCAGGTGGGGGAAGGGGCCAGGCTGAGTACAGACCTGGAAGGATTCCTTCAACCCCTTGCACCTACTTATTCACCAAGACAAGCCTTTTCTACATCCGGCCTGTCCTGGGCTCCAGGGACCAGTGCCAAGGCACAGTCCAGGTGCATACAGCAGGCAGCCACCTGGCCCCGGCTCACCTTGATGGGCGGTGACTGGGCGCGCAGGCTGGCGATGGTCTCGTGGCTGTCTCGAAGGCGCCGGCTAAGCCTCTCCTCCTCCTGCGCCTTCTCGGCCAGGCAGTCCTTGAGCCGCAGCTCCACCTCGGCCAGCCGGTCGGTCTTCTGCTGCACCTCCAGGTTCAGCTCTGACAGCAGGCCTTTGTTCTCCGCCACCTCCAGCTGCAGCTGGGACAGCCTTTCGCGGAGCTGGGCGCTCTCCTGCAGACGGACAGCCACAGAGGCACGGGAGGTGGGGACGGGTCAGGTGTGAGACCAGCGGGCAAGAGTCAGCGTGAGGAGCTGGGGTGACTGCTGGGAATCGAGCCCCTGGCTCCCCCGACCATGGGACCACGCTGGTCCTGGGCCCACCTGGCTGTGCTCGCAGCCCGTACAGGGGGCTGCCGGCTTGGCCCTCAGCTCCTGCAGCTCCGCCTCGCAGCGCCGCATCTCCTGCCTCAGTCGCTCATTCTCCACCATCAGCAGGTCCCGGTGCTTCTCCAAGTCGGTGCCTCCCTGCAGAGAGTCGAAGGGGGGCATGTGGTCAGGGCAGGTGGGGGGAAGGACGGGGCAGTGGGGAGGCAGAGACAGTACAGGGTGGGGTGGGCAGAGGGCCAAGATGGGGAGGAAGAGAGAAGGAGAAAAGAGAAAGAAAGGCCGGTGATGGACGGAGAGAAGAGAGAAGGGGCTCCAGAGAAGATAAAGACAAAGATGAGGTCAGAGGAGAGGAGAGATGGAGGAGGGTGGTGAGATAGGAACGGCTCCCGGCCGCACCCCAGCCCTCTCATTCTATTTTCCTGAGTGTGAAAGTAACAAGGAAAGTCGTATTTATATACACAGAGATCACACTCCTGCTTTACATCAGCAAACAAGAATTCACCTCCCTCCCGTTATGGGTCACGCAAGCTCATGGTGGTAAGTACCCAGGAAGCTTCTCCCCACCCCTCAGCCCTGTGAGGATGGCATTAGGGTCTCACCAGCTCAGATCGAAGGCGACTCACTTCCTGGGCCTGGCTTATGAGTTTCTCCTTCAGGTGTTCCACCTGCCAGCAGAGAGCGGGGTGGTGAGCCTGGTTCCTCACTCCCAGGCCTCTCACCCGACCCCATGGCCCCAGCCCTCCCTGTGTTCATACATCAGGCCACACCTGAACTCCAGGTGCGATGCACCTGACCTGTTCCTGACAGCTCTCAGCACCTTCTCCCGTCACAGGACCGGCCAGCCTGGGCTCTCAGGAGAGTCCAGGGAGCGAACACGGAGAGAGGACCCCTGGGCCCACTCCAGGGGCAGCGCGATGGGGGACTCAGGGGCTGACCCTCAGGACAACTGCCTTGCCAAGACCCCTGCCCAGGCCTGTACCTACTGTAACTCTCTATCCTTTTTTCTTAATAGGCCTCCAAATTGTATAAACTCCAGGCACTACAAAACGTGGATTGGTCCTTGACTGGCCCCGAGAATTTTCCACCCTGAGTGGTTCCTGGGGAGTCTGTCTGTGGAGACACCAGCTGGCCAGTGACCAGCACACCTATCGTATCTGTGATCATCCCGGCTTCCGGTCTGCCTTGCAGGAGATCCATGGGGTGTGCACCCCATCAGGAGGCGAGGGTGATCTGGCTCAGCCAGAGCCCAAGGAGGAGAAACCAACCCCCAGAGAGCAGGATCCCAGGGGGCTGCCTGCTCTCCACGTAGCCCTAGACCCAGGTTTCACATCAGCCCGCCCGCAGGAACTCTCCCCTCAGAAATAACCCAAAATGCAGATGAAGACTTTGGCACCAGCATTCATCAGGGCATGTTTAGGGATTTCCCTGCAGAACATTCTGTGATGACCACAGGGAACCTTGGGAAAGGTACCGTGAGAGAGTCAGGCTCCCTCCGCGGAGATAAGGAGGTGCGGTTTACACAAGCAGGCCACGAAGCCTTGGGCTGGCTATTACTAAACACCAGGAGACAAAGCCTACTGCCTATAGAGTCCACCAGCCAGGTAAGGCAGGTGGAGGCAGTGCAGGACTAGATGCCCAAGATCCACCTGAAGAAGGTGGGGGGTGGGTGGGGATACAGGCCCAGCGTTGCCAAACTTCTGACCTTTCAAGCGAGCCAGACATTGAGATTTTCAGGTTGTGCATATTAAATCTCCCCACTACATATGGCTGAAATGTCATCAACAATCGGTTGAGCATGAGCTCAGAACCAACCATCTCCTGGGGCTGGAGAAAGCGGCTGAATCACAAGTGGGCCTCTGCTTCTCTGAGTGTGTTGGAGGAACTGGGTCACAGGCGTGACCCCACCTCCGAGGAAAAGACCAGTGATACCAGCGAGCTGCCCACTCATAGTTGAGGAGGTGGAGTACAAGACACAAGACCCAGAGAGGGGCTGGGAGGACCAACCTGGCTGCCCAAAGCCTGCTGGCGGACAAGCAGGTGACTTAAGGGCGGGCACCCGAGAAGGTCACCTCTGTCACCTGCTCCACCAGCACATTCCTTCCTAGCAATGCACTGGACATGGACCAAGGCAGGCAGCAAAGCCTATGCCACTTCTCTGCCCACTCCAACGCCCCCTTCTGTTAAGAGCCAGACACAGAGTGCTCAGTCCCTTTGCCCTAGAGGGGAGTTTGAATAAAGCAGCCTTTCATTCCTTAGTCATGAAATGGGCAATAACCTGAATGCCCAGCATTAGGGGAATGGTTAGGTAGGTCACGGTAAATGCACTCATACACTACTGTGTAATTGTTACTTATATGCTTATCGTGAATTTTAAATGATGTAGGGAATGGCTCCTCAATGTATTAAGTAAAAGAAAAATCCAAAAACAAAATTGCATTTGCAATACAAACACGTAGAGGGCGCTGGATAGCAGGATTATGTTTGACAAATGTTTAACACCTTGCAGTAATTTTTAAGTCTCAAAGAATATATATTTCTCTTGCACTCCTTCCACCCTGAAACAGGTGGAATCCACCTCGTTTTGAAAGGTTGGGGGCCCCCACCTCCCTCCCCTTCCTCAGAAATCACCCAGTAAGATTCACTTGCACGGAGTCAGTGCCCCGACAGACTGCTTCCTCGGCACCGGGCTGGGGGTACTCAGACCTCGTGTGGCCCCAGCACCACTGGCACTCAGATCCAATGCAGTGAAAATGGGGTTTCCAGTGTTTACCTGGGGTGGGGGGGGAGGTAGTCAGGATGCTTACCTGCCACCTGCCTGCAGCCCAGTTCCTATTCTCTTCTTACATCACAATCAGAACTCTGGGAGTGCCAAGCCTCTGTCTGGAATCTCAGAGGGGCACCCCAAAAGGCAGAGGCTGCCCTGGGGGGCAGGCTAGGGGTGAGGTGGGGCATGAGGACGAGGCTGTAAAAGACCCCTCTTGTCAGAGATGTCAGACCCTCGTTCTCTCCCGGCTTGTCTCGGGCAGTGGGACGGTCACACTGGCACTGCAGGACGGCTGGTCAGGCACAAACCACCCCGTGGTGTGCGGTGGCTATGCCCCGGCCGGCCAGCTCCATTAGGGGCTGGGAAGGAAGAACACGCACTGCCCAGGCGCGGGACCCCTGCCCCCCACACAGAGGGCTCGGCTTTGGGGGGCCGCGGGGAAGATGGCAGCTTTCTCCCAGCCTGGGAGGGGGAACGAGTGAGTCCCTCACGGTCAGGGAAAACAGTGGGCGATGGAGACAGAGACAGAACCACGGGCGGGAGGCAGGCTCAGAGCAGAGACGGGGAGCTGAGGGTGAACCTGACCAGAGGGCAGAGCTTTCGGTGGGAGGGGGGCCTCACAAGCACCCCCTATGCCCACCCAGCACAGCTCTGAGTCAGCGACCATACCTGCATCTGTACACCAAGAGGGTTCAAACGCGGTTAACCCCAGCGCTGAGAAGCGACCAGGCTGAGTTTGTGCAACACTTTCCCTGGGGCTTCCCAGGTAGCACCAGTGGTAAAGAACCTGCCTGCCAATGCAGGAGACATAAAAAGACACAGGTTCGATCCCTGGGTGGGGAAGATCCCCTGGAGGAGGGTATGGCAACCCATTCCGGTATTCGTGCCTGGGGAATCCCAGAGGAACCTGGTGGGCTACAGTCCATGGGTCGCAAAGAGTCAAACACAACTGAGGCGACTTAACATACACGCACTCCCTGAGCTCAGACTCCTTGTCATCGGAGAGAAACTGAGTCACAGGCCTGGTGCAGGGCAGCCTCGGGGGAGACCTGGGAGATGGGGCCTGTCTGCTGACCTGACGCCAACCCATAGTTACATCTCCCAGCAGAAGCAGGCTCAGCAGAGGGCGGGGCTGCCCGGGCTGGTCTGCGTTTTCCAGTTGTCTGCTCCTCTCAATGCAGACAACCTACTGATTACCCACCCTCGACCTCCCACCGAGCCTGGCCCTCCATCATCAGCTGTCTTCTGAGGGCTGTCCCAGTAGCGAGATCAAGGGGTTCCTGAGCTGGGAAAATGAGAGGGCCTGGGATCCAGACAGCCCAAGGAAACACAGTCTAGAGGCCCAAGGGACAGCCCCGGGAAGCACGCTGTCTTGCCCCCAACACACTCCCCATCCCAGGAGACCTGACTCCTGGCTGCCTACATATGTGACCAATGACCAGGCCTGCCTGGCTGCGTCTGTCTGCCCTGCCTCTACTGCTGGGTTTTCACATGTGAGTTCTCTGCCACCAAGGGTCTCTGGGATCACGGACTCTCAGGCCGGACTTGCCCAGCAATACAGATATTGCCCTGTGTGCCGGACAACCTTGGACATGTCTCAAGTCCACCATGCCTCTCTCTATATCCTTAGCTGTAGAATGAGGCTACCTTACTGAGGAGGTCTGGAGGATTAAGTGAGATTACAAGAGATAACACATGCAAAGTGCTTAGGACAGGGCCCAGCACCGTAATGAGTGCTATTAATAGAATGAAAGTTCAGATAGGCAGAGATATTTATCTATTGTGTCAGCGCTGTACTCCAAGTGCCTAGAATGGCACCTGGTGTATAGTAGGTGCTCAGTAAACACATATAGAAAGAGTGCTGAACGCCTGAGTGAGTGAGCTGTAAGCCAGGGCATGGGGCAGCAAAGGTGGTGCGGACTGGGGCTCACTGCAGAATGCTCCCTTCCACCAAAGGCAGGAGTGGCTACTGGGCTCCAGGCAGTGGGTACCATGTGGGAATGTCAGCCCAGAGGTGCCACATCTTCCAACATTTTATGACAAAAAATGGAAGCTGAGATTTTTATATGAACTTAACTAAGATTTAAACGGTGGCAACTAACTTTAGCACTAAAAACTCAGGTCAACTGGAACTAATAAATTCAGCCAAGTTGCAGGATACAACACATTAAAAATCAGTTTTGTTTCTAGGCACTAATACTGGACAATACAAAAAGGAAATTAAGAAAACAATTTCATTTACAATAACATCAGAAAGAATAAAATATGTAGGAATAAAGCAACTATGGAGGTAAAACCTTGTTCACTAAAAACTATAAAACGTTGCTGGAAGAAATTAAAGATGACAATGGTAATGGAAATACATCCTGCATTCATAGTTTGGAAACAATATTGCTAACCTGTCAACACTACCCAGAGTAATCTATAGATTCAATGCAATCTCTATTTAAATCCCAATGACATTTTTTGCAGAAATAGAAAAGTCCATCCCAAAATTCACATGAAATCTCAGAAGATTCCAAATAGCCAAAACAATTTTGAAGAAGAATAAGGTTGGGGGACCCACACTTCTTGATTTCAAAACTTTCAACGAAGCTCCAGTAAACCAAAAAGTGTGGAACTGGCAATAAAGACAGATATATAGACCAATGGAGTAGGATAGAGAGCCTAGAAATAAAACTTCATGTATCTGGTCAACTGATTTTTGACAAGGGTGCTAAGATTTTTAATGAGGAAAGGATAGTCTTTTCAACAAGTGGTGCTGGGAAAATGATATCCACATGCAAAAGAATGAAGTTGGACACTTACTAACACCATATACAAAAATTAACTCAAAATGGATCAAAGATCTAAATACAAAAGCTAAAACTATACATAAAACTCTTAGAAGAAAACAAGGGAAAAGCTTCAAGACATTAGATTTGGCAATGATTTCTTGATTAGATCATTACTGTGAACCCTCCAATCCTGTGAGGTACATACTATTATTATCTCCATTTTACAGGAGGAAAAACTGAGGTCCCAAGAAACTAAGCCTTGGTTAATCTTGCTAAGGTCACTTGACTATTAACTGCTGGCACTAGAATTGGAGCCCCTGCAGAGCCCTCAGTCTTAACCACTAGGCCACGTGGCTTTTCAGGAAGAGCAACATGAGAAAGCCAGTTGAGTTCAAAGATAAGTCTGGACAAGAACGGGAACCAGGAGGCCTCCTGAGAAGAAGGTGGAGGGTACCCCATGGTGGGCTTTTCTTAGAGAAGCAACATATAGAAAAACCAAGAAGGTCAATCTGTGTCAAACCACAGTGAGGCTGACAGGAAACCAGAGCACACAGATGTGACACCTCACAAGCACAGCACTTTACAGTTTATGATCCACTTTTCTGTCCAGTTTCATAGCTGAGCTGCTCAGTAACCATGAAGCAACATCTATTAGACCCAGTTTAGAGATGGGTAAATGAAGGCTCAGAGGAAGTGACTTACTACAGCTGCACAGCCAGTACTCAAACCCTGCACACGTGATTCCAACTCTAACACTCCTCCCAGTAACAATGAGGGTGGTGATGGTGGTGGCACCAATAATACTGGTCATCTCACCAGATACTGTTATTATGTCCATTTTACAGATGAGGAAACTGAGGTGCAGAGTGGTAATTAACCCAAGGTCACACAGTTGGTGAGTAGTGCCAAAGTCAGGATGTGGATGGGGCTCCAGGCCCTCAGCTCCACAGGGTCAGACCCTCCCAAGAGTAGTTCAGAGACCTGGACCTTCAAGTGCATCTCCTGATATACTTTTTCAGACAAGAGCTTTCAGGAATAAACATGAGCCAAGACCGGGAACCATTCTGAATTCTCCAGATCATCCAGAGGAGTGGGGGTTGGGATAAGGGAAGGGGTCAGGACTGTCTGGAGAGCTGCGGCTCAAAGACCAAAAAGACTGAGATGCTTGACCCTCAACCTCCCGTCTAAAAAGTAAGTCAGTTTTGCTAATTAAAGACAAAAAAAAAAGTTTCCTAAACATTCGTTTAGGGGCTTCCCTGGTAGCTCAGTGGTAAAGAATCTGCTTGCAATGCAGGAGCCACAGGAGATGGGGGATCGATCCCTGGGTTGGGAAGATCTCCTGGAGAAGGGCAACCCATTCCAGGATTCTTGCCTGGAGAATTCCAAGGACAGAGGAGTCTGATGGCTTACAGTCCATGGGGGTCACAAAGAATCAGACACAACAGAAGAGACTTAGCATGCACGCACACAAACATTTGTTTAAAGTCACAACAGGCCACATAATATTTCATTTATATGAAATGTTCAGAAAAGATAAATCCATATAAACAGAAAGCAGGGCACAGACTTCTCTGGTGGTCCAGTGGCTAAGGTTCCACGTTGCCAATGCAGGGGACACAGGTTTGATCCCTGGTCAGAGAACTAAGATCCCACAAGCTATGCGGTGAGGCCAAAAGATTTTTTCAAAAACCCAGAAAGCTGGGCAGTGGTTGCCAGGCACTGGGGGAAATGGGACATGGGGAGTGACTTAATAGGTCTGTGAAGGGTGACAAAAATGTTCTAAAATTAGACAGTGGTGATGGCTGCATCATCACCTTAATATACTGAAGACCATACATTGAATAGTTTAAATGGATGAGTTCTATGGAATGTGAATTCTATCTCAGTAAACTTCTTAAGAAAAAAAAAAACAAAACTTGTTTCAAAAGTGAAGTGTCTGGACAAACTAAACCAAAGGAAGTCAGGGAAGGAAGAGCTCTCCCCGCTGCAGGTCCTGATCTCCCTGACAAAGGCATCTGGTAGGAGCCCTCATGCCCTCTGTGTGCGCCCGCCAGCAGACTTTGTTACTCTCCCGACTGTACATAAATGCAAGTGATAAATGTCTGTTCTCCCCTAGACTGCAGCTGCCACAGGCCAGGGTGTGCCTGTCCACCTGGGCACCCCCACTGCTCAGCTGGGCGCCCCTACAGATCAGGCACTCAGCAGCCATCTGAGGCAGGAAGGCAGGAGGCAACGGTGATACAAAGTTGGTGTGTTACACCTGCCGTGAAGAGCTCCCACAAGTGGGACAGACCAGACCAGGGGCAGCAAACAGTGGGGGTCAATGTACGAGGAGACAGACAGACTGGGCACCAGGGAGGCCCACCCAACTCAGCAAAGGATGGGTGGTCAGGACAGAGAGAGCCTGAGGACACACCTGTAAGCTGAAAAACGCTGCATCTGAAAAATGCATGAGGACTTCCCTGGTGGCGCAGTGGGTGAGAATCCACCTGCCAATGCAGGGGACATGGGTTCGATCCCTGGCCCGGGAAAGATCCCATAATGCTGCGGAGTAACTAAGCCTGTGGGCCCCAACTACTGAACCCCAGCGCACCTACAGCCTGTGCTCCGCCGTGAGAGAAACCGCCACAATGAGAAGCCTGTGCACCGCAATGAAGAACAGCCCCCGTTGGCCGCAACTAGAGAAAGCCCACATGCAGCAACGAAGACCTAGCGCAGCCAAAAATTAAAAAATAAATAAAAGTGCATGAAAATAATCTGCTGCCCCTGGAACTGAGAACAAGTCACGGCATACAGTAATGAGGAACAGAAGATCCACAGGCTGGGCAATCACAGAGAAAGAAGCTGGTCCACCTGAAGGCAGGGCGTTCTACAGAGAGCCAGGCCCAGGAGTGCAGGCACAGGCTCCAACATGCAGATGGTGTGCAGACAGAGATGGAGATCTTGGGGAAGTGGGGAAGGTCAGACTCAGGCCTGAGAAATAGACACTGACGATCAGAGTGGGGAGTTGATTCCCAGGAAAGGGGCCTCGGGGCCCACACGATGGTGGGAAGGGGTGAATTAACCAGGCACTTGAGGGAAGGCCAGGGGTCAGCCCACAGGGCCTGTGGCATCCCCAGCATCCTCCTGGCCAGCTAATGCAGGAGACAACACTGGCCAGCATGAACCTTTGCTTTCTCTGGCTCCCAGAGGTTTGAGAGCTCCCTTCTCTCCCTGGTACACATCCCAGCCTCTCTCATCTCCTGCCAGTTTTCCATGGGACAACCTCTGCGATGAGTTTGGTCCATGTGGGCTCCCCGAGCCAGAGCACTTCAGAAGATGGAGAGGACTCAGCACCAGCCTCAGAGCAGGAACATCCCTGCACCTTCCTGCTCTGCCCATGTCTACACATGCTGCCTGTCACTCATGGAGAGGCAGATCTGGCCCCCTGGTAACCTCGAGGAATGGCACATGGAGGATCAGGACGGGAGGCCCAGGCCTCCATGTGTTCCCAAGCCAGGGGAGGAGACCCCATCTGTCCATTATGCGGGTGGCCTGGAGGGTCCCAGGTACCCTGGGCGATGTCCTCCAACCTGTTCCACAGTGGGCAGTGGCCTCAGCCCGTCCCACCCTCCCCAGATACCTGGTTCTGCAGCTGCGTGGACGTGGCTTGCTGCTCACTGTCTCGGACAGCCAGCCTCTCCCGCAGGGCCACCAGCTCCTCCTGCAGCTGGGCTTTCTCCTCCCGCAGCTGGGACATGGCCTCCACCATCCTATGTACCACGGGGGCGGCACCGGGCGACCCCGACAGGCTCGAGCACCTCCCGCTGCCAAAGGGCCGCCCACCTATGAGCAAAGTAGCGGCCGATCAGCAGGGCAGCAGAGGCCCCAGCCTGGCTGAGGACAGGGGGCCTGTCATGGCAGGATGGACCACGGGGACAGGGATTGGATGCAAGCAGAGCAGACAAGGGAGCTGGGCAAGGGCTGGAGCAGCAGCAGGGGTTAGCGGGTGCTGGTGGGTTAGTGGGGGGGCCTCCAGGGCCTGTCTTGGAGGAAGCCGCTTTAGCGGGAAGCTTCTGGTGGGTAGAACTGCCTGGGCCAAGAGTCAGGAAAGCAACTTCCACTCATTACTCCCCCACAGCCTATGTTCTAGGTTTGATGGGCAATATCCTCTCCATGGCCAGCCTGCAGGGACCTGCAGTTGAGAAAGACGTGCCTCTGGCAACCGCTGTTGAATCTCCAGAAAACACTATCCTTGGTGGAACGTGATTTCTTTACACCCCAAACCTTCTCCAGGGTAGAGAAGAGAGCAGGGGGCTCACCAGCCTGGCCTCTGCCCTCCACAGGGAGTGATAACCGCAGAGAGAGAGAGAGAGCAAGCGGAGGTGTGCGTGCGCAAGGGACAGACAGACCAGGACACGGGACAAACGCAGCAGCACGCAAGCAGGAGCATCACCAAGCGTGCTCCCAGGCGGACCCCTGTGGGACTGAACACAGGGACCACACAGGCAAAAGGGAGGGAGAAATCCGGGGGTGGGCGGGGGGGTCTCTGCCTTCCACCATCCTGTCACCGGGAGCAGAAGAGACACAGACAGACGGACAGAAGGACAGAGACACAGAATCAAGGCCTGGGACCTGCTAATGAGGCCTGGCATGCCCGTCACAGCCTGCTTTGATGGCACCAAGAATGACCACTGTCTCTGCAGGTGCAGAGCTGGCAAGGGGGTGGGGCAGCAGACAGAGGAGAGGCTGAAAGGGCAGGGATCTGCCTCTTGCCTCGGGCAGCCTAATCCAGGTCCTGGCCAAAGTCCATGAGGCAGGACAAAGTGTCCAAGAGTGAGACGTGAAGAGTTGCTGCAAGCCTCCACCCTCGCAGAGCACCGGGGCATCCGGGAACCCCCACGCTAGGTCCCAGAAGCTGCAGCCCTGTGTGGGCAGGACGGTGTGGGCAGGGGGGGACCCCAGGCTCTAGAAACAAAGCCATCTGCACCTAAAGTCACACAGTCCAGCTTCGACCCACAGGAAGGTGACAGGTGTGTTCAATGAGACGGCAGAGAAGCCGAAACGGCAGCCTGGCTCTTGGACTAAGCGGGAACATGGGGCACAGATGGCATTGGTTCCAGGCTGGACGGAACAGCTCAGCACTGGACCCAGGAGGGGTGGACAGTGAGAAGCCATCCACTCTCGAAGGAGCAGGCCCTGCATACACAGACTGCCTTTCCCTTCCTCCCAACCCCAAGGGTTGGCTCCGACTCAAGGCCTTCTGGAGAGCCGGAATGGGGGCCAACACTGGTTGGCCAGGGGGCTCTGGCCGTGCGGCCTGCATGTGACACCGTATGCATGTCACACACAGCTGGCCAGGCTTCTGCTCTCTGTTCTAGAGAGCGCGAGGTCAGACGGATGCTTCCAGGCCAGCACCCGGAGCTGCCATAGACAGCATGTGACCAGCACGGCCCTGTGCCCTCTGCAGACTGCCGTGGGGTGGCAGGAAACGCTCTCGACTCTAGGTCCAAGAGCTGGCACTGCCACTTCAGAGCCCTATGGAAGGATCCCGCTGGGGCTTCCCTTGTGAAACAGGGACAATGGTCCTTGTCCAAAGAGGCAACCTTGGGCAGGCACCTGGAACCCATGAGGAGCGCACAGGTGTGTTGCCCAGCAGGACTGGAATAGCCTTCCTTGCTGGGACGCGGTTTATCTCACTCTCAGCCCACAGCTGGGGGCTTCATCTCAACCTTGGCATGGCCCACGTGCCAGGGAAGCCACAAGGGGCCTGGAAAACATTTACTGGGGAGGAAAAGACCTTGAGGAAGCTAAGAGAGAACAGCAGAGGAGGGAGAGATGCGATTAAAGGAGAACTTAAAAGGGGGCTGAGGGACCACTGCATCATCATAGTAGGTCAGCTCTCCGTTCGCATTCTCAGAAGACAGTTTCTTTCTCAGAGATCCTGCCTGGACACTGCCCCTTAAGGGCACCCAGGCTCGGGGAAGCTCAGCCCCAGGCCCACTAACAAGAGTCAGACCTCCAGATTGGCTGGACAATGCCCCCACTTCCACAGCCCAGCCAGACCCCAACACCCGGCCCCAAATGAGTGCCAGGCCCAGACAGGTGAAGGAGGCCCTGGATCAACCTCAGAGAAGGGGGTGGCTCCTTCCACCTTTCAAGTTCAGACACAAAACAATCTCTGGTGACAGGAGGAGGCAAACAAGAGAAAGGCCAGCTCCTTTCCCCACTCACTCTTGGGTTTCTTCCCCTCAGGTTTCTTGAGAATGCCCTTCCCCGACAGCTGCTAGGCTCTGGGTTCCTGCTGGGGAACCCCACAAAGGGGGCCCACAGAATCTTCTAGAACTGTCAGCCTTGCCGGAAAAGATGGGAGCCACTAGCTCCTCTTTCCCAGCCTCGACACAGCAGAGCGAATCCCAGTCCTAGGGCCTCTGGGTCCCTGACGGACCCACGGATATACAAGAGGAAGGGATCAGGCCTCTGCAGGCGGTGGCGTCTTTGCGGCTGCCATCCTCGTCCTGCTTTTGACAAGCGCTGGGGAAAAGACAAAAAAGCAGGGAAATTCAACCCCAGCGTGTGCTGGCCAAAGCTGCTTATCACCGGCTGGCGCCCAGCGGCACCAGGAGGAGGGCGTCCCTGGAGTCGGGATGGACAGGCTGGGGTCTCCGAGTTCCACGTCAAGGCGGCCACGCCAGGGGAGAAGGACAGTATCTGGGGACAAGAGCCTCCCCTCTGACACCAGCATTAGCCAGGGCTGTGCCAGGTGGGTGGGCAGACTTCCTTTACCTGTTTTCTCTACATTCATGGCGCCACCAGCTTCCTGGGCCTCCCGGTCCCTCCTGGGGGCCGGCGCCTGCCTCTTCAGGGGCTTCTCTTCTTTCGTCCCCTGACTCTTGCTCTCGCACCCCTTGTCCCGCAGGGCCTGCTGCCAAGACACAATCAGAATCCTCACATGAAGAGGGGGGGTCGCAGTGGGGAGGGGGCCCCCGTGGAGCCTGAGGATGGCACATGCTCCTGGAGCTGGTGAGGACCCCAGACCCTGCTGGTCCACCCCTCACTGTGTGGGTGGGTGAGAACAAGGAGGCCCAGAGTCCGGAAGAAAACACGCCCAGATCTCACAGCAAGAGGGAGCAGTGCGTTCTCCTGGCCCTCGTCAGCAGCCGGCCCTCAGGACCAGCAAACAAGTTCTTGGGCACCTAGAAATCCTCAGGTGAAGTTCACCTGGCCGACCTGTGAGCCCCAAGTCACCAGTGCAGTGGCCTGCTTGCTTCAGGTGCACCCTCGCCCCACCACTCACAGGTCTGTCCAGCCCCACCAGGCACACGGCAGTCTCAGGGCAACAACCCCCACCCGTGACGTCAGCTGCCTCCATCCCCCTTCAGACGGCACCCAGCCTGGAACTGCCAAGGAGGGGGCACACGGGTCCACACGGGCAGGGCAAGGCCATGGTCCACATGTAGGCATGGCTATCCGGGACCATGAGACCTTGTCTCCAGGTTAAGGAGGAATCAAGGCAAAGAAGGCAGGAGGAGAAGAGACCAGTGAACTGGCGGGGAGATGAGCGGAGAGGCAAAAAGAGCCTTTCAACCAGAGAAAATCACATGCAACTCACACAGGACGACAGGTAAGGTGTGAAGAGCAGAACCACAGGTAAGGTACAATCCCATTTAAGGATAATGGAAATAAAAGAGGCCTTCCCCTCCCTCTCCCAAATCTGAGGAAAATAAACACTGCTTTCCTCTGGAGGTTGGGTGATGGTACCGGGGCATCATTTAAATTTGAGGGATGGGCTTTCTTGGTTTGGCTCAGTGATAAAAGAATCCAGCTGCTAATGCAGGAGATGTGGGCTCAATCCCTGAGTTGGGAAGATCCCCTGGAGGAGGAAATGGCAACCCACTCCAGTATTCTTGCCTGGAGAATCCCATGGAGAGAGGAGCCTGGCAGCAAAGAGTCAGATATGACTGAGCAACTGAGCACGCATGCAAACTTTGGGGAAATCAAAAGAAACTTGATGCAAGAGAAAGTGGGGAGAAAGGAAAGGCTTTATCTTTCATTCAGAACCTTTCTGGCCTTTGCATTTGTAACCTTGTAAGCATCTGTGGTGTTCTGCTTTGTTATCTTTGATAACAGAAACTATCCAAAATGGGAGATTACAGGCACTTTTGGTGTGTCTTTGTGTCAGCCTTACTCAAAACAAAAAGACAACTGCTATGTTTAAAAATATTTCAAGTCTAGAGTCGGAAAGGCCTTGGTGTGAAGCCTGACTCAGGTAAGCTGTGTGACCGTGGGCAAGTTTCTTAACCCTCCCTGAAGCTTCATCGTCCCATTCTTAAAACAAAAACTCCCCTTTCTACTCCAGAAGGAACGGTGGTGAGCATGTCTCGTATTTAGGAAAATTCCCGCCGACTTAATTTTATCCCCACCCTCTGACCAACTGCCACACCAGCATGAGCAGCCTTGTCACTGGCGGAGGCAATAGAAGCAGCTGGAAGTTTCCATTTGCCGTCCAGAGCAAAGGTTACACTATTTCTGGCCCGTTGGCCAAGCCACAGGAAGGGCAGACAGGCCCCTGGGGGTTGGGAATTTCTGCAGACTCCAAAGGGAGCGACTCGGGTTTTAACTGCTTGAGAAGCTGGTGGAGGAGATCACCAGGCCCACCAGGTCACTTCACTGGGTCTGGGTCCCTGTTTGAGCCTCACAACCCCCTTCTCGAAGCTCCTATAAACATAATAAAGCTTCACCAGCCCAGAAGAATACGTATGTGGAAACTGGCGGCTGGCGGCAGCGTCTCACATCCTCAGGAGATCTGCTAACCCCAGGACTCAGCGGCAACCACAACCCAACAGCCCATAATCAAAATTCAAGAACAGAGCCTCCACCCAACTCAAGGCTGCCCATTTCTGACCACCTCCCGATTTAACTACCAATGGCTTGAGTCCGATTAAAAAAAAAAAATGGTTCTCTAGTTTTTTTTAACTGTGCCTGCACCAGACCTGCATTTCTAGCAGAACTTATAGGTTAAAAAAAAAGACCATTCGGTTCCATCTTCAGATGAACCACACCAGAGCGGATGAGAAAAACCAGGAAACCCAAGACTGTCTCTGACGCAACAAGCAAAGGGTTCATGTACAGATCAGGACTTGAAGCCACACGCTCAAAGGGCACCTATCTCCTGCACCCACCCTGCCCTCCATTTGCCTGGGTCCCTTTAAGGTAGCCCCTGTCACGCACAATCTTTCTTATGGGGAGGGGCCTTGGCAACACCTCCAGATAACTCTGATCCTTCATCCTCAGCCATTATGTCAATGTTTGCCCATCCTGGCCTCTCTGCTAGACTGCCAGGTCTATTTCTCTTCTGTGCTGGCACACAGTCTTCTTACAGAGTAGGCACTTGCAAAAATATCTGTTGACAGCTGCATCCATTTAAAAAATTACAAGGGCTTCCCTGGCAGTCCAGTGGTTAAGACTCTGCATTCCCAATGCAAAGGCCTCAGGTTCGATCCCCAGTCAGGGAACTAAGATCCAACATGCTGTGTGGTGCAGCAAAAATAAAACTGCAGAGCCTGTGCTGTCCTGAAATTGCTCAAAGTTTTAGGTGCACGAATGCATCGGTATTTGTTTAAGGAGCTCTTTGCAATCAGAAACAATACAGAAGATCAGTGAGATAAACCCTGAAGTAGAATATTATGCGGTAGTTTAAAAGAATGAGGTAGTTCTCTATATATTGACAGGCAAGAAGAAATCACCAAGACTTACTGTTGAGGGAAACTGCTAGTCACAGAATAGAAGGCAAAAATAAAGAATAAAAACTGTATAAATGCAATCAAGTAGTTGTATAGAAAAGATAAATAAATTAATAGTGAATTTCTCAAAGACACAGGACCACAGGAGACATTCAGTTTCTAGATATTACATGCCACATGTGTGAGTTCTTTATACCATTTTTAAAACTCATCATGTTCAGACCCCAGCTTGCTGTGTGACCAGTAGCAAGTCACTTAACCTCTCTGAGCCTCCTTTACTTCATCCATAAAACAGTAACTGTGTCTTGGACTGATGTGAGACATATAACATATGCCACAATGCCTGGTATAAAGCCAGCGTTCAGTAAATATTATTATTGCTATCAGGATGTCTTCATTCTACAACCAAATACTATACATATAAATGTAAAGTCAGTCTTTTGAAAGTCCCATGATAACTGACTTGCAGTAACGACTGCAAGAGAAAAGAAATCAAGTTTTGGTAAAGTCCTCACTTTAAATGAGGAAATTTAAGTATTGCCCCCATGGGTTCATATGCCCCAGTGGCAATAAACAGCTCCCCTAAAAGCCTGCCCATCTTCCTAATAGCTTCTCACTGAAGGCCCCACACTTCCCACTTTAACACTTCATTCAGGGCGTGGCTGAGAAGCTCCTGTCATCTCCTGTGAGATTTCCCGCCAGATAACCTAATAAAGCAAATTGCCCCACACAGGCAGGCTCAGGGTGGGTGTGCTATGAAGGAGCTTGGCAGGAGGCGTGAGACCCGTCCTCTTTGCAGCTTCCTTCCCCGGAGGAGCCCAGCGGCCGGTATTCAAAGGACCATGGCACACCTGCCCGGCTAGACACCCAGAGTTTCTGACAGCCCCCAGACATACCTGCAGGGTCAGGTAGAGCCTGTGGGGACTCCCGGGGCCAGCCCAGTCCACGCTGAGGGCTCGGCACTGAGCCAGGGCCGGGCGAGCTGCACTTCGGGCGCCCGAGTCCTCGTCACCGCCGGCCGGGCTGTCTTTTCCACGCCCTGTCCCAGGACAGAAGAGACAGGTGAGATGCCGGATGCTGGTTGGAGGCTGCTGGCCAGGGATCAGTGGCCAGGGCTGAGGCTTAGCTCTCCTTTCACATACTCAGGGCGGCTCAGCCGCCAGGAGGGACTCACACGCCCTCACATGCCTGCCCGGCACAAAAAAGGCCTGGCGCTGAGCAGGGGCTGAGCTCTTTCTTCACCACAAACCGCCTGGGGATCCTCTGCAGGAGGTCGCCCAAGACCAACCCCCCCGGAGGTGGGGGCTTCCCCTCCCTCCACAGTGGCCCTAGGGTTGGCACGTGCCCACAAGCAACCCTCTACGGAGGGCAGCAGAAGGAAGCCAATGCCACGCTGATTGTGCTAATCCTCACAGGAGGTGCACCCCGGGGCCGTGACCTCATTACCAAGGCCGCCTCTAGGTGGCGATTTCTCCCCTGCCTTCATAAAGACCAACCCCACACTGGGTGGCCTGGTCCCCGCGGCCTTCCAAAGCGCATCCAGGACCAGTTAAAGCACATCCTCTCGAGTCTAACACGTCGCCTCCCTCACCGGATGGCGGGAAAGGGCTGACTGTGGCTTCAATACCCCATTCACCACTAATCCTCAGCCCTCCAGTACAGTTTGTGGGGCTGGACGGGATGGGAGAGGGGACTCGCCTCAAGGGGCAAACTGCAGAGCCCTCACCCTGGGGAGCAATCACATCCTGACTGCCAGCACTGGACCAAGTGCTCTCCAGGCCTTATTTCCCTTCCTGATCCTCAGTTTCCTTGTCAATACAATGGGCATTAAGAACCAACTTCAGTCATGCGATGAGGATTAAATGGGGTGATACATGTAAAGTGCTCACACAGAAGGTAGTCATCAATGCAGACCAATAGCTCCTTACAACAACCCAGAGAGGTGTGAACCGGAGGCCCAGAAGGGTTATTAATATGCCCAGGGTCACATGAAGCCAGTGTTCCAATCCCGTGTGCTAACCCACCTTCTGCTTGCTTTCCCTTCTCAAAGTGGCAGTAAGTGTGGGGGGGGGAGGCGCAGGTAGAGGGGCCTAGGGACACCCATACTGGCTGAAACTCTACCCAGTGGCAGGCACCATGCTTGGCATTTCATACACAGGATTTCACTGGACCTTTGTCTTAAATTTTAAAAGTGGATAAAAGTCTGTATGGTCATATAAGCCTCATAATACTTATTTAAGAGAGCAATATGCACATGTAGGACTGGAAGGAACTATATAAAATGTTTAGTGACAAGCTTCTAGGTGAGTCTTCTTTTTTATACCTTTCTGTGGTTTTGTGTTAGGTTTTTTTTTTCCTTTTTTTAGTTTTCCAAGATAACATGTTTTTGTTTTTCAATTCTTGCTTTCTTTTTTTAAATCAGAAAAGCAATACTATTCATTCATTTTACAGTCTTAATCCTTTGGACAATCTTGCAGGGTAGAAACCATCTTCAGCTCCTTCCAGACAACTGGGGCCACCTGATTCAAGAGCCCAGGCTTTCCCAGAAGGACTCCAGGGTCAACCCCAGCCTCACTGTCCCTGAAGAAGATACCATGGAGGGCAGCACTTTGGCTGCCACTGATGGTACAAGTGAGCTGGGAGAAAGGGAACTGGAGCTTGCTATGTACCCTCTCTGGGCCTCGGTTCTCCCTTCTGCACATGGAGGGGCTTGGCCTTATGTCCCAGAAGGGCTCTGCTAACTCAGACAGGCTGGCCCTCTACAGCCCTCTCCCAGTAGGTCAGGAGCAGTCAGACAGCAAACTCCTGAAGGCCCCCTGCCTAAAGACACACCCCCTGCCCCCACTCTTCCAGGACGACCTGCCCAAGCCAAGGCCGGCAGACACCTACGGGGCAGCTCCCCAGGCCTGATGATCTAGCCCCCACCCGGAATCACAGAAGCCGCCCACTTCTTGATGTTGGCAGCGCCAGGGGACATGACCCAGAAAGCAGAGCCGGTGTTGACAGCTCCCTCAGGGGGAGGGAGGGCCCAGGCTCGGGGACTCCCTCACTACCCACCTGCTGTCGGGGCCACCTTGGATGGCACCTAAAAGGAGCGCATGGCACCCACCCTCTGCCAGGCCACGCTCCAGAGCAGCCTCTAGTCCACTCCGCGCCATCCGCCGCGAGTCCCGGCGGGATCAAATGTCGGCACCGCTCAGGGCGCCGGGCAGCTCCGCACCTACCTTGTTTACCAGCCGCGGGCAGAAACCGGGGCGAGACCACGAGTGCTCGGCCGAGGACGGGTGGATCACTGAGCCACAGCGACCCGGCCGGCCGGGCAGCGCGTGGCTGTCCGCCGCCTTCCCCGCTCTGCGCTACAAACTGCGTTAACGTTTAACTCGGCGTCCCGGGCCGGTCTTTACAGACGGGCGGGCGCGGGGCAGGAGCGCCCAGCGAAATTGACGCCCCGACTCCACGCCCGGCTCGCGGGCTGCAGGTACCCTGTAATTACCTGACAGCTCTGACTGAGTCTAGGAACTTGCGAGAAACCCCGGTCTCATGGCTGGTATCTGGAGGAAGGAAGGGAAATAAAGAGGCATTTTAAAAATGCGGACTCACCAGTTCTCAACCTCCCTGGGCCGGTGTGTGGGAAAGGGCGGGCGGCCGGGCTGGCTGGGGCGGGGCGAGCCATCCCCGGCTCGGGCTCCCCGGCCCGGCCCACTCGCCACAGGCCGCGCAGCGAGGGCGTGGCTCCCAGGTTCCACGTCCTGCGAGACGGGACCATGGCCCGGCGGGGCTTAGTAGCCTCCTCCGGGCGCCGGGCAGCCTGCGGAGAGAGCAAGAAAAGCGAGATTGAAGCCCGCTGGCCGGCGCCTTCCCCCCGCCTCAACCCCAAGCAGATGGGAGCCTGTCATCTGCAAGGGTCCCAGGGACTGGGTCACCTGTTAACCCAAAGCCCCAATTCCAATGTCCCCCAAGGACCCCCTGGGCTCACGCGATGAAACAGGGCCTAGCACCATTTCAGGGTGCTCATTAAGGAGAAGGGAGGCTCAGAGGTGGGCAAGGAGCCCACCAGGAGCATCTGCAGCACAGCGGGGAGACCTCCCCTTGGAGCCTGGCAGCACACAGACCGGGCACAGCCCCACACGGAGGCATCTCCATGAATCTATTACGAAGGGACCCTGACTGTGGCCCTGACAAGTCAGGCTTATATGCATCAAAATTCTCTTTAAATCAGCTCATTCATGTATTCAACTAGCCCTCACACTGTATTACAACTGGCAGACACCCTGCCAGGACTCGAAAACACAAAGATTCATTCATTCTTCATTTAATAATTATCTACCCAGTACCTGCTGTGTGCGAGGCACCTGCCTGGGGTCCTCTTTGATCAGCAGAGACATGGCCTCAAAGCTCCCTGTCAGGAGGGAGGTAAACACTTCAACAAACCTTCACAATCAGAACAGGAGGCAAGGAGGCTCCAGGTGTTTTGGAGAATGGGGGTGGGGGTGGGGACACTGATCTGGGTAGAAAGCCCCATAGGGCCCTTTGCACTGAGCAAGTGAACAGGACAGACTTCACTTACTTTACAAGTCTTTATGGAGCACCTATTGCGTGCAAAGCGACTCTGAAGGCATTTAAGGTGATACCAAGCTACAGTCCCAGATTCAGACAATAAGTGATGCCATGTTTGAAAGAAGCCAAGTCAGCTCGGAGACGTAATGTGGAATTTGCTTTGGGTTTAAAATGGAGTTGGAGGCACCCAAGGATTTCCTAATGATGCCACCTGGCTAGAGACCACTCTCCCCACCCCTCACTGCACTGATTGCTTTCTACCAGGCAGTAAAACTATTTAAACAGTGTCCATCCCCCCTGACCCTCTACAGTTCCCCAGGGTGAGTCCCACGGCACCCAGCCTGGAGCAGCAGCTACATCCACACCAAAGAGCCGGCGAAGGCTTGGGTGAACGCCTTGATAGGAACGCACACGAAAGCCTGAACTGAAGCTTGGAAGACAGCAGGGCGAGAGATGGAATCACTGAGTTGCGAGGCTGATGGGGGTCACTGTGCCACAGGTGAGGATCCAGTCGTCAAAGGTAGTGCAAGATGAAAGGCAACCAAGGAGGACAGAGGTGATTCCGAGTGGGAAGGAAAGCTGGAGAAGGAAGGTCAGAGGTAGCAGAAGCAACAGACAGGTGCAGAGTTCTCAGAGGTGACCGGGAGCGAGTGAGAAGGAGAGGATGGTCAATTACCAGGGAACCAGGCCATGGAGAGATCAAATTGGAAGAAAGTTCAATGGAGCAGAGCAGAGGACAGACCTGGGAAGGTCTAAGGTGGGGTGGGGGTGGCAAGAGGAAGCCGCCACTTCCTTCTCTTTGGAGAAGTTGGCTAGGATGGGAAGGAGAGGATGTGGAATTTAGAACAGGAGAGATCTGCACATGCTGGGTCTACAGAGGAACAGAAAGCATCGAGAGGCAAGAGAAGGAAAAGCCGAAGGATGGGTGGCCTGAGGTTCGCAGAGCTGAGCCCTGGAAGAATGCCAAGCTAGGGAGTCCTGGTCTCTGCCTTCCTTGATTAAGGAAGACACCTTGGAGGAGGAGTCTCCTGGGTGCCCTCTCCCTGGCAGGGGTCAGGACTGCGGGCCAAAGGGCAGAATGGACGTTAATCCTGTGGGCAGCTCTGCTGAGGAAATGGAGATGGTCCAGTGGGGAGTGCAGAGAACTGGGAGATGTAGCCAGACGTCCCGTCCTGCAGGCTACTCGGAACAGAGCTGGGCACACATTCCACCCTGAGGATCAGCTGCCCAATGGGTAAAGAAGGAGGGAGCAAGATGGGCTCCACCTGCATGCTGAGCTGCTGGGAGATGAGATGGCAAAGGGCACTGAAGGTCGATTCCATGGTTGAGGAAGAAGACGTTCATGCACCTCTGTGCTTAGTTGTGTTGGACTCTTTGTGACCCTTTGAACTATAGTCCACCAGGCTCCTCTGGCCATGGGAATTCTCCAGGCAAGAATACTGGAGTGGGTTACCATTTCCTTTTCCAGGGGATCATCCCTACCCATAGATCTTTCCAACCCAGGGATCGAACCTGCGTCTCCTGTGTCTCCTGCATTGCAGGCAGATTCTATATGCGCTGAGCCATCAGGGAAGCCCCAAGAAGACTTTTAAGGAGATCAGCTAAGCCTGACGGGCAGGGACAGAAGGACACATTATTTCTTGGCTTTCAGGAAGGGAAGTTGGGAGGCAGGAAGATATCAGGAAGAAAGAGGAAGGGTGTGTGCAACATCCTGAAGAGGAAAAAGTAGCTGAATTTAGCAGCCTGTGGGATGTGAGAGTCAAAAGCATCAAGGACTTTCAAAGAGCCCAAGACTGGAGACTCAAAAACCTAGGTCATTGGACCGGGTGATGGGGTCACAGCGTGGTTATGACCAAAAGCTAGTTCATAGCCCGGCTGCGCCACTTAGTAGGTGTGCAACCCTGGGAGAATGACTTTGTCTCTAAGCCTCAGTATTCCCATCTTTGAAATGGGAGAACTCTACCTTAATAGGGTTGGTGTAAAGTTTGGACAATACATATGCACAACATTAAGAACAATATTGACATATACAAAGAACCCTACCCCACTACCCCCGCCAAATTTTATTTTTCAGTGACCTACATCCAGCAGTGGGTGAACGCAGGGGGCGGGCTGCAGGGGAGCCCCATCAGCTTCTCCAGGTTTAGGCCAGGGTGGCAGAGGTGCAGCCCCCTTCTCCCAGACCAGGGTTGCTGCAATGACTGGGGGACAGACTTGACGACTGCCCAGAGACCACTGCCCAGGAAACATAGTCTCTGTCTCCCTGGGAGAGGGGGCAGAAGGTCTGGGAGGATGGGCAGGGTCTGGACCTCTCCTGCGCACAGTCACACGTCCTGGGTTTCGCAGGTCAACCCAGATTTCAAAGCCTCTGTTCCTTGGTGCCCAGAAGGAAAGCAGAACTCATTACCCCCACATCCCTCAAGTCCAGTCACTGCAAATACAGAGCCCCATTCTCAGACTGCATTCCTCGCAAATGACTCTCTGGCCAAGGAGACGGCTACTTTTATCAAGGGCATGGGGAACAGCCTGGGCCAGCAGAGTTGCTCGCTCAACCTCAGGCGAACAGAAAGCCAGAGAAGGCGAAAGGCCAGGTGTGGCCAGTACCCCCAACCTTGAGACAAATGTGTGGGGTGGGGGGGGGGTGCTGGTGACAAATGGTACTTGAGAATTTAAATACAGCTTCCTCTTTAAAATCTGCCAGGACCAGGCCCTTCACTGCGCCAGAGTTCCGCTCTAACTCACAACAGGGGGCTGACGGAGGTGGCTTTGGGCTGGCCCTCCCAGCTGGGAACCCCTCCCCACCAGGCTGCAGCTGTCAAAGGCTCAATTTCCCCACTGCCCAGGGGGACGCCGGCCCAGGCCCTCCTTCCTAACCTGCGGCTAGCCCACCCCAACCCGGCCCTGCGAAGGGGAAAGTCAACTGCCCAGGGGACCTATGCGGTGGGAGGGCTCGAAACTGCTGCGTACAGAGAGCCTTGCGGACCCGGGGACCTCGGCCCGGGGAGGGGGCGGCGCTGACCGGCACGCGGTTCCCCGGCAATCTCTGGCTTTCCCGGGCCATTGAAATCGGAAAGGGGGTCCCGAGGCTGCTTGCATTCCAGGGGACATGTCGCCCCCATGCTCTGATCGGCTCTGGCTGGACAGCGCGGGGGGCGGGAGTGGGGGCGGGAGTGGGGGCGGGATAGCGCAGGGCTGGGTCTCCCGGGCCCGGCCCTCCCCCACTCCCCACCTCGGGACTGGGCAGGGGGATCCCGGACGCGACACCCCGAACGACGGGCTAGGCGGAACCCGAGCGCCCAGTCCTCCCTCTTCCCGCCCGAGCCCCGGACTCACCGGCCTGGCGGAGGCAGGATCCCGGCGTCGCCGCAGCGCCTGGGGCTCGGCCCGGCCCGGCCCGCCGGCGGGAGGCAGCTCCACGCCACCGCCTCCTTGGCCCGCCCCGCTCCCGCCCCGCTCCGGCCCCTCCCGCACACTTTCCACAGGAAATGATTAACTCGGGCCGCGGCGCGTTCCCATGGCAACCGGCTCAGACCCCGGCGGGGGGCGGCGGCACGCGCGCGCGCGCTCCCGCGTGCACACACACAGAGACTCACACTCTCACGCGGGGCCGCCCGCTCCGCTCAGACCTTTCTTCTGGGTCTCCCGGCGCTCGGCACACGCCCGTGCACACGTGCGCGCTCACCCCAGACGCACACGCGCCGTCCTACGTGCTCACAAATAATACACGCGGCTCTCACAGGTTTGCACACACGCTCTAATGAGTCCACCTGAACACATTCACAGTTCTCACACACAGCCCCACGTTCGTTCCTACGTGCATGCTTTTGCACTTAAACTGACATTCTCATCCACACCTCCTCAAACCCTAGTACAAAACTTTTGCACGAACTAGAAAAAAAAAAAAACTTTTGCACGCATTAGTTACTACTACTAACACACAATTCTCACAAATGCTCGCTTGCCACCCTTCACAGTTTCTCACAAACTGTAGTACACTTTTTTTTTAACTTTCTAGCACACACACTCTAGCTGCATACTTGCACATTCTCACACACTTCCAATGGGCACTCACAGTCCTGTATGGAGTTCAGACTTTCACCCTTGCTTTCCCACAAATGCTGCACATGCCTCTTCACATACTCTTGAACTCTTCCTCACATTCCACATAGCAACATTCCTATGTTGCTAACCCCAGTACAGACTTTCATGGGCTTCCCAGGTGGCTCAGCTGGTGAAGAGTCCACCTGCCAATGCAGGAGACTTGGGTTCGATCCCTGGGCCAGGAAGAGCCCCTGGAGGAGGAAATGGCAACCCACTCCAGTATTCTTGCCTGGGAAACCCCATGGACAGAGGAGCCTGGAGGGCTGCACTCCATGGGGTTGCAAAAGAGTTGGACTTGACTTAGCAAGGAAACAACAACACACGCTTTAGTGAGCACATGTGCACATGCGTGCACTGTCACACATCAGCACACGCGTTTTCACACGTACATTCTCACTCGCTCTAGTAGGAGTACACAGTCCAGGTTGCCTCCCTGGTCAGGGCACCACCTGCTGCCCCCTGCTCCTCCCTAACCCTGTTCCCCTCTCATACCCCCCTCAAGAGGTAAACATCTTGCAGAGCAGGGAAGTTGTTTGGGATTTTTTAAGGTAAAAATACTCCTTTAATCTCCAGTAAAAACGCATTCAGAATGCCGGCTCGGAGCAGACATCAGGTCCTGGTGTAGACCCAGACGGCCTTCCTCAGAGGATGTCCCAGAAGAAGCCTGGGGGAGGCAGGGAGCCTGCCAGCCAAGGAGAGCCAGCTGACCCAGAGGAGCCACTCTGTTCTTTGTCTCCCAAACAGAGGCGGCATTTTATTCCAGAGTCAGCAGCAATATTCCCCCTCCAGGGTGCGGAAGGAGGAGAGAGCAAAGAAATTCAGGAGCCAGCCCAGTGCAGGCTGATGGTTCCCGCAGATAATGCCAGGAGGGTGGGTGCTCTGCCTCTTCCTGTTAACAGCAGGGGAGGATGACCCGACTGGAGGGGGACGTGCAGCTCCAGGTGGGTTCTGTCTCG
Organism: Muntiacus reevesi; assembly: GCF_963930625.1. NCBI lineage: Eukaryota > Metazoa > Chordata > Mammalia > Artiodactyla > Cervidae > Muntiacus > Muntiacus reevesi. The sequence goes on from NC_089250.1 coordinate 238,695,336, forward strand.
TGTTGCTGAGCAGGCGCTGGGCTGGCGGTCAAGAATCTCAACCAGAGGCAGAGCCAAGGTCCTCAAATGGTCCTGGATGCCCGACCAGGACACTCTCAACCCCCCTACTGAAAATGGGTTCATGTGTTTTATCTTCTCACTGAGATGTCCCAGTGCAGGCCCAGTAAAGGGTGCCTGTCACTCTTCTGGTTTTTGTTTTTATATTTTTGTCCAAGCCACAAGGCATGGGGGATTCTAGTTTCCAGACCTAGGATCAAACCTGCGTCCCCTGCACTGGCAGTGCAGAGTCTTAACCACTGGACCACGAGGGAAGTCCCGAGTCGCTCTTCTGTAATGGTTTCCTAGAGAGTTAGATTTCTAGCTAAGCAGCCCAGATAACCCTCCCAATGGGAAAGCAGGTCATAATTTGAGAGGCACTTTCTCTCTGGCTGCCCTGCAGACAGCAGTGGTCAGGGGGACAGTAAGGTCAGATGAGGACAAATTTTCTCTAGATCCTTGACCAAGTATCTCCTTTCCCTAATGTTTGACTTGGGGAGAGGGATGGGGTGGGAGTGTCTGTCTTTCCAAGTCCTGATACAGAACCGGAGGCCTTGTCTTACTTACAGCCGGCACATTGACGTTAACTGCAGGTTCCTTCCGACAAAGCCAAAGCCAGATTTTTAAATTAATAATAACATTTATTGTTCGTTTCCTCTGATTACAAAAGTAATAGATGTTCATTGTAACCATAATCCCACCCACTAGAGATAAGTGCTGCCAACATTTTAGTACAGTTTTTTTCCTCTATGCACATAATAGCTACCATTTATCACAGTTATCACTGTGCCAGGCACTGCGCTGAGCTCTTTAAAAACAAGATCTCGTTTAACCCCAAACACCCTATGAGGTAGGTACCATCATAGCCCCCATTTTCAGGAGGGGAAACTGAGCCTCCTAAAGTTCATTGACAAACCCGGTGTATGCTACTGGTGAGATATGAACCCAATAGGTGTGTGTGTGTGTGTGTGTGTGTGTGTGTGTGTGTGTGTGTGTGTGTGTGTGTGTGTGTGTGTGTGTGTTGTTTTGTTGTTGTTTTTCGGTGGCCAAGCTGTGTTTCACTCTTTGCAACCCCACGGACTGCAGCCTTCCAGGGTCCTCTGTCCATGGGATTCTTCAGGCAAGAATACTGGAGTGGGTTGCCATTTCCTTCTCCAGGAGATCTTCCTGACCCAGGGATTGAACCCATGTCTCCTGCATTGGCAGGTGGATTCTTTAGCACTGAACCACCAGGAAAGGCTGTGTATATATACATATACACAACGTATAGCACAACTATATGTATATAGGTGCTGGAGTCTACTAAGTTCAAAGCACCAGTGAAGGAAGAAGAAAATTGAGATGGTTGAGGAAGCACTTGCCAAATTCCAGTAAAACTCTGACTTGAAATGCAAAACCAAATTGCTTTCTGATTGCTGGAATTTAGTTTAAGGTTGCACAATGTCAGAAACTGCATATCAGTGACTTCGGGGTATATTTCTATCCTATCAGAAAGTTCACTGATGGTTTGATATGGAGGCTGCCAATTCTCCCCAGACACACGGAAAGTGAAACTTGGCCACACCGATGCTGAGGTCCTGAGCCCATGAGTGAGGACTCTTGGGTTCAGCCTACCTGCCTCCTGGCAGAGGCATAGATGTCCCT